>NC_137071.1:112407548-112720984 GCF_951640355.1 Cnephaeus nilssonii
CACATTTGGTTCTGATTTGTCAGTTCCTATGCCAGTAAGCATCTCTGGGCCTATAACTGGGGCCTGATCAGAAAGGCGGAGCTGATCAGCAGCCCCAGTGGAGGCCTGGAGAGAAATGGAGGTGCTGTTGCTGGCCAGACTGGGAGAGAAAGAGAGAAGCAAGTGCTAATCAAAAGCTGCCACAAAGATAACGGATCAGTCCCTGCTTCTCTCTTCAGGCCTCTCTCTGGCCCTGATTCACAGCCCCCTCAGCAGTCAGTGCTGGGCCATGGCAACCCAGCACTGATTGCAGGACTGACTTCCAGTTAGTCGAGCCTTGGTCATTACTGGTCGTTAAGACCCAGGGTTTTTATATATTAGGATAAGTGACTCAATCCACAAGGAAAATATGCTAGGGCCAATGCAAATTAACTAGTTCAAGGATACTTTACTGATTTATGAGACAAGTAAGAATGTTTCTGAATGTAGGTGGTAGACACTGCTCATTCTTAAACTATGATATACTTATTACAAATCTCATTGTGGAACTTTATTTTTTTCTTTTTAAATTTTATATTGATGTTTTATTACAAAGTATCAACAGTGGGTAAAGGAGTAAAAGGAAATATTTTAGATTTTTTTTCCTAACTGGAGGATATGCTTATTGATTTCAGTGAGATGAGAAGAGAGAGAGAGAGAAACATCAATGTGAGAGAGAATATCAATCAGCTGCCCTCCGTCTGTGCCCTGACTGAAGATTGAACCCGCAATTGGTATACTGGATGATGATCCAACCAACTGAGCCACACCGGCCAGGGCATAGAATCTTGATCTAGTATTTTACTTATAATTTTTATCTTTACATCAACATATATACTTCATGTATGTCTCATCAGTGTGAATAAATTAACTACAAAAAGTAATTGATTAAAGGATAAAGAATAAAGTGCTGCAGTATGCTCTTAAAAAATTCATCCACATTGACATCAGTGAGTGTGTTGATCAACCAGTTGCAAGTCCTTACATCTTTACTGTCATTCAAACTTTATCTCTCCATTTTGGCCACACCATAAGATGATCACCTATCCAGATTTGCTCAAAACTCAGTAGTTTTCTGAGATGCAGGACTTTCTTATCTAAAACTGGGGCAGCCTTGGAAAAATAAATGGTCATGCCATAAATTTATGATGAATGTATGTTTCTTAAGTGTAAATTCAAAAATCCAGAAATCTATTAGTCCCATGAAATTAAAAAGGGCATGTAGAGAACTGGTTGATATCTGTGTTCTCTTCCTAAATTTAGTTTGAAGTTAAGTACACCAAAGGCCATTCTGTATTTGCATAGGAAATAATATGTAATTTCTTCCTTGGGGGACTTTCTGAAGGATACTTCGAAACTAATTATGTTTAGTGAATCTCAGAGAGGAACTGATTGAAAAGGAACTGATTTAAACTGATTTAATCAACAGTCCCCTAGTTGGTACTTTGTAAAAAATAGTTAAATCTCGAAGAAGTCAAACTTAAAGAGCAAGAGGGGGCATAAAATTAGTTCATGATCAAAAAAAGGGAGATACAAAGCTTCCTTTGAAGTTTGATTCTGATGTTAACTAATCCTCATCTATCCAACATACTTTCCATGCATATTACTGTGAAAAAATACCGTATATTTAAAATAAAGCTCAGGGAAATTGGGCATTCTCACTCCCCAAATACACTAAAAAACTGTATTGATTTATAGCTCAATTATTTTAAAACTTTCTACAATTTGAAGTTAGAACACATTCTGCATGCAATATGTCTGATTCTCCCTAGTCTGTACCTCTACCTTATATCTAAATCGTCCCAAAGAACCCTAAGACAACAAGAGAGATACCAAAATTGAATATAGAAAAGAGAAATATGTTTCTCAAAGTAACAATTTGTTGTTTTTATTCTTTCAGAACTTTCTAATAAAGTCATGTTCACCTCTTTGTAACTGCAGACAGAGGTTTCTGTTTGTGGAATTTGTCTGAGATACCTTCAGGACATTTTTTTTTTCATTTTCCAGTATGCCATCTTTCCCAACATCGTACGACCAAACTTTATATTCTAATTCATTACTTTCTTCTCACTCATTCTTCCATTCTAACAAGTAACAATAAAACTATGTTTTTCCATTTCATTCTTCGTTTGCCCCAAAGGGATAAAAATGGTCTGTTTTTAAAAAATATATATATATTTTATTATTGATTTTAGAGAGGAAGGGAGAGAGAGATAGAAACATCAATGATGAGAGAGAATCATTGATTGGCTTCCTTCTGCACACCGAACATGTGCCTTGACCAGGAATCAGCTGCTGAGCCATGCCAGCCAGGCAAGAATAGTCTGTTTTTAATATTCTTTGCCATAATATCTGTTAAAAACTGATTTGTTAAAGCTTTCTTTTTCTATGATCTTTGCCTATGCTCTGAAATATGATCATTATTACTAAAGAATAGCTAGAAATTTCATTGCACTTTCAGTACAGGAAGGTGGTTAAAAGTCAAGTATTACTCAGAACAGTTTTCAGGGCAGCAATTTTGCCTGATTAAAAATCTAGGCTGTCCATCCTTGTGTGTGAGCAATTATGAGCCATAGCTTCTTTTCATTTGCTCAAAACTATTTGAAAACATATGTTTAATTGATAGTTTTCATGAATATATTTGTTCATGATTGGATTCTTGTTTGATGAAATCATTTTAGTTATACATTGACTGAACCATAAACACTTGACATATTTTTATATACTAAGAATTGAATATTTCCAACAAAATTATTTTTGAAAATTAAACTTTCCATTTATTGCATGCTTTACAAACTGAAGAAGAAGTTCTCAGTAAGTTTAAAGTAAACATTTTAAGCATAAAAGAATTTATTAATGCATTTTTTATTCATACCCATCACTATGGAATAAACTTCCATTCTTATCAATTCACTTTTTTCTGTAGAAAGATGGCATATTGAATTTTAACATTAATATCTCAAATAGGTAATGAAAAATGATACAATTAATTTATCTAAGTCATTTCTTAAAGTTTACAATCGTTAAAATATTTAACAAATTATTTACAAAAATGCAAACTTAATCACTACTATAATGTAAATTAGATTACATATATATTAAAATTATAAATAAAAAATGTAGATATGTGAAAAGATAAATGTAGTACTGGCTCCTCCAAGATATAACTTTTCCAGATTGGCTTCTTTCACTTAGTAATATGCATTTAAGTTTCCTCTATGTCTTTTCATGGCTTGATAACCCATTCCTTTTTAGCACTGAATAATATTATATTGCCTGGATATACTACAGTTTATTTATCCATTTACCTACTCAAGAACATCTTGGCTGCTTCCAAGTTTTTGCAATTATAAATAAAGCTGCTACAAACATCAGTGTGCAGGCTTCTGCATAGGCATAAGTTTTCAACTCCTTTGAGTGTGATTGCTGGATTGGATGATAAAAGTATGTTTATTTATTTTTTTAAGAAACTGCCAAACAGTCTCCAAAGTAGCTGCACTATTTTGCAATTCCCACCAGCAAGGAATAAGAGTTCCTGCCCTAACCGGTTTGGCTCAGTGGATAGAGTGTCGGCCTGCGGACTGAGGGGTCCCAGGTTTGATTCTGGTCAAAGGCATGTACCTTGGTTGCAGACTCATCCCCAATAGGGGATGTGCATAAAAAATCAATAAAATATATAAAAAGAAGAGTTCCTATGGCTTCACTCCCTCAATAGCATTTGATGTAGGAGTTCTAGATTTTGGCCATTTTAATTGGTGTATGGTGGTATCTCATTGTTGTTTTAATCTGTATTTCCCTGTTGACATATGTGGATCATCTTTTCATTTGCTTATTTGCCATCTGTATATATTCTTTGGTGAGTTAAGGTCCTTGGCCCTTTTTGAATAGGTTTATATTTATTGTTGAATTTTTAATAATCATTGAAGTATTTTAGATAACAATCCTTTATCATATATGTCTTTTGGAAATAAATTTGTTTTATTTTTAATACTTCCTACCTGTGTGTTACTTAAGCATTTTCCAGAATTTCATTTTTATTAATCTCTATTTTTCTTGAGTTTATTCTTTTGTATAACTCTTTCTGTGGTTTTCTAGGCCAGGGGTCCTCAAACTTTTTAAACAGGGGGCCAGTTCACTGTCCCTCAGACCGTTGGAAGGCCGGGCTATAGTTTAAAAAAAAACTATGAACAAATTGCTATGCACACTGCACATATCTTATTTTGAAGTAAAAAAACAAAAAGGCAAAAACACCCGCATGTGGCCCGCGGGCCGTAGTTTGAGGATGCCTGTTCTAGGCACTACATGATGCACACATGACTTAATCATAGTCTCCTGATGTGCTCATTTTACCTGTTTTGTATAAAGTGCAGAAACCTTAACTTCTTTTGCTCTTTTTTATTTATTACTAGTGACCCTGTGCATGAATTCGTGCACATTGAAAGGAAATTAATTAGAAGAAAGATTTGTGTGGTAATTACATTACTGCAAAAAATTACATGTCAAAATAGTATATATAATATGGTATTATAAAATTAAAACACATGTGCAATTGGTGCCAGCAAAAGCTTTATATGTATTGCGCATGTGCGAGTCAACGTCTATTTTTATTTTTTTTGCATTTATTTTTTATTTATTTACTTATTTTCCTAATTGATAAAGGTATTACATATGTGTCCCTATCGCCCCAATACCCCCATCCCCCACTCATGCCCTCACCCCCCTGTTGTCTGTGTCCATTGGTTAGGCTTATATGCATGCATACTAGTCCTTTTGTTGATCTATCCCCTTACCCCGACCCTTCCCTACCTTCCCTCTGAGGTTTGATGGTCTGATCAATGTTTCTCTGTCTCTGGATCTGTTATTGTTCATCAGTTTATGTTGTTCATTATATTCCATAAATCAGTGAGATCATATGATATTTATCTTTCTCTGACTGGTTTATTTCACTTAGCATAATGGTCTCCAGTTCCACCCAAGCTGTTGCAAATGGTAACAATTCCTTATTTTTTACCGCAGCATAGTATTCCATTGTGTAGATGTACCACAGGGTTTTAATCCACTCATCTGCTGGTGAACACTTAGGCTGTTTCCAAATCTTAGCTATGGTAAGTTGTGCCACTATGAACATAGGGGTGCATATATCCTTTCTGATTGGTGTTTCTAATTTCTTGGGATATATTCCCAGAAGTGGGATCACTGGGTCAAATCGAAGTTCCATTTTTAGTTTAGTTTGTTTGTTTAAGGTATTACAAATAAGTAGTACATATGTCTCTTTTCCCCCCCACCCTGGCCTCCCCTACCCCCCAGCACTTGCGCTCGTCCCCCCTCCCCCGCCGCCCGCCCCAGTGTCCTGAGTCTGTTGGTTGTGCTTATATGCATGCATACAAGTCCTTTGGTTGATCAATTACCCCCCACAACACTCCCCCACCTTCCTGATGTAGTTTTACAGTCTGTTCGATGCTTCTTTGCCTCTGTCTAATTTTTGTTCAACAGTTTGTAATGTTCTTTATTATCCATAAATGAGTGAGTTAATGTGATATTTATCTTTCACTGGCTGGCTTATTTTACTTAGCATAATGCTCTCCAGATCCATCCATGCTGTTGCAAATGGTAAGAATTCCTTCTTTTCTACAGCAGCATAGTATTTCATTGTGTAGATGTACCACAGTTTTCTAATCCATTCATCTTCTGATGGGCATTTAGACTGTTTCCAAATCTTACCTATTGTAAATACTGCTGCTATGAACATAGGGGTGCATATATCCTTTCTGATTGGTGTCTCTGTTTCCTTGGGATACATTCCTAGAAGTGGGATTACTGGGTCAAATGGGAGTTCCATTTATAAGTTTTTGAGGAAACACTATACTGTTTTCCACAGTGGCTGCCCAGTATGCATTCCCACCAGCAGTGCAAGATGGTCCCTTTTTCTCCGCATCCTCGCCAGCACTTGTCATTTATTGATTTGTTGATGATAGCCATTCTAACAGGTGTGAGATGGTAACTCATTGTTGTTTTGATTTTCATCTCTCTGATGATTAGTGACTTTGAGCATGTTTTCATATGTCTCTTGGCCTTCTGTATGTCTTCTTTTTAAAAGTGTCTATTTAGGTCCTTTGCCCATTTTTTTGATTGGATTGTTTATCTTCCTTTTGGTAAGTTGTATGAGTTCACTATAAATTTTGGAGACCTGTACTCAAAAAATTACAGGATACTGAAAAAAGAGATAGAGGAAGACATATGCCATGTTCATGGATTTGTAGAATCAACATCATTAAAATGTCCATACTACCCAAAGTAATGTATAGATTCAATGCAATCCTCATTAAAATACCAAGGGCATATTTGAAAGTCCTAGTACAAACTCTCCAAAAATTCATATGGGTTAAAAAAAAGATCCTGAATAGCTTCAGCAATCTTGAGAAAGAAGAACAATGTTGGAGGGATCACAATACTAGGTATCAAGCTATATTACAAAGCCACTATTCTCAAAACTGCCTGGTATTGGCACAAGAACAGACATATAGGCCAATGGAACAGAACAGAGAACCCAGATATCAACCCAAGCCATTATGCTCAATTAATATTTTACAAAAGTAGCAAGAGCATACATTAGAGTCAAGACAGTCTCTTCAATAAATGATGTTGGGAAAATTGGACAGATACTTGCAAAAAAATTGAAACCAGACCACCAACTTACACCATACACAAAAATAAACTCAAAATGGATAAAGGACTTAAACATAAGACAGAAAACCATAAAAAGCTGAGAGGAAGCCATAGGTAGCAAAATAGCTGACATTTGTCCTAGCAATATCTTTACCTATATAGCTCCTAGGGCAATGGAAACTAAGGAGAAAATAAACAAATGGGACTACATCAAAATAAAAAGCTTCTGCACAGCAAAAGAAACAATCAACAAAACAACAAGAAAGGCCACTGCATTGGAGAACATATTTGCCAATGTTATCTCCAATAAGGGTTTAATCTCCTTTTTCTTTATAAAATTTTATTTTGCTATTCTTTTAAGTTAAATAGAATAATACACTCTTAATTTTTCTTTATCTGAAAATATCTTGATTTCCCTTTCATTCCTTAAGTATATTTTCATTAAATAGAGGATTCTGGACTGATAGGCTTTTTTTTATTTTAGCACTTGAAAAAGCACGTGACACATCTTTCTAGTGTTCATAATTTATCAGAAATCCACTGTCATTTGAATTGCTTTTCTCTTATGAGTAAGGCATTGTTTTCTCAAACTAATTTCAATTTTTTTTCTTTAGTCCTCAGAAATTTTACTATTATGTACCTTGGTGAGCATTTTATCAGTTTTTCCTTTTCAGTATTCACCCAGCTTCTAGAGTCTATAGACTTATGACACATGCCAAACATGGGAAGTTTTCATCCATTATTTTTTTCAGACCCAACATCTTTCTTCTTCTTTTTTTTATATAAAATCCCATTGACACCACTGTTTATATTTTGTTATAATACCACAGTCCCCTTACTTTCTGTTAATTCTTTTCTAGTTTCTTTTGTCTCAGTCATTTAGATTGGGCAATTTCTATTCTTCCACCTACTAAATTACTGATCAATTCCTCTTTCCTTCCAGTCTGCTGTTGAGTCCATCTTTTGAATTTCTTATTTTGCTTATTCTTTCCATTCTAAATTTCTATTTTGTTTTTTTAAATATCTCCTATTATTTTGTTGAGACTTCTACTTTTTTCATAAGACTCTTTTCCCCATTTGTTTTATACCTCTTCATAATTGCTAATTGAAGCATGATTATTATGGCTGCTTATAACCCTTATCACATAATTCCAAGATTTTTGCCAATGGTTTTGATATCTCTTGATTGCCTTTTCTTATTCAGTTTGCGATCCTCCTGCTTCTTGGTATGAAGGGTGATTTTTCTATAGAAACCTGGACATTTGTGGTATTATGATATAAGATTCTGAATCTTTAAGTACCTTCCTCTGGTACTGCTCCAGATAAGATGTGGGATGACTTATTACTATCAGTTTGTGGAGAATCCACCTTATTAATGTCAGGCAGATGTAAAGTTTCAGGTTGTACACTTGGCTGCTGTTGACACCAGAGAGGAGAGTCCTCCTTATTGTTGGACAGGAGTGGGAGTACTGGCTTGTGAATAGGCCCCCACAGAAACTTCCTTGGCTAGGAAGTGAAGTAGTACATTGTTTCTGTTCCCCATGTATCCTCTAATCCTATATAATAAAGAGGTAATATGCAAATTGATCATCACACCCTCACACAAGATGGCTGCCCCCATGTGGTCAAAGATGGCTGCCCCCATGTGGTCACAAGATGGCCACCACAAGATGGACAGCAGGGGAGGTCAGTTGTGGGTGATCAGACAAGCAGGGGAGGTCAGTTAGGGGCAACCAGGCCTGCAGGGAGGGCAGTTGGGGGCAATCAGGCCTGCAGGGAGGGCAGTTGGGGGCAACCAGGCCTGCAGGGAGGGCAGTTGGGGTCGACCAGGCCTGTGGGGGAGGGAAGTTGGGGGCAATTGGCTGGCAGGGGAGGGCAGTTGGAGGTGACTGGGCCAGCAGGGGAGGTCAGTGGGGGTGATCGGGCAGGCAGGGGAGGGCAGTTGGGGGCAATCAGGCCAGCAGGGGAGCAGTTAGGTATCCATCAAGCTGGCAGGGGTGTGGTTAGGGGGTGATCAGGCTGGCACACAGGCAAGGTTTAGGCCCGATCCCCCAAGGGGTTCCAGACTAGAGAGGGTGCACGCTTGGCTGAGGGACACCCCCCCCCCCCTTGTGCACAAATTTCATGCACCGGGCCTCCAGTTATATTATAAGGTGAAATAATGAAAGTTCTAATACTCCTGTAGGCCTCTTCCAACACCACCCTAGTGGAGAGGAAGTTGGATGAGGTAGAAACCACATAGAGAAGTTAATGCACTTGCAGAGGAGCCATGCAAAGGGATAAAGAGCTAGGAAAGCTAGATGGGAAGCTTGGGGCCAAGGGCAGCAGTTTCAGAAAAGGCTCTTAAATCTTCAACTAGGACAGGTGTGAAGAAGCCATGGATCTAAAGGATTGTTAAATAAATAACTTTAACTTCCATGGCTAAAAGTCTTTTTAAAAGAAGGTTTATTAGGCAACCACTAGCAAAATAAGTAGAGCAGTCTTTGGGCATGCAATCTAAACTACCAACAGCACAGCTAGTTAAGAAAGAAAATATGTCCATCATACTGGAGTTTTGCAAGTGTTTTTATACATCAAGTAGGAGAGAGCAAGATTTTTTCTTTTTGGTTATGTTATTTTCTATAATGCAAAGTTAACAGCATATTTGGCATTCCACTATTGATTGTTTTTATTAACTCTTGACCATGTTGAACTGCTTTCTCTTGGGTTTTATAGTTTTGATTGTGAGAATTAGGAGTATCCTGTATTCTGGTTTTTTTTCCTTTAAATATTTTTTATGCATCACCCTACTGTGCTATCAATCAAGATATATTAAATTACTTATTACTTATAGATTTATTATACCACATGTGTGTTATATCCCTGAATCACACATCAATATGAGAATAGTCTAATTTATAAATTCTCAGTAAATGTTATTTTTAATGAGGACTCAAGCGTTAGGTATTTTATCTTGTCTCTGGATTAACAGATTTTTCTTTTAAACTTGCCATTATACTACTATAAATTCTAGTAGGATAGTTTTATAATATTCTTAAGCAAATTATAGTCCACAGGCTAAATCTGGACTGTAAGCTAAATCCAGCTAGCCAAGAAGACTTTTTACATTTTAATTTTTTTTGGAAAACAAACAAACAAATAAAATCAAAGGAGAATATCTTACAGTGACCATATGTGACCTTCATAGTCTAAAATATTCACTCTCTGGCCTTAAAAAATTTCCTGACTCCTGATCTTAAGCAATGTATAAATCCCAAAAGTCATTGATGAAAATAAACTAAACAATTTGACCTAATCAAAATTTTAAATTTCTGTTTGATAAATGAGAATAGATGCAAAGTTAAAAGTTTCAAATTGGGAGCAAATATTGGTAATATAAGAATTAATAATAGATGTAGATAGTTTCTGCAAATCAATGAAATAATAGTTTTTTTAGAAGGCAATTTGACAATATTCATAAAATTGTAAATGCACATATGCTTTGAGCTAGTAAGTCTACTTCTAGTAATATTTGACAATTGTTGACATTATGTTAGAAATATGCTCACTATAGAATTATTTGTAATAGTGAAAAAGTGCAAGAAACTAATGAAGAATGATTAAATTATGGTACATCCCTACCATGACATAATAATTTCTAAAAATTAATGAGCATTTACCATAAGCCTGAGATACAAATGATTTACATGTATTAATTAATCCATTTTGTGCTCAAGACTACAATATTAAAGATTCTATTATGTTCTCCAATGTATAGGAGAGAGAACACGCTCAGTGAAATTAAATAACTTGCTATAGGTCAGACCGTGAGTGGTTAGCAAACATTATTACCTAAACATTCTTATTTCAAAGTTTACACTCTTTCTTAATCACTATTATATTGCCACTCCATGTAACATTGTCTTGTTATTAAAATAAAAATATTAACCTATATGGAATATATAAAGACCTTTAAATATATATTTTAATGAAATCATTACAGAATACTCTATGTTAAAAACCACAGATTATTGATAAACACACACACACACACACACACAGACACGTGTATGTGTACATCAGAAAAGAAACAGAAAAATGTATACCAGAATACTGATAAAAATTATCTGTTGAGAAGAGTGTGGGCAGTTAACAGTAGGTGGTAGTAGCAGAGTGGGGAAAAGCTCAAATTTAATGTACTTATGTGTAAAAAATCACTATTGCTTGACATTTTACAGTAAGAATATATTAATGATATTATTGGTTAATAAAAACAAATAATGTAGATTTTATTATAACAAAATATTATTTACCTTTATACTAACATTTTAATAAGAGCATTTGAACTTAATGGAGTGATGAATGCTTAAATACAAAATGATACACCAGTGACCTTTTTAAGAAGTTCAGTATGGAAAATGGAAGATATGGATGATGGTCACTTGGGTTAGAATTAATAACCTCCGTAAACCTCAATGTAGTACTTGAATTTAATGAAAATTCCCATCCCCATTTTATTGCAGTGGTATCACACCATTACCCTGCTAAAGAATTTCTCCAGCTTAACTATGGTTCTTTGCTTTTTGGAAGGAGGAAAAAAAATATTCATCTTTGCAGAGGGCAAAGATTGTAGATACTGTCATACTACCAATTTAAATACAGAGTTGAAATTCTCTGAGATTTCTTACCATTCTAGTATCACATATGCATAGCAAAATGTCTAGTGGAACATTTTACAAAATGTTCAACATTAGACAAAACACTGGGAATTGTGTTAATTAAGCTTTTTATGACAATGCAATTATATTTTGTATGATTGCTCAAATAATTTTAGGAAATAGCTGAAAATAACATTTATAGATACAGGTATACAGCAATGCACAAACCATGGATAATAACCCATTGAACTTGCATTTCAGAGTCTTCAAAGAAATTGATCATACATGTAGAACATGCAAAAGGAAAAAAATAACATTTAAAATAACCAGTCTATTAAGATAAAAGAAGTAGCAATATATTTCAAAAGATTAATTCTCCAATTTATTGTTTCAAAAATGGTTGAATATTTTTCATAATATTAACATCCTTTAAAAAAACAGTTGAATTATTTATATGTGCAAGTTGCTATTCTGAGCACAGAGTAAAATAGAAGATAGTATCTCTTTCTAGAAAACCTATTAGGCTGAAGAAGGTAGAAAATAAATATGTAAATAAATAAATAATTATATTATAGAGCTAAAATAGTCTATGAGTACTTTTTTTGTCAGAGAAAGAAAACAACCCAATTTAAGGTGTTTAGCAAAGATTTGATAAGTCACAAATTTTATATGAACTTTAAATGTTTTTGGAAACTCTTTATAAGTGACATAAAAGGAGTAGCATGATACAGTCACAATGAACTAATATATTCTATATTCTATATACAATATATTTTAATACATTATATTAATATATAGTTATGTATATACTTAAGTATATTTAAGGAAGAGTGGACATTATTTTATGTGTCATGTAGTGTGTGAATGTGTGTTGTATGTGGTATATAGTTTTAGGCAGGAAGTGGTAAGTGTGTTACAAAAATATGAGGAATAAAATATAGTAAAATTGTGTTGATTTGCCTATACCATGCTAAGAAAAAAAAGAATTTACACTAGAAAATGTTGAAGTGTTTCAACCATTGATTTTAAAATAATAAATTTGGGATTTAGAAGGAACACTAATGGCAGAAAACAATCCAGATTGATGTGGCCACTCCTTCAGTTAAGATCAGTTTGAGGACTACTACAAAAATCAGAGCAAGTTTTAAAATAGAGGGAACATTTAGAGTTATAGATGAGATAGATTTGATAGAGCATGGTGACCTAAAATTCCAAACTGAGTTTTAAAATAATTATACATTATTATGATGAAAAACTTCAGGGAACAGTAAATAAAAAGGGGGGGGGGCATTGAATGATTGCCCATGAGTACATTTTTTAAAGGACAGAACTACAAGTGACAGAACATATAAACTCAAGTCATTTTTCATTTGTTTATAATTAATAGACTTTATTTTCTAGAACAGTTTTAAGTTTACAGAAAGTACAGAGTTCCAATCTACTCTCTCATTTCCACACTTAACCCTGTTATTTACATTTTCCATTAATGTGATTAAAAATAATTATTATGTACCTAGGTGTAGGTCTTTTGGTGTTCATCTTGATTGGGACTCTCTGTTTCCTGAACTTGAGTGACTTTTTCCTTTACCAGGTTAGAGAAATTTTCTGCCATTATTTCTTCAAACAGGTTCTCTATTCCTTTCTCAGATTCTGCTCCTTCTGGTACCCCTACAATACAAATGTTATGTTTCATGTTGTCCCAAAGCTCCCTTAGATTCTCTTACTTTTTTTATTTTATTTTTCCATTTGCTGCTATGAATGGGTATTTTTTTCTTCCTTGTCTTCTAATTCCCTGATTCAGTCCTCAGCTTCTTCTAGTCTACTGTTGAATCTTTCCAGGGTGTTCTTTATTTCAGCTATGTCATTCCTCATTTCCAGTTGATTATTTTATTTTAATTTTATTTTATTGTTTAAAGTATTACAAAGAGTAGTACATATGTCTCCTTTTCCCCCACATTGACCTTCCCCCGGCCTCTCCTACCCCCCGGCACGTGCCCTCATCCTTTCCCCCCAGTGTCTTGTGTCCATTGGTTATGCTTATATGCATGCATACAAGTCCTTCGGTTGACCTTATTTATTGTTTTAAACTCTCTTTTCATGTTGGTATAGCTCTCATTAAGACCCTTATCATTCTCATTAAGTTGCTTACAGTTCTCACTGAATTGTTTGAGCACTCTTATTACCATTACTCTGAATTCATTATCTGACAAATTGTTTATCTCCATTTCATTTAGTTCTTTTCTGGCAATTCCTCCTTTTCTTTCATGTGTGGGTTGTTTCTTTGTCTTCCCATTTTTGCTGTCCCTTTGTTTTTGTTTCTATGTATTAGATCAAACTGCTGTGCCTCCCAGATTTTGTTGTGTGGTCTTATGTAGTAGGTGTTTTGTGGGACCCAGTGGTGAAATGAAAATTCTTGTTCTCTGGGTTAAAAACAAACAAGCAAACAACCAAACAAAATGAAACAAAAGTGTGGCTTTCTCTCTGAACAGCTCATCTACTGGCTTCATACTCCACTGCTGCCAGAAGCTCTGCCACCTTTCATAGCTGGATGTTACATGGGCCATGGGTCTCAGCTCTGGTGCTCCAGGCTGTGGAGCCCAACCTGGGTTCTGGTCCTCTTATCTTGTGAGGAAATAGACCCTCCCATATCCCAGTGCTTCCTCCTCACTGCTGGTCTGCCATCCCTGGAAGCTGGGTCAGCTCCTCTCACAACCTCATCCTTCCTACTGGTCTCCAGGTGTTTTCTGTCCTTCCTTGATATAAGTCTCCTCCTCAGCTGGACCTCAGTTGGTAATTTCAGGTGAATGTTCTCCAACTTAGTTGTATTTTGTGTCTGGCTCTGGGACAAGGTACACGGTAGATCAGCCTATTCTGCCACCATTTTTCTCCCTCAAAGTGTATTTTGATTTCTTCCTTGATCTCATTGTTAACCTATTCATTGTTTATTAACATGTTATTTAGCCTCCATATGTTTGTGTGTTTTTCAAAGTTTTTTTCTTGTGATTGATTTCTAGTTTCATACCATTGTGTTCAGAAAAGATTTTTTTTAAAAAAAATTTTGTCTAAAGTTTTACATATGTCTTCTTTTTCCCCAATTGACCCCCTCAGCCATTCCCACCCTGGGTAAGCTCCCACATCCCTAGAGTCTGTGTCCATTGATTACGTTAATATGTACACATATAAGTCCTTTGGTTGCTCTCTAGCCCCCCTCCCCTACCATTTGTCTCTGGATCTATTCTTGTTCATCAAATTATGTTGATCATTATATCCCACATATGAGTGAGATCATGTGATATTTATCTTTCTCTGACTGGCTTATTTTGCTTAGCATAATGTTCTCCAGTTCCATCCATGCTGTTGCAAATGGTAAAAGTTCCTTCTTTTTTATAGTAGCATAGTATTCCATTGTGTAGATGTACCATAGTTTTCTGATCCACTCATCTGCTGATGGGCACTTAGGCTGTTTCCAAATCTTTACTATTGTAAATACTGCTGCTATGAACATAGGGGTGCATATATCCTTTCTGATTGGTGTTTCTGGTTTCTTGGGATATATTCCTAGAAGTGGGATTACTGGGTCAAATGGCAGTTCTATTTTTAACTTTTTGAGGAAACTCCATACTGTCTTCCACAGTGGCTGCACCAGTCTGCATTTCCACCAGCAGTGCAGGAGGGTTCCTTTTTCTCCATATCCTCATCAGCACTTGCAGAAAAGTTTCTTGATATAATTTCAATTGTCTTAAATTTATTGAGACTTGTTTTGTGTCTAAACATATGGTCTATTCTAGAAAATGTTCCAAATGAGCATGAAAAGAATGTATATTCTGCTGCTTTGAGGTGAAATGCTCTGAAGATATAAATTAAATCCATGTGATCTAGTGTGTCATTTAAAGCTGCCATTTCTTTGTTTATTTTCTGTCTGTAAGATCTATTCATTGATGTCAATGTGGTGTTCAGCTTCCCTTCTATGAATGTAGTACTGTCTATCTCTTTCTTTGTGTACATCAAGATTTGCTTTATATATTTAGGTGCTCCTATGTTGGGTGAATAAATACTTACAAGGTCTATATCCTCTTGTTGGATTAATCCTGTTATCATTTGAAATGTCCTTTTTTGTCTGTTGTTACAGCCTTTGAATTAAAACATATTTTGTCTGTTATAAGTATTACTACCCCAACACTTTTTTTTTCACTTCCATTTGCATGGATTATCTTTTTTCATCTATTTTCAGTTTGTATTTGTCTTTAATTATCAGGTGGGTCTCTTGTAGACAGCATGTCTACAGGTCTTGTTTTTTCCATTCATTCAGTTACTCTCTGTCTTTTCATTGGAGCATTTAAGCCATTTACATTTAATGTGATTATTGATAGACATATATTTATTGCTATTTTATTATACATATTTATGCTCCTCTTTATTTTTTTCTTTATTTTTTTTAAGAAGGCCCTTTAACATTTCTTGTAATATTGGTTTGGTGTTAATGAACTCCTTTAGCTTTTTCTTGTCTGAGAAGCTCTTTATTTCTCCTTCAATTTTAAATACTAGCCTTGCTGGTAGAGTAGTCTTTGCTGTAGGTATTTGCTTTTTATCACTTTGAATATTTCATACCAATCCCTTCTGGCCTGAAAAGTTTTTGTTGAGAAATCAGCTGACATTCTTATGGGGAATTTTTTGTAGGTAACTCTCTCTTGCTGCTTTTAAGATTTTCTCTTTGCTTTGATCTTTGCCAGTTTAATTATGATGTCTCTTGGTGTATGTCTCTTTGGGTTTATCCTTTTTGGCACTCTGTGTTTCCTGGACTTGTGTGTCCTTTCCTTTTACCTGGTTAGGGAATTTTTCAGTGATTATTTGTTTAAATGGGTTCTTGATCCCTTACTTTCTCTTCTTCTGGTACCTTTATGATACAGATGTTTTTATGATTCTTGTTGTCCCAGAGGTCCCTTAAACAATCTTCATTTTTAAATTATCTTCATTTTTAACTATCTTCGTTTTCCTTTTTGGTGCTGTGGTGGGGGTTTTCTGATACCTTGTCTTCCAAATCACTGATTTTATCCTCTGCTTCCCATAGTATGTTGTTAATTCCTTCTAGTGCATTCTTTATTTTACATTATTATATTCTTCATTTCTGACTACTTCTTTTTTGATGGTTTCTATCTCCTTTTTTATGCTTATTTTCTCTCTGTTTAAGTTCTCACTGAATTCATCCATTCTTCCCATAATTTCCTTGAGCATCCTTATAACCATTGTTTTGAATTCTGTATTTGGTAGATTGCTTGCTTTCATTTCATTTAGTTATTTTTTGGGGGAATTTCTCCTGTTCTTTCTTTAGAGGCATATTTTTTGTCTCCTCATTTTGGTTGACTCTGTATTTGTTTCTGTGTATTTGGTAGAGCTGCTACATCTCCCATTCTTTAGATGGTGGCCTTATTTAATAGGGGCAAGTAGGAGTTTGGGGGGGCTCAGTGGTACAGTCTCCCTGACCACCTGAGCTATGTGCTCCATGAATGGCTCTTGTGTGGGTTATGTGAGCTCTCCTATTGTAATTGAGTCTTGATTGCTGTTGGCCTGTCAGTGGGTGGGGTTGATGCACAGGCAGCTGACTGTGAGAATACACTCTGATCACAGTGTAGGAGCTGCTGTGCAGGGGCTGACACTGTGAAGTGAAAATCGTCCCAGCAGTGTCTGGTGCCTGCTGAGATTTTCTTTTGGATGTGCCACTTATGGATCTAACTGGGTTGTGCTCTAATGTTGTCTGAAAATCACCACCAGGTGTCTTGGTTCTGGTGCCTCTTGGGAATAAGTATGAGCAGGTCAAGATCAGGCACTTCTTTTGACTGGCCTTGGGCTGCCTGTTAAGAGCTACACAGAGATGCATAGTTTGTGGCTTCCTCTGCTGGGCCTGGATGCACATGGGAGGGTCCAAGCTGCATAACAAGTTAGGCTTCCAAGCCCAGGGGCAGGTCTGCAAAAGGCCCAAGGATCCTGGAGATTTACCTCTGCCTGTTGGCTGCCTCTTTGGCTCTTTCACTGAAAGAACCTCTCACCCTATACAAGTTATATGAAGCAGGTTAAAATTTTCATATTCATATTTTCTATTGATCTTAAAGTATATGCCTTTACTGTTAGAGTGGTATTTGTTGAATGTTTATTATTTTTAGATTATCAATTTAGATAGAACTTGATTATCCCATTAGGCAGTAAAACCTTGAGCACTAGGATTATTTCTGATCTTCATATCCTTTCATGGATTTCTCCTTAAACGGAAGATATGATTTTTTTCCTAAAACATTAGGAGGTTGCTCTTATATATCTATTTCTTGTGTTAAAGATCTGCACGCATGTGTGTGTGCACCTTATGTTGAAAATGTTATTTATTTTAAACTTCCAGATATTATCTTCTTATTACCTTAAATTTCCATAATTATATTTTATTATTATGCATTTTATGAATTGTATTGTTTTTTTAGTGAGTACAATATCCAGAGACTGGCAATGCTCATTAAACATGTGCTATAAAACGTAGCTAATGGCTGAAAATAGTAGCAATTTTTTTCCAACTGGACTGCTTACATTTATTCCAGGGGCTGAAGGCAGATATTCTGAATACTCTTGAGCAATCACACCTGATTTTATCAAGAAAGCATGGACTGCAGCATGTGATCATAAGAGTTATTATAGGAATTAGTAGACAGTGTTTCCCAAGATTAGAGCAATACATAAAATTAAAGTCTGTAGATACCTGCTTTTTTTAGTTGTTTCTGAGAAAGGGAATCTGCTTGAGATATAAAACTGAATTAAACACACACACACACACACACACACACACACACACGCATACTCAAACACACACTCACTCACTTTTTTTCCTGTGTGAACACTTCAAATAAAATCAGTATTTAAATAAAATTTGTTTTCCTTTGAGGAAAACATGTTTTCCTCAGTGCCTTGTGATATCAGTGGGAAGATGACTAAAATGCTATTCATTTAAATACACCGCTTGAGATTTTAGTTGTTTACCTGCAGAAGGTTTACTTTCATATGCAGAATATCATTGGAAGTTATTTTGTGAAGCATATGAATAGGTAAAAAATAGGTACCCTAGGATTTTCCCACAAAGCCTGTTTATATCCTATCATTTTTCACTCTGATATAGAATTTTAAGCATAAGTAAGCTCTATTTATTCAATTAATCTGGAGAAATGCTGGGTTCAAAGGTTATGGTCATTTCTTTCATTTGATTTTTATTTTGGAAGCCCAACCAGACATGTCAAATAAAAGGAAGGTAATATTAGCCCTGGCTGGTATTTCTCAATGGTTAGAGTGCCATCCTATGCACCAAAGGGTCATGGGTTTGATTACCAGTCAAGGGCACATACCTGGGTTGCAGGTTCAATCACTGGCCTATTCAGGGCACATGCGGGAGGCAAACAATCAATGTATCTCTCTCATATTGATGTTTGTTTTTTATCTCTCTGTCTCTTTCTCCCTCCTTTCCTCCCTTCCACTCTTTCCAAAAATCAATGGAAAAAATATCCTCTGGTGAAGATTAACAGAAAAAAGGGAAAGGTAATATTATATTTTCTCATACCATTATTGTAAAAAATTGACAGAATCTTTTTGAAAATAAAAGTTTAAAAAAATTAAAATTACATAAAAATGATGAAATATTTTTATATGCATGTAACACAGCAGCTGTGGTATTCATTGAGGTCCATGAAACTTAATGACCTCCCAGTTTGTGATAGTTTATGAGCATGTAATAATATACAAATAGAATTTACTACAGAATTACTAGTGATAGCTGTTCATTACTGGAATGGTGAAACCAAAGAACACTTTTTCTCATGAAAGCTTTTTTTCTTTCCTATAAGAAAAATCTTACATAGTCACTAGTTTTCGGGAAAAAAAATCAATCACTCGGGTCTACATATATTAACCTAAGAAATGGGTTAGTCAAGGGAGAAAATTAAAGATAATATGTGGGTGAGAGTGGTAGAAAGGAATGAGAGAAAGAGACCTGAAGCTTTTATTTAAATATTTATTTAAGCTATATGAAAAATGCTGCCATCCTCATTGATTCAAAATTGAAGTTTGGTATAGTTATTACTACATTATTATGCAAGGACTCGATATTGGCACTGAGGAACCATCTTCACATCATTATTATTATTATTATTATTATTATTATTATTATTATTTTTGGTACCAGCCTTGCATCCCCAGAATAAATCCCACTTGGTCATGGTGTATGATCTTTTTAATGTATTGCTGGATCCAGTTTGCTAATATTTTGTTGAGGATTTTACCATTTTCACATTTTTACCACTAAGGTTTTAGACACAATTTAGAGTCTGTCCAATGAGATGCACCACAAAGAGACTTAGAAAACAGATGGGTGATAGAAATCATGTGTCTTTATTATAAGAGATAGCAATTGTCGATACCAGGTTTGCCAGAGATGACTAATTGTCACAGTCAGCCAGACTCTATCTTTCCCTGTTAAGTCACTTATGTCAGAGCTGCAGGGAAAGTGTGACATTTTCATTTGTTTTCTACAGTTTCCTGACTATAACTGCAATAATGAATCTGAAACCTACTGGTGTTCCAAGACTGACTTTCAAGCTTTTCAATGGTCTTAAGCACTTAATTGTCTGTATTAAATCTCGTTTCTAGAAATACCTAGAATAATTTTTATGTCCCATAACATGTATTGATATACTCTGATTATTACAATGTTTGAGATGACTGCTTTTGATTAACAAAATTAATCCAATTATATTTTCTTTAGTATAGTTATTCAATTCAGATAGTATATATGCTCTAATTGTTTTTCAAAGCCTTTTTCCCCTTCAAGTTGAATGGTAAAATATGAACCCTTGCATCCGCTTATGGCAGGGCACATTGCAATTACCAACCATTATTTATTGGTTATCTGCTACTTTCTGAACACTGTGCTATGTCATGGTGTTAAAAGAATGCTGTATAACACACTTTATGTTTACAATCTCATATGAGGAATGGCAATACTTGGTCTTTGATAACTGAGATTTCTTTTATAATAAAGACTTATGTTAAAGATCTGCACGCATGTTAGCCTTTTATTATACAGGAGATATATATACATATATATATATATATATATATATATATATATATATATATAGGTTAGGTCAATTTGCATATTAACCTTTTATTATATAGGATATATATATATATATACATATATATATGGGTTAGGTAGATTATCTTATTTTATCACACACCATAGTGTGTTATAGTATAACTAGAGGCCCAATGCATGAAATTCGTGCAGGAGGGGGGTGTCCCTCAGCCTGGCCTGTGCCCTCTTGCAATCTGGGATCCTTCTCTCCTAATCGCCCGCCTGCTCACTCCTTACCACTTGGCTTGCCACTCCTTACCACCCACCTGCTTGCTCTTTACAGCTTGGCTCGACGCTCTTTAGCACTGCCATGGGGGCAGGAGAGGCCACCGCCACTGCTCTCGCCAGCCGTGAGCCTGGCTTCTGGCTGAGCAGCACTTCTGCTGTGGGAGTGCACTGACCACTAGGGGGCAGCTCCTGCATTGATTGTCTGCCCCCTGGTGGTCAGTTCACGTCATAGCAACCGGTCATTCTGGTAATTCCACCATAATGGTTGCTGGGCTTTTATTATATAGATTAGAGGCCCAGTGCATGAAATTAGTGCACAGAGGGGGTACCTCAGCCTGTCCTGCACCCTCTCCAATCTGGGATCCCTCAAGGGGTGTCTGACTGCAGGGATCGGGCCTAAACTGGCAATCAGACATCCCTCTTACAATCCAGGACCACTGGCTCCTAACCACATACCTGCCTGCCTGCTTAATGCCCCCAACTGCCCTCCCTTGCCGACCTGATCACCCCCAACTTCCCTCCCCTGCCAGCCAGCCTGGTCGCCCCCAATGGCCCTCCCCTGCTGGCCTGGTCACCCCAACATCCCTCCCCTGCTGGCCTGGTCAACCCAACAGCCCTCCCCTGCCAGCCTGGTCACCCCCAACGGCCCTCCCTGCTGGCCTGGTCGCCACCAACTACCCTCCCCTGCCAGACTGTTCAACCCTAACCCCCTGCCAGCCTGATCTCGCCCCTAAACTCCTGCCAGCCTGATCTTGCCCTTAACTACCTCTGCCTCGGCCCCCACCACCATGGCTTTGTCTGGAAGGAAGTCAGAGGTCCGGAAGATGGCCAGTCAACCCAGACTAATTAGCATATTACCCTTTTATTAGTATAGATGAGAATTGATTATACTATAAACTTTATAATTTACTTAGTAAATTTAAGTTCCATTTTTGTACAATATTCTACTTTGTTTGCCAAGTAATACAGATGAATAAATTATAGTCCATTTCTTAATGTACTCACAATCTAGTGGCAAGTGCAGGCATGGGCATGACAAATTATAATAAGTTTAGGTTACCATGCATTCAACATCCTATATATAAAGAGGTAATATGAAAATTGACCCTCATGCCTTCACAAGATGGCTGCCTATGACAAGGCCAGCAAGGGGGTTAGTGAAGGATGACCAAATGACTGAACAAGCAGGCTGCGTGGGGCAACCAGGATGGCAGGGGAGTTAGTGAGAGACGACCTAATGACTGAACAAGCAGGCTGTGTGGGGCAACCAGGCAAGCTTGGGGGGGGGGGAATGAGGGGTGACAAGGCCAGCATGCGGGGCAGTTGGGGGTGACCAGGATCGCAGGGGGCATAGTTAAGGGCAAACAGGCCTGCAGAGGGGGACATTTGGGGGCAACCAGGCCAACGGGGGGGCAGTAAGAGGTGACTAGGTCAGCAGGGGGAGCAGTTAGGGGTGACAAGGCCAGTGGGAGGGCAGTTGGGGGAAATTAGGCTGGCAGGGGGAGAAGTGAGGGGTGACTAGGCCAGCGGGGGGGGCAGTTGGGGGTGACCAGGCAGGCAGGCAGGTGAGAGATTAGGAGCCAGCAGTCCAGGATTGTGAGAGATATGTCCAACTGCCAGTTTAGGCCTGATCCTAAGGGTCCCAGATTGGAGAGGGTGCAGGCTGGGTTGAGGGGAACCCCCCATGCATGAATTTTGTGCACCGGGCCTCTAGTAGAAGTATAAACAAAACACTATGATAGTACAAGCAAATGGTTTCAGTTCTGTATCAAGGAGTTGAACAAAATTTGAATTTATGAATAGAAATATTATCTGTGTCTAATTTGAATTTCATCAAGGCTAAAGGAAATGACATTTCTGCCCACTTGTCATGGTTCAGTGGTTGAGTGTTAACCTATGAACCAGGAGGTCATGGTTCTATTCTCAGTCATGGATTATGCCTGGTTTGCAGGCTCGATCCCGAATAGGGGGCATGCAGGAGGCAGCTGATCAATGATTATCTCTCATCACTGATGTTTCTATCTCTCTCTCCCTCTCTCTTCCTCTCTGACATCAATAATATATATATATATTAGAGGCCTGGTGCACAAAATTTGTGCACGGGTGTGTGTGTGTATCCCTCAGCCCAGCCTGCACCCTCTCCAATCTGGGACCCCTCAAAGGATGTCTGAATGCTGGTTTAAGCCCTCCCCTGCTGACCTAGTTACCCCTAACTTCCCTCCACTGCTGGCCTGGTCATCCCCAACTGCCCTCCCCTGCAGTCCTGGTCCCCCGCAACTGCCCTCCCCTGCAGGCCTGGTCACTCCCCACTGCCCTCCCTTGAAATCCTGGTCCCCCCCAACTGTTCTCCCCTGCAGGCCTGCCCCCCCCAACTGCCCTCCCCTGCTGGCTATCTTGTGGTGGCCATCTTGTGTCCACATGAGGGCGGCCATCTTTGACCACATGGGGCGGCCATATTGTGTGTTGGAGTGACAGTCAATTTGCATATTAGCCATTTATTATATAGGAGATATATATATATATATATATCTCCTATATAATAAAAGGCTAATATATATATCCTATATAATAAATGGCTAATATGCAAATTGACCGAATGGCAGAACAACTGTTCGCTATGATGCTCACTGACTGCCAGGGGGCAGACACTCAATGCAGGAGCTGCCCCCTGGTGGTCAGTGTGCTCCCACAGGGGGAGCACCATTCAGCCAGGAGCCTAGAACCAGGCTCACAGCTGATGAGTGCAATAGCAGTAGCAGGAGCCTCTCTCGCCTCCCCGGCATCCTCCAAGTGCTCCCAGACTGCAAGAGGGCACAGGCCAGGATGAGGTACCCCCTCCAAGTGCATGAATTTCATGCACTGGGCCTCTAATGTGTGTGTGTGTATATATATACACACACATATATATATATGTGTGTGTGTGTGTATATATATATATATATATATATATATATATATATATATGAATATGTGTTATGGAATTCTATGTATAATGAGAAATATTAATGTATGATTTTTTTATCTCATACATGGTTAGGTATCATAAATTGTTTATATCAGACTTAATATTTTTATTTTTTTAAAAAAAAGCATACCCATAATTTGTATAATTGGTCTAAATTATATCCTTTGTATAATTTGTCAAATGATATCCTTGATTATTTTACCTTTTTTGAATGAATTTGACCTGTTATTAAACCCTTAATGAGTTGTAAGAACTAAGAAATCTTTCAGGCTTACATGAAGTATTAAAGATAGGGTCTCAAATTTAAAATGGTTTACAACAGAACACTTTATATTTAAGAAAATCAGTGTAAAGTGTATGTACTATCATCTAGTCCAGTAAAATATAGTGCATTATCTACATTTCTCAAAATTTTCAAAGATAAAAATAACTTTTCTGATTCCCCCTTCCCCCTTATTATTCTCTCTTTTGTTTCTCTTTTGTCATTGAACACATTTTTTCTGGGATCCAAGGGGAAAAAAGTCTTAAAATGTATTTTTAAGTCAAATTTATAAGGTGTAATTAGGCTATGGTTCAGATTTTGTCCTTATGGATAAAGATGTTAAGATAACATCTTATTAGGTCTTGTGCTTTTCTATCATGTTCAAGAACTCTCTCTCTCTCTCTCTCTCTCTCTCTCTCTCTCTTTTTTTTTTGCTTAATGGAGTAATGAAATCATCATATATTTCTGTTTTTTAAAATTGATTTCCCAGTGTTCTATTATTAATAATAGAATAGCCAGGTTGAAAATAATGCCTTTTATCCATTATTTCTCAATGTCTTTGATGCCATACTTTTGAACAAAACTAAATAATATTAACATTTATTGTAGTCTAAAAAAAGGAGAAAAAATATTTAAAGATTTCTAGTTTCTCAAATTACCCTTGTTTTGCCTAGTGAATAAAAAATTATGTTCTGGAATCACTGGGCTTTAATTCATCATCAGAGTTATCTCCAGAGAATTGTATTTCTACATCTAGAGAGACTCTTCTTGCTTGTCATTCTTAATTTAGAGCAGCAGCCCAAGTCATACACCAGTACAAAGAGCATCAGTAAAAATGTCACATCAAAATGAATTAAAGTAAATGGATTTGGTAGCTATCAGTGTGTCTGTCAGGGCATTACAAGTCTTCACTACCACATATTGTAGGTATAAACTGTCTATCATGGTTGATTTTTCCTGCTGCAATGTATGCTCCAACGATTATAGCAATTATCTACACAATGTAATATCAGTTCACATAAAGCTAAAATAAAAATTGTGTGATACTGCACTAGCTGGTGTAGCTCAGTTGGTTGGGAGTCATCCCATGTACTGAAAGGTTTCCAGTTCGATTCCCGTTCCAGGCACAAGTCTTGGTTGCAGGCTCAATCTCTGGTAGGGGGCATGCAGGAGGCATCTGATCAGTGTTTCTCTCTCATGGATATCTCTATCTATGTATCTATCTATCTATATATTTATCTATCTATCTATCATCTATCTATCTATCTATCTATCTATCTATCTATCATCTATCTATCTATCTATCTCTCTTCCTCTCCCTTTCTATTTCTGTAAAAATCAATAAAAATCTTTTAGAAAAATTGTGTGATACAAGTATGAGCCTACAGATTAAGTGAACAAAATAGCAATTATAGAAGGAAAGATAGAAGATAATTATTTAATAAATAGAGCATATCAAATTGGAATGGAAAAGTTACTACTCAGTTAAGTATGTTAGAACAAATAGTCATTTAGGAAATATATATACTTTTTCTGTAACTATATATGTTTACTTCATATTTTATACTTAAATATATCCTATATAGATTAAAATAATGGTTTACAGCCAGGGAAATATATCAGAATGAATACTGTTTCCAGCTCTCTCAAAATATACATTACAGCTGTGTTCACTTGAACAAAAAATTGGGACAAACTAAAATATAAAAAATAGAAGAGTAGTTAAACAAATAATGGTACATTAAGTCAAAGGTCTTTTGTGGAAGAGACATGAGAAAGATCTCATTTTGTTAACATGAAAAACATAATATGTAATCTAGTATTGAGATAATTAACCAAAGATATAAAACTGCATGCATAGTATGTCCAGAGGTAGGGAGTAAAAGAGAGAGAAAAAAACACTGTAAAACAATAATCATTATCTCTGGATGTTGGAATTAAAATAGATTTTTCTTCTTTCAGTTTCTCTTTGTCTCTTTTTGCTTATCTGTATTTTCAAATTTGTCCTCCATTAGCACATACAGTATGACTTTAGTATTAAGGATATTATTAAAAATAGAAAAAAGAGTGAGTTGGATATTATATACATATCATATATGTAATTATATATAAAGAATGCCATATGTAATTACATATGTAATATATAATATTATAGTTAGACTAGAGGCCTGATGCACGAAATTCATGCAAGAGTAGGTCTTCCTTCCCCTGGCTGCTGGCACCGGCTTCCTTCTGTCACCTGGCAGCACCAGGACCCAGGCTTCCCTCTGGCAGCCGACAGGTGCCCAGGACCTGGGCTTCCCTCGCAGCCCCATCTTCATCCAGAAGGACGTCCGGTCTAATTAGCATATTATGCTTTTATTATTATAGATTATATAATTTTTGGAAATAGTTTTTTTCCACCTAACATAATCATTTTTACTTACATCTCTTTTTAGTGTATCAGCATGATACAAATATAACCTGTTGAAAAGTGAAAATTGAAAATCCAGTCAACTGTGTCTCCTGTCCACACATTTTTTTTTCTGGGAACTGAATTAACTGAGACATTAGATGACATAGAAATAATAAGACTTAAACTGAATAGTGAATTCAAAATATATCTATCAAACTATAATCATCATGGTAATTTAAAACTACAAAACACTTTATAAATCATATAATTCTATCTTCCTGGAGATAAGAAAACTGAGAAATCAGTAGTGTTATTGTTGTTTTATTTAGCATGGATATTGAACATAAATATTTCAAAAAACTACATAAAAACATTGGAAAGAACAACACAAAAAAGCCATAAAATTTAAGAAGCAAAGCAGTGAAACACTTGAATTACCTACCACAATCTTCTGGTCATTCCTTCCAGTACTGTGTAGTTTTGGATTAAACTAAACTGTCCCTTTGGATAAGAGGTAGATATAAGATTCAAGGAGTTGTTTTTAAAAAGATGGGCTGATCATCTTGCTCTTCCTTGCTTCTCCTCACTCTTAAACTTGTCTGAAATTTTCTGAGCTTCACAGAAAAATTCTCTTTTCTGGTAGGAGGTATTCTTGAGTTATATTTATTCTTCTCCTTGACATCTTATAACTTAAATGCTATGAAATAAAATCAATAATACTTAAGTACTATAACTACAAAATATTTATGTTACAGAAGAGAGCCTCGGGGAGCTATGCTTTGGCTTCCTAGAAATGTTATAGGAAAGAAGTGAGCCAAGAAGGGGCTGATGTTAGCTCACTTAGAAGAAACAGTCACAGTGAAAGAAGTGCTCTAAGGCAGGGCAGCCTTTAGCTCACTGGATCCAAGAAAGGAGATAAGATCAGGGGCTAAGCCCTGGCAAGCTGCTGCTTCCCATTGCTCCCCTGGTTGCAAGTCTCATGAGGACCCATTACAGTTTAGGAGGAAGTAAAAAGTTCATGCCTGATAAAGAGCATGGCAAGTACCCTTTGTCTTGAGGGTTTTATCTCCTTTCTCTGGTAAGGGAGGAGAGATATAAACCATTTGTTCTCAAGTATCCTTGGTTAAGAAAGATAAGGTCTTGTGGTTCACTAGCTGGTTGTAAGTGGTTTAAATTATTTGGACTTGTTTAATTATCTTATCTCAGTTTCCCTATTCCACTGTCCTAGGAATTTTCCTAGCTTCTTACTATTCTGTCTCAATATGATATGCTATATATATATATACTGGCATGGCCATAAAAAAAAAAAAGAAAGTCCCGCCATTGTGACAACATGAATAGATCTTGAGGGCATTCCACTAAATGAAATAAATTATACAAAAACAAATACTGTATAATCTCATTTTTATGTGGAATACAAAACAAAACAAAACCCTGAGCTCTTGGAAACAGAGTACAGTTGGTGGTTGTCAAAAAGGAAGGGAGGGCTTTGGCTAAATAGGTGAAAGTGGTAAAACATTACAAATTCGATTTATGGAATAAATAAATCCTGGGGCTGTAACAATGTTCAGCATGGTTACTATAGTTAACAACAGTGTATTGCATGTTAAAAAGTTGCTAAAAGAGTAGATATTAAAGTACTCATCATACAAAAATTATAAATGTGTGATATGGATGTTAACTAAATTTATTGTAGTAATCATTTCATATTTTTTACAGATAACATATCATTATTATGTACACCTAAAACTAATGTAATATTCTATATCAATGGTATCTTCATAAAAATTGGTTTTAAAACAAAGAAAACATTTTCTTTCTAGTAATTTTCTTGCTTTTGTTTTTCTGAAGAAATGAAAACTAAATAAAGCTATGTATTCCTTATTTTCTTTTTCCTTATATGTCCTCTTTTCAAGGTTCCAGTTATGTTTGTGTCATTGCTAATTTCATTGTAAATTATGATAGAGCATCATGAAGACTTTTGGGAAATAAGTGCAATATAAATCCTAATTGAATAAAGTAAAATACTGAAATACATTTTCATTTATCCTTATCAAAATATAACAATAACTCAAACTTGGGATTTTGTGAAATTTACATTTATATTATATAATGAAGAAATTTCCACTGTCTTCATTAAATTAGAAAAGTTGCTATGAAATTTGCAGTAATCACTTCAATTTTTTAAAGTTTGTATATTTGTCAATTCTAATGGATACTTCCCAATCTTGTTATTGGAGTGCCAGTTTTTTAATCATTGGGCCTGTTACAGGAGAGCTACCTATGTCGAATGGGGCTCTCCCCTCCTTGGCTCTTGTCAGTTCACAAGAAGGAATTTGGATGAGTGACACACAACAGTGTTGACACAAAGCAAGTGAATTTATTAAGGAAGCAATCAAATGAATTTACTAAGGAAGCAAAGCAAGCAAATGTATTAAGAAAACACTTGGCATAAAGCACAAGCAGCCAACTCAGGTAGTCTGAGAGCCCTGCCCAATGGGGATTTAAGAGGTTTATACCTTTCCTCCTATAGGTTTCAAAGCTCCCCTGCTGAATATCTTGGGTAGCAGACTAGGTTTTAAACTCCCCTTCTACATTGTTGTGGCTTATCTCAGAATGTTTGTACATACATCTTTTCATCTTATTTGGCAAGTTCTAAAATGGCTGACTTCTTTATTTAGTGGGTGAGATAAATTTCCTTTTTTCTTTCCTTTCCCTCCTCCTGCCCTAGTAGCTATCATTTCTGCCTTACATCCCCCAAGTGATACCATCCAAATGCTTTTGGCATTTTATTGTCCCCCAGACTTTATCTGTCCTTGGGTTTAGCTGGCACAAATGGCATTAATTGTGCCTTTGTTCTCTATTTTCTCAGGCCAGGCTGATGTGAGTTGTGTATTCTTTGCTTAGGGAGGCGAGGTATAAACCATTTGCTCTCAGGTGTTCTTGGTTGGGAAGATAAGGTATTGCAATCCACTATCTGAGTACAAGCTGCCCAAATTGTTTGGCCTTGTTTAATTTTCTTGTCTCAGTTCAGTTTCCTCCTTCCACTTTCCCAGGGATTTTCCTAGCTTCTTACTATCCTGCCACATGCCTATGAAACCATAATTCTGCTGTTGTTACCCCAGTTTAAATAAGTCTTTTTTTAAATTTCTTTATTGATTAAGGTATTACATATGTGTCCTTATTCCACCATTACCGCCCATCCCCCATTTATGCCCCCCACCTCCCTGTTGTCTGTGTTCATTGATTAGGCTTATATGCATGCATATAAGTCCTTTGGTTGATCTCTCCCCCTTACTCCCACCGGCCCCTACCTTCCCTGAGGTTAGACGTTCTGATTGATGTGTCTCTGTCTCTGGATCTGTTTTTGTTCATCAGTTCATGTTGCTCATTATATTCCACAAATGAGTGAGAACATGTGATATTTATCTTTCTCTGCTTGGCTTATTTCACTTAGAATAATGCTCTCCATCTCCATCCAGGTTGCTGCAAATGGTAAGAGCTCCTTTTTTACCGCAGCATAGTATTCCATTGTGTAGATGTACCACAGTGTTTTAATCCACTCATCTGCTGATGGGCACTTAGGCTGTTTCCAAATCTTAGCTTTGGTGAATTGTACTGCTATGAACACAGGGGTGCATATATCCTTTCTGATTTATGTTTCTAGTTTCTTGGGATATATTCCTAGAAGTGGGATCACTGGGTCAAATGGGAGTTCCATTTTTAGTTTGTTGAGGAAACTCCATACTGTTCTCCACAGTGGCTGCGCCAGTCTGCATTCCCACCAGCAGTGCACGAGGGTTCCTTTTTCTCCGCATCCTTGCCAGCACTTGTAATTTGTTGATTTGTTTATGATAGCCATTCTGACAGGTGTGAGATGGTACCACATTGCTGTTTTGATTTGCATCTCTCTGATGATTAGTGACTTTGAGCAGGTTTTCATATGTCTCTTGGCTTTTCTTCTGTCTTCTTTCAAAAAGTGTCTATTTAGATCAGTTGCCCATTTTTTGATAGGGTTGTTTATCTTCTTTTTGTTAAGTTGTATGAGTTCCCTGCAAATGTTGGAGATTAAACCCTTATCGTTGATATCATTGGAAAATATGTTCTCCCATGCAGTGGGCTTTCTTGTTATTTTATTGATGGTTTCTATTGCTGTGCAAAAGCTTTTTATTTTGATGTAGTCCCATTTATTTATTTTCTCTTTAGTTTCCATTGCCCTAGGAGCAGTATCAGTGAAGAAATTGCTTCAGCATATGTCTGAGATTTCTCTGCCTGTGGATTCCTCTAGTATTTTTATGGTTTCCCGTTGTATGTTTAAGTCCTTTATCCATTTTGAGTTTATTTTTGTGTATGGTGTAAGTTGGTGGTCTAGTTTCATTTTTTTTTTGCATGTATCTGTCCAATTTTCCCAACACCATTTATTGAAGAGACTGTCTTGACTCCATTGTATGTTCATGCCTCCTTTGTCAAATATTAATTGAGCATAGTGATTTGGGTCGATTTCTGGTTCTCTATTCTATTCCATTGATCTATATGTCTGTTCCTGTGCCAGTACCAGGCAGCTTTGAGAACAGTGGCTTTGTAATACAGCATGATATCTGGTATTGAGATCCCACCTACTTTGTTCTTTTTTCTCAGGATTGCTGTAGCTATTTGGGGTCTTTTTTTATTCCAGATGAATTTTTGGAAAGTTCGTTCTAAGTCTGTGAAATATGCCGTTGGTATTTTAATGGGAAATGCATTGAATTTATAGATTGCTTTGGGTAGTATGGACATTTTGATGATGTTGATTCTACCAATCCATGAACGTGGTATGTTCTTCCATCTGTTTATGTCTTCTTCTATCTCTTTTTCAGTGTCGTGTAGTTTTCCGCATATAGGTCTTTTACCTACTTAGTTAATTTTATTCCTAGCTATCTTAATTTTTTTGGTGCGATGGTAAATGGGATTGATTTTTAAGTCTCTTTTTTGTAAGTTCATTATTGGTGTATAGAAATGCCATAGATTTCTTGGCATTAATTTTGTATCCTGTTACATTGCCGAATTCATTTATTAAGTCTAATAATTTTTTGATGGAGTCTTTAGGGTTTTCTATGTATAGTATCATGTCATCTGCAAATAAGGACAGCTTTACTTCTTTTCCAATTTGGATGCCTTTTATTTCTTCTTCTTGTCTGATCGCAACGGCTATTACTTCCAGCACTATGTTGAACAGGAGTGGTGAGAGTGGGCATCCCTGTATTGTTCCTGTTCTTAGGGGAAATGGTTTTAGTTTTTTCCCATTGAGTATGATGTTGGCTGTGAGTTTGTCATATTTGGCTTTTATTATGTTGAGGTATTATCCTTCTATTCCCACCTTGATGAGAGTTTTTGTCAAGAAAGTGTGTTGGATTTTGTCAAATGGTTTTTCTGCATCAATTGATATGACTATGTGATTTTTATCTCTCAAATTGTTTATATGATGTATCATGTTTATTGATTTACGAATATTGTACCATCCTTGCATCCCCAGGATAAATCCTACTTGGTCATGGTATATGATCTTTCTGATGTAATGCTGGATCAGATTTGCTAGAATTTTGTTGAGGATTTTGGCATCTATGTTCATGAGGGATATTGGCCTGTAATTCTCTTTCACTGTGTTGTCTTTATCTGGTTTTGGTATTAGGGTGATGCTGGCTTCATAGAAGGAGCTTGGAAGTGTTCCTTCCTCTTGAATTTTCTTGAATAATCTGAGGAGGATAAGTTTTAATTCTTCCTTGAATGTTTGGTAAAAGTCCCCTGTGAAGCCATCTGGCCCCAGGCTTTTGTTTGATGGAAGGTTTTTGATGACTGCTTCAATTTCTTCCATAGTTATCAGCCTATTGAGATTTTTAGAATCTTCCTGAGTGAGTTTTGGAAGGTTATATTTTTATAGGAATGTGTCCATTTTCTCTAGGTTGTCTAGTTTGTTAGAATAGAGTTGTTCATAGTATTTTTTAACAATCCTTTGTATTTCTTTGGGATCTGTTGTTATTTAGCCTCTTTAATTTCTGATTTTGTTTATTTGGGTCCTTTCTCTCTGCTTCTTGGTGAGCCTGGCTAGAGGTTCATCAATCTTGTTTATCCTTTCAAAGAATCAGATCTTGGTTTCATTGATGTTTTGTATTGTATTTTTTGGTCTCTATGTCATTCATTTCTGCTCTGATCTTTATTATTTCCTTCCTTCTGCTCACTGTGGGCTGTTCTTGTTGCTCTCTTTCTAATTCTTAGAGTTGTTGAGTTAGATGATTTATTACCATTTTTTCTTGTTTTTTGAGGTAGGCCTGTAGAGCTATAAACTTCCCTCTCAGGACTGCTTTCATTGTGTCCCATAGCATTTGCACTGTTGTGTTTTTATTGTCATTAATCTCCAGGATGTTTTTAATTTCTTCTTTGATCTCATTGATAACCCAATCACTGTTTAATAGAATGCTATTCAGCTTCCAAGTGTTTAAATTTTTTGGAATGTTTTTATTGTAGTTTATTTCTAATATTATGCCATTGTGGTGTGAGAAAATGATTGATATGATTTCAATCTTTTTGAATTTGGTGAGACTTTGCTTGTGACCCAATATGTGGTCTATTTTTGAAAATGTCCCATGTGCACTTGAGAAGAACGTATATTCTGTGGCTTTGGGGTGAAATGCTCTGAAGATGTTGATTAGGTCTATCTGATCTAGTGAGTCATTTAAAATTGCTGTTTCTTTGCTTATTTTTTGTCTAGAGGATTTATCCAGTGATGTCAGTGGTGTATTAAAGTCCCCTAGTATAATTGTGTTGTTGTTGATCTCTCCCTTGATATCTTCCAAGAGTTTTTTTTTTTTTATGTATTTGGTGCTCCTACATTGGATGCATATATGTTTATCAGGGTTATATCCTCTTGTTGTATCGATTCCTTTATTATTATGAAGTGGCCTTCCTTATCTCTTCTTATAGCCTTTACTTTGAGGTCTATTTTGTCAGATATAAGTACTGCTACCCCAGCTTTTTTTTTCATTTCCATTTGCATGAAAGATGTATTTCCATCCCTTCACTTTCAGTCTGTATGAGTCCCTTTTTCTGAAGTGGATCTCTTGTAGACAGCATATATATGGGTTGTGTTTTTTTTTATCCATTCAGCTACTCTATGTCTTTTGATTCAAGCATTTAGTCCATTTACGTTTAAAGTTATTGAAAGTTACTTGTTTGTAGCCATTTTTATTTTTTGTGTCTGTGTTCCTTCTTACCTTTTTATTTCTTCTTTCTACACCAGTCCCTTTAGCATTTCTTGCATTGCTGGCTTGGTAGTGATAAACTCCCTTAGCATTTTTTTTTGTTTTTTTTTTTGTTTGTTTGTTTGTTTTTTGTCTGTGAAGCTCCTATTTCCCCTTCAATTTTGAATGATAGCCTTGCTGGATAGAGTATTCTTGTTTCAGTCCCTTGGTTTGCATCACTTTGTAAATTTCCTTCCATTCTTTTCTGGCCTGTAGTGTTTCCATTGAGAAATCATTTGATAATCTAATGGGAGCTCCCTTGTATGTAACTTTCTGTCTCTCTCTTGCAGACTTTAAGATTCTCTGTTTGTCCTGAATATTTGCCATAGTAATTATGATGTGTCTTGGTGTGGGTCTTTTCGAGTTCATCCTGTTTGGGACTCTCTGTGCTTGTCTGATTTTTTTTCTTCGCCACATCAGGGAAGTTTTCTGAAATTATTTCTTCAAATAGGTCTTCTAACTCTTGTTCCTCTTCCTGTTGTTCTGGAACCCCTATTATTTGTATGTTGCTTTGTTTCATGTTGTCCCATAGCTCACTTAGGCTCTCCTCCTGTCTTTTAATTTTTTCTCCAGTTGCAATTCAGTTTGGCTGTGTTTTGCTTCCCTGTCTTCTAATTCGCTAATTCAGTCCTCCACTTCTCCTAGTCTACTTGTTGAAACTTCCCATGGTGTTTTTTATTGCAGCTATATCTATCTTCATTTCTTCTTGATTCTTACATAAGTTGTTGATTTTTCATCCATTTCTTCTTGATTCTTACATAAGGTGTTGATTTTTTCTTCCATCTGCTTTAAGAACTCTATGATCCTTATTCTGAATTATTTTTCTGACATATTGCATGCCTCTGTTTCACTTAGCTACTTTTCTTGTGATTCCTCCTTTTCTTTCCTTTGGGGGTATCTTTGTCTACCCTTTTTTTGTTTCACTGACTGATCTAGATGTCAAGCCGTGCAGAGGCTGCTCCTTGGGTGGCAGTGGCTTCTCAGGCTGTGGTTGCTCCTCAGGCAGTCATGGTAGGAGCTGCTCCTCAGTTGGCAGTTGCTCCTCTGGTGGGTGCTGTTCGTAGCAGTGGTGTCTTCTTTGGCTTGTGGGGGAGGCTGCTCATATAGCTGCTGTTCCTTGGACGGGGTGGGCTTATTATGATGTTGTTGCTCCTCGGATGAGGACGGGTTGCTCATGTCCGCTGCTCCTTGGATGGGGCCGGAAGCTCACGTGGCTGCTGCTCCTCGGACAGGGGTGGACTGCTCGCATGGCTGCTTTTCTTTAGATGGGGGCTGGCTGCGTGCTGCTGCTGTTCCTCAGATGGGACAGGCTGCTAATGATGCCGCCGCTCCTTGCACAGGGGGCAGGTTGCTTGCAGGGCTGCTGCTCCTCGTACAGGTGTGGGTTGCTCATGCAGCTGCTGCTACTCGGATGTGGTCAGGCAGCTTGTGCGTCTATTGCTCCTCAGAAGGGGGTGGGCTGATCACACAGGTGCTGCTCCTCGGAAGGGGGCGGTCTACTCACACAGATGCTGCTCCTCAGATGGGGGCGGAATGCTTGCACAGCTGCTGCTCCTTGGAAGGGGCCTGGCTTCTCGTGCAGCACAGCTGCTGCTCTTCGGACAGGTGCAGGGTGTGGGCTGCGTGCAGCTGCTGCTCCTCAGACAGGGGCCAGCTGCGTGGGGCTGCCACTCCTCAGTCATGGGTGGGCTGCTCGTGTGGTTGCTGCTTCTCAGATGGGGGAACTGGCTGCTCACACAGCTGCTGCTCCTTGGACAGGGGAAGGTCACATGAAGCTGCTGCTCTTAGGCCTGGGGAGGGTTGCTCGCAGGGCTGCTGATCCTTGGATAGGAGCTGCTCACGTGGCTGCTGTTCATGTGGTTGCAGTGTCTTGGGCTAAAACGTTGGGCCAGTCAAAGGGAAGGGTGCTTCAGAACTCACAGGAGCCTGCGCCCAGGGTGGCTGGAGACTCGTTGACCGTGAGACCACAGCCAAGGTAGCAGGTCCCTGGCAGGGGTGGCTGTAGAGTCCCAGGTGTTATCTGAGGGCACTCTGTGTGAAATTGAGGCTGTGCACCCAGTTAAAGCAGCTCTCCCCTTCAAAAAGGCTAGGCCCCTGAGGACAAGCTGGCCTCCTTGTACTGTTTGCAATGGTAGCAGAAGCTTCCTAGTTAGGTGAGCCTGATTAGCCTGCCCCTGAAGGTCCTGTGAGATCTAACTGTTCCTCATTCACACACACACACACACACACACACACACACCCCACCTGACCACACACTCCTCTTTTACTCCCTCACTCACTCATGCTCTTTCCCTCACTGCCACATTCTTCCTCCCTCTATAGTTGTGTCTAGGGTGTTATTGACCCGTTGGTGGATGGAGTTTCCTCTCCAGGTGTCTGGTTATGTGGCTTTCTCTCAAGACCCTTGGCCAGACAGGATAAAATTCACCTCAACAAGACACAACACAGAGGGAACTAAGCACAAATGTACTCACAATACCAATAACCACATTATAAGTGACCACCTGAGAAAAGAGAGTTAGGGCAGAGAAAAGAGAGCACAAATGCTATCAAAGAGAGAGAAAAAGTAAGAGATAAAAGACAAAGGAATAAAAAGGAGAATATATATATATATATATATATATATATATATATATATATATATGTAAGACACCACAGAACCAATAGATAAACCATATAAAATACAAACACCACACACCCAGCAAAGAGGGTTGGGGCAGAATCTATAGAGGCTGAGCTTATATACTGAAAATAAGATTAAGAATTGAATGAATATGGGGAGGACCTCAATTTAGTATTGAGGAAGTAGAAAGGGAATAAGTGGATGAGAAGAAAGAGAATGATATAAAAAATTAAAAATAGCAAATAAAAAATAGTGATGGAAAAATAATGTGAAAAGAAATAGAAAATAAAGCAACAAACAAAAACAGGAAAACAAAGAAGAAAAAAAAGGGATAATAAAAAAATAAATAAAAATAAAAGTGAAAAAAGTGAAGTGTCATTCCTTTTGCTGGCTTATGATCTCAGTCATCTGTACTGTACTGTTTCTCAGTTTCCTGGTTGCTGTGGCTAAGGATTTCTCTTTAAGCCAGTTCCTATGACCTCAGGGAGTATTCAGATTCCTTTGTATTATTCAGGGTGGGATCTGGGTGTGGCTGTATTGGTTGCCTGGAGACTGGAGGGAGGGGCTATCTCTCAAGAGAAAATGGCAACCAGGGCTCAGGTATGACTTAGCACCAGACTTGCTACCACCTCTCCTGGACCACCGCCCACTCTCCCCAGATTCCACAAGTCCACACCTTCTCCTGCACCTCAGCCAAGAGTAAGTGTCTGTATCTGAAAGGTCCTACGAACTAGGTTCAGTGAATAAAGGCACAGGCCCCAGAGTGAGGAGGGACTGCATCCCTGCAAGCTCCTCTCTTGCCCGCACTGCGCAGTCCGGCCAGCCCTTCAGGGCTGCCTCTGAGCTCAGATCCAAAATCTAGAGTCCAAGGTCCAAAATCCCCTACCTCCTGCAGTCCCGTGGATCCTTTTTTCATAGTCAGACACTTTGCCTGTCCTCAGGGACGCGTCTTGGCACCCTGTAGTTTCTTATTGACCCTCTGGGTGCAGAGGTCTGGCAGACTCTCTTGCCTAGATCCTTGATTTCACCTTTATCCAGGGGACCTCTGCCCTTCCCGGCCGCAAACTGTCTCACCAGCTGCGTCTCCTTCGCCAATTCGGGCTGAATTCCACTCGTTTCAGCCGCTCACTCTATTTGCTCTGGGACAAGGCTCAGGACACGTCTGTCTATTCCACCTCCATTTTGTCTCTCCTCCAGTTTAAATAAGTCTTAAACTCAATCAGAGCTCTGACTTAATGCTCAAGGAGAATCTTTGCACAGTGGGTATCAGACATTTTCAATGTTAGTATATAACATTGTTTAGCACAATTGCCTGTACAGATTTTTTTGGCAGCCAAGTGTGACTTATATTTCACTCAAAATGTACATCTGTCATAGAATCAGAAAAATAACAGGTTGCATGAATATCTGCAACAGACTGTTTCTTTTTATGTATTTTTTGTATTGTTAGCCTTTTAACTAACTACTGATGACAGTGTGGTATAAAACAGTACTTTTTAAAGCTTTTTTTAGTTAAAAATTTTTCCCCACATAAAGTGGCTTCTAAAAACTCCCAGAAATAACCTAGACTTAAATACTTTCCCCTCTTGAGAACTCTAAAAGGAGACATATCTTTCTGTAATGTAGTGTTTATAGTGTCATTAAGAAGGCCTTTTACCTTCACATAGGTCAGTTTGTGTAAATATTGATTCTACTAGCTTAAGTGTCTTATATAATTACTAGTGACCCAGTGCACATAATTCATGCATATTAAAAGGGGATTAATTAGAGGAAATAATTTAATATTGCTATTGGCCCTTTTTCTATAATAGAAGTGTCAGAGATGAAAGAAAATTAGTAAAATGTATATGAAAACCTTCCTCCTGTCAGAGTCTGGGGCTCACCACAGGACCCAGAGTCAAGTCCCCGCCCACCCACATGCACCTCAAAATTGTGTGAGACCCAGACCCGGCCACGCCCCCCCATTGGGCTAGATCCAGACCCGGCCAGTCCCACGCTTGTCAAGCCCTGCTGGGCAGGGGACGTAACCTCAGGTCTCCTGGCCCAGTGCCACAATGGGGGGCGTAGCCTGAGGTCCCCCAGCCCAGACAGGGGTGGGGGCATGCCTTGAGGTCCTCCGTCAAGCCCCGCCAGATGGGGGACACGGCCAGAGATCCTCTGTCAAGCCCCGCTGGCCTGAGATCCCCTGTCAAGCCCCACCAGGCAGGGGGGGGGCACAGACTCAGGTCCCCTGGCCCAGCACCGGGAGGGGGGCGCAGCCTCATGTCCACCATCAAGCCCCGCAGGGTGGGGGTGCGGCCTGAGTTCCCCTGACCCAAAACTGGGGGTGCACCTTGAGGTCCCCTGTCAAGCCCCACTGGGTAGGGGGCATGGCCTGAGGTCCCCTGTCAAGCCCAGCCAAGCAGGGAGGCGCAGCCTTAGGTCCCCTGGCCCAGTGCTAGGGCGGGGGGCATGGCCTGAGGTCCCCCGGCCTGGTGCTGGGGTGGGGGTTGCGGCCTGAAGTCCTCTGTCAAGCCCCACCTGGTGGGGGTTACAGGCTGAGGTCCCCTGGCCTGATGCTGGGGCGGGGGGTGCAGCCTGAGGTCCCCTAGCCCAACACCAGGATGGGAAGCGCACCTTGAGGTCCCTTGTCAAGTCCTGTTGGGTGTGGGGCATGGCCTAAAGTCCCCTGTCAAGCCCCACCTGGTGGGGGGCATGGCCTGAGGTCCCCCAGCCTGGCGCTGGGGCAGGCGGTGCAGTCTGAGGTCCCATAGCCCAGCACCAGGTCAGGAAGCGCACCTTGAGGTCCCCCATCAAGCCCTGCCAGGTGGGGGGCGTGGCCTGAAGTCCCCTGTCACGCCCCACTTGGTGGAAGGTGCAGCCTGAGGTCCCTGGCCTGGCACTGGGGTGGGGGGAGAAGCCTGAGGTCCCCTAGCCCAGCACCAGGATGGGAAGTGCACCTTGAGGTCCCCTGTCAAGCCCTGCTGGGTGGGGGGTGCTGCCTGAGGTCCCCTGTCAAGCCCCATGTGGGTGGGGGAGGGCGTAGCCTCAGGTCCCTGCTGATTGCTCGTTAAGGCTCCTTATGGGAACTTGGCCTCAGCTGTGGGTGCAGCCATCTTTGTGAAGGAGTGATGGTCAGTTAGCATATTCCCTCTTTATTAGATAGGATTATGAAGAGAAATCTACAAGTTAGCTATGCCAGTTTTCTATAATTCAACCTAATATCCTATATAATAAAGAGCTAATATGCAAATGGTCGTCACACCCTCATGCATAATGACTGATCAGCAGTAGGCTGCGTGCGCAGCAGGTGCGCACGGGTGGGAAGGGCTGAGTGCCCGGCACGGTGTGCGCGGGTGGGCTAGGACTTGACTCTGTGAGGCCCGGAGAGACAGGGCCTGCCAACTGTGGCACAATGGAAGTCCCGCCTCTGTGCATGAGCTGCACAGGAAACACCTTTACTGACTGCTCATTGGCTAAACTCGCAGTAAGCCACTCACAGTGTTCTTGATAACTTGGGTAATAAGAATCCAAGAAGGTGATCTAGGGTTTTTCCACCTCACTCCTGGAGGAAAAAACGAAGGTCTGCTGCTGGAGGGACTAAGAAATGTCATATTCTGCCCTAACTGTTTTGGGTCAGTGGATTGAGCCTTGACCTGTGGACCAGAGGGTCTGGGTTCAATTCTGGTCAAGGACATGTACCTATGTTGCAGGCTCCTCCCTGGCTGGAGCCCAGGTCAGGGCTCATGCAGGAGGCAACCAATCAAAGTGTCCCTCTCACATTGATGTTTCTCTCTGTCTTTCCCTCTCTCTTCCATGCTCTCTAAAAATCAATGGAAAAATATCCTCAGGTGAGGATTAAAAAAAGGAAAGAAAGAAAGAAATGTCATATCCTATGAAAGAGACATCTTGAAAGTGCCTAAGTTGTCATTTTTTCGTGGTGAATGGACTGGAGTCCGTGTTGATGAAAACATCTTGGCTGAGGTGGCCAGTAGTGCAGCAGCAGAGTGTTGATGGGGGTGGCACCTTCCCCTGATCAGCCCAGTCGTCTACCACAGAGGACATCCCCTGAGGCTCCAGGACTGTGAGAGGGGGCAGGCTGGGCTGAGCCCCTCCCCCTAGTGCACGGATTTTAATGCACCGGGCCTCTAGTATGTTTATAAAGGTAAAAGCATCACAAAAATCAGTAGTTGTTTACACTGCCTCCTGATTATATATTGCAAAATATTTTGAGTACTGGTGAAGTAATCCTAATATTTAAAAAAAAAAAAAAAACTAGAATATAACTGATAGCCACTGAAATATAATGATCATTTTCTTCATGCAAGGATTGATGTAGAGGTTAGAACCTTGTTTTTATTTGTAGCTCATGTAAATCATCATTTGACTGCACATGCCTTGTGAGAGAGGGTAGTAAGGGAAAGTGTTTATTTTTAGATTCTATTCATGTAAGGCTCAAAGTGGGAATTTTCTATTATATTATCATTGTTATTGGTACTATATGTCTTCCCCACTGCAGTGGGAAGTGTTTTATCTTATGAGGCATTTTCAACTTTTCAAGTTTAGAAATTGACTTTAGAGAAGAAGGCATTATACTAAGGCTCTGGAAATAATGAGTTTACTATTGTTAAGTTGAGAGTAATTCTAGATGTTGTTAGTGTAAATCTGACTGATGCTCAATTACTGTCTATCTCATGATGTGTCAGAGTTGTTAAGTGGGCCCATTATAAAAGACTGAAATTATTAAAAATATGTCAACATTATTAAAGTCCAGAAACTGAACATATAATGTCATTATTATGTGTATGCCACACACCCTACTTTATATGATTCTGAGGGAAGATGGATGATGGGAACTGCCTGGAAAAATGTATGAGTTAATAGATTTAAATTGTATTGTTGGTGATAGATGAAGTCTCAGTCACCAAGTGTTTAATAATGATATAGAAAATGCAAAAAACTTAAGAGGGATTATGGTTTAATTATATATTTTCTGGGTAGCTTCACTAATGAACATAATTGGTCTCTGGGAGATATCACAACTGAGATGTCAAAAAACTGTTTTAGGCTTACCATCCAGAAGAGAATGGAAGTTCAAGTAACAATCTATATATATATAAAACCCTAATATGCAAATAAACCGAACAGTGGAACATCCGAACAACCGGTCACTATGATGTACGCTGACCACCAGGGGGTGCATGTGGAACATGGTGCACGTGAGCAGCAGGCAGCAGAGCGCAGAACATGACGGGCATTGGCTGTGGTGGGATGGTGGAGCAGGTGAGTGGGGGTGCCAGACCAAGGCGAGGCGCCAGTCGCTGTCATCGGGGCGAGCCTCTGGTAGTTACTGAAAATTCATTGCTCCTGTGCACCGTGGTCCCACCAGGCACTCCCAGCTGCTGCTGGTGCCAGCCCCGCTTATACTCCCTGCCAGCACCTGAGCTGCCACTCACACCCACTGCCAGTGCCTGGCACCGGCCCCAATTGCTCAGCGCCATCAGTGGGTAGGAGCAGCAACTGCTGGCCCTGATTGCCCCTGAGGTCTTCTCCACCTCCTCCTGCTCCTGAGGGGAAATCAGGGCAACAGCTGCCGCTTGCACCCGCTAACGGTGCTGGCCCTACTCGCACCCGCTGCTGGCACTGGCCTTCTGCGCCATCAGCGGGTATGAGTGGGGCCAACACCATCAGCGTGTAGGAGCAGTGAAGGTGGGAGTGGGGCTGCCAGCAGACATGGGACCCGGGGCTGTTGAGGGAGGGACTGGGTGAGGGCGTGGAGGATGGGCTGAGACCCGCCCCTGTGCCAACCACAGCCTCGCGGTCCACAGTTCCTTTCAAGGTGCATGAATTCATGCACTGGGCCCCTAGTCCTATATAATAAAAGCCTAACATGCAAATCGACCAAACAGCGGAATGACCAGTTGGCGGGGAGCAGGACCGAGGAGCGGGCAGCGCCAGGCCAACCAAGGCAGGTGCCAGCAGGCAGAGGGAGGGGATGGTGATCAGGGGGCAGTGACTGGAGGCGGTGGAGGGGCGATCGGGGCGCAGGGTCAGCCACTTGCCAGCCAGCGCCATCCCCCGATTGGCCCACTGGTCTCCTCCAACAGAGGGAGGCCAGACTGTGGCTTAGGCCGGCTCCCCACCATCGGTTGCACATCCCCTGAAGGCTCCCGGACTGTGAGAGGGCACAGGCCAGGCTAAGGGACCCCCCCGAGTGCATAGTGACCAGTTGTTCGGACCCTAACCATTGAATAATAGTAAGAGAAATTACATTAGAAAAAAATCATTGAGATAATTAGATGCAATTGTAACTGAGGCATATGTCAAATAATTCTATGCATCATCTATATGCATAGCCTACATAAATAAATTCTTTGTACTTGCTCTTTTGATAATTCCCTGTTTATTCTGAGTTTGACAGAATAACCATACATAAATCCTTTTTAAAATATATTGGGAGTAAGATATTTGCTGTCCTTTAAGCCATTTTTAACATCAATATTAATTACTTTTATTTTATATCTTTAAGTTTCATATATGCCAACTGTCTTAGTTCATTTGGGCTGCTTTAACAAAAATCCCATAGACTGGGTTTAAACAACAAGCATGTATTTCGCAGAGTACTGGAGGCCAGAAAGTCTAACATCAAGGCATCTGCAGAGTTAACTGTTTGGTGAGGGTGAGCTTCCTGGTTCATAGGAGGCCATCTTCTTGCTGTGTCTTTATTTTGGTGAATGTAGAGGGCACTAATCCCATTCACCCTCATGACTTAATTGCCTCCCAAAGGTCCCACCTCCAAATACCATCACATTGGGCATTTAGGCTTCAACATATGAATTTGGAGGGAGCATAAACTAAGTTGTTTCATAAGTTAGGATTGTTAGTTATTATTTTCTAGAATTTATACATAACTATTGGAACAATTTTCAACTTACATGGAAGTGTTGTGGATTTTGTCTATATTAAATTTTCATCAAGATATGGGCAAAAATGATATTTTTTCCATTCCCTTAAATGTTAAGGGAGTATTGATGTCTCAAACTTTGAATGAGAGATGATTATTGAAAAAATGAACGGTTGATTGTTAAAAATTCAGCAGATAGAAACATCAAGCAAACTTCAGTGATCTTTTACATGCAAAAATCATTGTCACAGCCCAGCCAGTGTGGCTCAGTGGTTGAGCATCGACCTATGGACCACGAGGTCATGGTTTGATTCCCAGTCAGGGCACATGCCCGGGTTGCAGGATCAGTCCCCAGGAGGGGACGTGCAGGAGGCTATTGATCAATGCGTCTCTCTCATCATTGATGTTCCTATCTCTCTCCCTTCCTTTCTGAAATCAATAAAAATATATTTTAAAAAAAATCATTGCCACATTTGAGAAACACTTAGATGTAGAGAATGCCAGCCTTTCTGTGACACCAATCTGGATTAAAAAGGAAAAGGGCAGATCTGCTTTCATGGGATGCAAACACATCCTGGGTACCCTTTTTCCACAAATGCAGTTATTAAAATACTGATCAGGTTTTGTATCAGCATGGTACTCCAATTGATTACAAAGCAAGCCTACTCACTCTGATAGAAAAGGGGAGACTGAAAATCTGGTTTGGCTAAGACTTGCTTAATGTAATCTTGTTTAGTATGCACATCACATTCTGCCAGCTACACTGCAGGGAACAGTTGTCACACAACTGAGCATCCTCTGAGCCAGGATAAACACTCCTTCTCCCTCTAAACTAGTTTCCTGGGAAGGAGAGAAAATAACTGGACAAAGAAAGACAAAGAGAATGGGGGAAGAAAGAATGAAGTTGCCCTTTTCTAAAAAGGCAACAACCAATAGAACTTTTTTTCTTGTGTGTTTCTTTTTTAACCACTTTCTACTAGAGAGAAAAAAAAAATTCTCTCAGTCATTAAGCCCGAGAGCCAACAACTAGGGTTCCAGGCTGTGAAAGGAATTAGCAACTTATACCAGGTACGAAGTTCTTTCTTCCTCCTCTTTAATTTTTCTTAACCATGATTTCTATGTTCAGATCTTAGTGCTGACTTCTAGAGACCTGGGGTCTGTCACCCACCTTCTCTTGAATGAAAAACTCCTTAGTAAATCTTCATTACTGATGACCTTCAGGATATTTATTTGAAAGGAGAGAAAGTGCAATAAAAGGAGGCAGTCTTGCCCTGGACAGTTTGTCTTAGTGGATAGAGCGTCGGCGTGCAGATTGAAGGGTCCCAGATTTGATTCTGGTCAAGGGCACATGCCCTGGTTTCAGGCTCGATCCCCAGTAGGGGGCATTCAGGAGGCAGCCAATCAATGATTCTCTCTCATCATTGATGTTTCTATCTCTCTATCCCTCTCCTTTTCTCTCTGAAATCAATTAAAAAAAAAAAAAAAAGGAGGCCATGTCTTCTTATATTTTCTTGAGCAGAGGTGTGTGGAACATTGGGATGCAGCTGACATTAATGCAGCTGTTGCCTATCTATGTACTGGTGTCCCAAACTTGTAAAAAAATAGTTGTTTTGCAATTATGGAAATAGCTATACTGCTTATTTGGGAGCACTGTTGCAAAAGCTTTCATAAAATGTATCTCCATATGTTTTGTTCTGTACAATATTTGAAAGCGGCTGAGGGCACTCAAAGATATGCCATACATTAATATGTAGTTTTAGTTTTTTGAACACTTTATGCATATTTTATTCATAATTTTCAGCATTGTGTTTCCTTAGTAGTTTCTCTTACAAAAAATCAATGTGTTTTCCATTTTCTACTGTATATATTTAACAATATATGCTTTTCTATTTCCTTTACCTAATGGAAATTGAATTTGGAAGGCATTCTTGAATTTATTCACTTTCTTGTTCTTCACATTTAAAAGTCTAAGTGAAAATTTTATTTAAAAATTATTAATTTAATATTCATTTTTCTTAGCGTTCCTCTAAATTCTCATATTTAACTTGATTTATTACTTAATTTTACTCAAGGCTTAATTTTATATTTTACATTTAATTTAGAAAAGTGAATTTTCAGTCTGCATTTATTTATATGAAAGTTATTTAGTCTTTATTTTATTTTTTGGTGCCTTAAATGTATACACACAAACATCAGCTGTTTGGCATTCTCCTTAAAACTTTTTGTTTTGAGGTTGTGTCTCGATCATTTCCATAGTCATATTGCTTAATTTTCAGGTAAATATTTAAATGGCTCATAGAACTCAAAAAGCATAATATTTCCGTGTTCTCAATTTATGATTAGTAAGCATATAGTCTTTGCAGGAAATATAGAGTATTTAAAATGATCACACTTAAATAATACTTAAAATTATTTATATATCTAATAATGTTCAATTTTCTAATATATATTAATACTAATATTTGAATACATTGATAAAAATTCTGTTGTTAGTAAACACTAACAATTAATTTCAGGAATTAATAATTTCCAAGCACCATATTGAAAAAACATGTATTTCATAAAATCTTTTAGCTTATAGGATTTAATGGCAAACTTATTATAAATGCTATGATCAAACATTGAATGACTAAGTAACACCCATACCAAAGAAGGACAATTAGTAAATTTATGAATCCTGATCTAGAGAAAAAATTAGTTTTACATAAAATTCTATGCTTTACTTATAGGCATAATCACATGGGAATATTAATTAATCCTAAGTACCTATTTCTTAATAAGTAAAACTAAAAAAAAAAAAAAACACATACATTACAATCTGCTATTTACTTTTCCAAATAAAACAGAGTTTTCAATTCAATGATCTTATCCTACCTAATAATAGACAAATATGCAAATTGACCATACCTCCGACACACCCACAAGCCACACCCACCATCCAATCAGAGTGAGTATGCAAATTAACCCATTCAAGATGGCTACAGCCACAGAGAGCAAGGTTTCCCAGGCAACAGAGGGAAACAAGCTTTCCCCGAGCCGTTACAGGCCTAAGCCTCCACTCAAGCTACAAAGTTTCAATTATAGAAGGTAAACAAATTCAAACAGAAATGGCGTCAGAATGGAGCTTGAGAGAGCAGGCCAGGGTTGCCACGGGCAACAGGGGAAGCAAAGCTTTCTGCACACCCTGGCTGGGACCACCCGCTTAAGACAACAAAGTTTCAATTATAACCCCAACAGAAATGGCTGCCGCTGCAGAGGGAGCCCCAGGCTTGGCTCTGCTCCAGGCTACAAACTTTCAATTGTAGAAGGAGAATAAATTCCAGATACCAGGGCCTCTGCTTGGGTTGCCAGGGGGCGTGGCCGGCCTGCAAACCACTACAGGCCCCTCGCTCAGTCAGGCTGCCCCACACCCCAAGGGAACCCCACCCTGATCAGGGACACCCTTCAGGGCAAACCAGCTGGCCCCCACCCCTGTACCAGGCCTCTATCCTATCTAATAAAAGAGTAATATGCAGATTGATCAGCACTGAAACACACAATATAGCTGCCCCATGTGGTCAAAGATCCTGCCCCCATGTGGACACAAGATGGCCAGCAGGAGAGGGCAGTTGGGAGGCACCCGGCCTGCAAGGGAGGGCAGTTGAGAAGGACCAGGCCTGCAAGGGAAGGCAGTTGAGAGGGACCAGGCTTGCAAGGGAGGGCAGTTGGAGGTGATCAACCCTGCAGGAGAGGGCAGTTAGGGGTGACCAGGCCGGCAGAGGTAGGAAGTTGGGGGAAAACAGGCTGGCAGCGGAGTGGGTAGGGGGTGATCAGGCTGGCAGGCAGAAGTGGTTAGGGGCAATCAGGAAGGCAGGCAGGCAAGCAGTTGGGAGCCAGCAGTCCTGGATTGTGAGAGGGATGTCCGACTGCCCACTGGGATCGGGCCTAAACGGGCAGTTGGACATCCCTCGAGGGGTCCCAGATTGGAGAGGGTACAGGCTGGGCTGAGGGACAACCGCCCTCCGTGCACGAATTTCGTGCACCGGCTTCTAGTATATTTCATAATTTCTTTGTCCAGATATCTGTTTGGAGCTGGACATTAATTTTGATACATATATGTATTTGCCTTATAAATTCATTTATAAATTAAATCTGAACCACTGAAACAATCTACTAATAAAAAAGGACCCAGTTAACCAATACATTTTACCTATCATTTTAAAAATTATTTAAAAAATATATACATATATATTTTATTGATTTCAGAGAGGCAGGGAGAGGAAGAGAGATAGAAACATCAATGATTAGAGAGAATCATTGATCAGCTGCCTCTTGCATGCCCCACACTAGGAATCGAGTTCGAAACCCAGGCGTGGTCCCTGATCAGGAATCGAACCATGACCTCCTGGTTTATAGGTTAACACTCAACCACTGAGCCATGCCAGCTGGGCTAAATTCTTAATTTTAAATAAGAGTAACAGTAATACTATCATCATTGCAAGTGAAAAATGTGAAGGATGTTACCACTTCTGCTGTTCATGACTGGGATTTGCAATCCAATTTTTAAACTTTTATTTATTTTTTGCTAAACTATACTTTCCTATTAGCTTGTGATTTCTATGCTGGCAATCCAAACATTTCATATCTTTGTCATTATATAAAATGATGTCTTTGTCACGAAGATGGAACTTGGATTGAGAGTCAATAGAGCCCAGAGTATCATTACTGGGTCCTAGTGGGAGTCAGTGTTCTGTTAGAAGTAGGATTTGTTTTTTCACAATGATTGACTATTTTGTGCTAATGCTAGAGGCCCAGTGCATGAAATTCGTGCATGGGGGGGTCCCCCTCAGCCCAGACTGCACCCTCTCCAATCTGAGACCCCTCGGGGATGTCTGACTGCCGGTTTAGGCCTGACCCCTAGGGATCGGGCCTAAACCGATAGTCAGACATCCCTCTCATGATCCGGGACCACTGGCTCCTAACTGCTCACCTGCCTGCCCACATGATCACCCCTAACTGCCCCCCCTGCTGGCCTGGTTGCCCCAAGCAGCCTCTTGCTTAGTCATTTGGTTGCCCCTCACTAACCCCCCCTGCAGGCCTGGTCACCCCACACAGCCTGCTGTTTGGTTGTTTGGTCATCCCTCACTAACCCCCCTGATGGCCTGGTCACCCCACACAGTCTGCTGCTTGGTCATTTGGTCACCCCTCACTAACCCACCTGCCAGCCTGGTTGCCCCACACAGCCTGCTGCTCAGTCATTTGGTTGCCCCTCACTAACCCCCCCTGCCAGCCTGGTCGCCCCCAACTGTCCCCCCCCCCCCCCGTGGGCCTGGTCGCCCCACACAGTCTGCTGTTCGGTTGTTTGGTCATCCCTCACTAACCCCCCTGATGGCCTGGTCACCCCACACAGTCTTCTGCTTGGTCATTTGGTCACCCCTCTCTAACCCCCCTGCCAGCCTGGTTGCCCCACACAGCCTGCTGCTCAGTCATTTGGTCACCCCTCACTAACCCCCCTGCCGGCCTGGTCGCCCCACACAGCCTGTTCAGTCATCTGTTTGGTTGTTTCAGATGCTATGGTCGCTTAGCCTTTTATATATATAGATTTCTTCAAATGACCTTAATAAGATCTGTTTTCCAAAATGAGATCTCAAATACAATCACCCTTCTTTGCTTACCTAAGTCCTAATATACTAGTAAAACATAATAATAAATCAATATATTATTATGAATGATTCATATTAAAACAATTTAACATTGTGCTTGCAGATATGACCAAATGTTTTGATTCATATATCTGTATAGAGAAATGTGTACCATATACTGAGAAGAGTCAATGAATGAGTCAAATTAAGTATAAAATATTCTGTGGATTTTATGACAAGACAATGAAGGAAGATTTTGGTTTTTATATTTGTTTTTCCAATTCAAGGATTAAGAGCCAATATTTATTTGGCTATATTTTGTGCATACATAGGACTTATTTGGAAGCATACAACTTTTAAAATACATTTAAGCTGTTAACACCAAGAAACCAAGTAACCATTAGCTTGTTAGTTTATTATGACCTATTAATGCTTTCAACACAGTGACTGCTAAATAAAGCAGCAGTATTCCATTGAGGTGGCTATTGGAATTGAATTACCCATGTGATATAATCCCTTTCCCTGAGTAAGAAAACATAAACATACTGAATTTTCTAATTTTAAATGTAAAAATAATATTTTTGCAAATAAGTCCTTTTTACTCTATGTATTTAAAGGCTAGGGCACCTAGTATATGAGTGTAATAAAAAGATATAATAGCTTACATGAATCTGTGTCATTGCTCATGGACTCAGTACTGCTCATTTATTCATTTTTTATCTTATGCATTAATGAAAGGTAATGATTGCTCAGATAAAACTGAAGGATGATGTAATTCAATCACATTATGCCTGGCTCTGGAAGAAACTCTTATTCTTATTCTCAAATATATATTCTGGTAATTCCCAATAATGCATTCCAAAAAAATAAGCTCATACAGGAAAAAAAAAGTCCATACATAGCTTCTGCATAATTTTTTTCTTTACTCAGCTTCTTCTTTTGACCTTTTCTTTATTCAGGACCTGATTTTGTGTCCAGTACAAGAGAATCTCACAACTTGGAGGAGCTCTAATTGCCATTTCATGTCTGTCCAATGGTCATTAAAACTCAGCTGTAATATTTCAAGTAATAAGCATCATAATCTCCCTTTGGACTCATTTGAAATCCTCTGAGTACAAGTCAATTCTGTTCTGAGCTGAAGTCACATTACATACTAAATTTCTTAAGTACTTTGGTTCTAGGGTCTGAAAAACCTAATTATGAATGTTAACTTTCACAAGCTGGACAACTTACTTACTCTCTGTGAGCTCAGCTCCTCATATGCAAAATGGGGATAATAATAGCATTACCTCCTAGTGTTCAGAGAATTCATTAAACTGATTTACTCGCAAATGCTTAAGCTCAGTGACTTGCAAATGGTAACCATCCAATAAATGTTATCTATTTTTATTATTATGAACTTTCACATATTAATCCTAGGTGTACTTCTCAAATTGCAGCAAAGTTAATGAAGTTCTGAATGAAATAGTATGTAAACACATCAACAAAATTTTGAAATTACGGTTGGTCTCCAGAGTGTTCACAATAGAGATCATCTAAATTTTCTATGTAACAAAAGCCATCTGTAAGATATCTGTTAAATATTTATATTTACAATTTCCAGAACCAAAGAATACAATAAATTGAAAAAGTAAAGAGAAAACATCTTCCCATACCGAAGAATTTTAGTTTGCTTTGCCGTGAACTTATGAAATTGCTAAATGTCTGCAAAGTTCCCCCATAGATTCACTCCATTCTCTAGAAATCAAGACTCCCTTGGCTATTGAATGATTTTTTAAATATATTTTATTGATTTTTTACAGAGAGGAAAGGAAAGGGATAGAGAGTTAGAAACATCGATGAGAGAGAACCATCGATCAGCTGCCTCCTGCACACCTCCTACTGGGGATGTGCCTGCAACCAAGGTACATGCCCTTGACCAGAATTGAACCTGGGACCTTTCAGTCCACCAGCCGATGCTCTATCCACTGAGCCAAACCAGTTAGGGCTACTGAATGATTTTATGTTCTTCATTACCAGTCTGATGTATACAATTCAAACTGAAGTTTAAGTGGTTGGTAAAAGCTTACATACAATTTGCACCTTAACATGGATTTTTAATGACTTGATTCCAATGTGTGAATGAACTTTAGCTATTATAGACCTTTGGATAGGTCATGGAAGAGCTCTGTGAGATCTGTAAGAAATTTGTCAAGTCATTTCATATAAACAATAGACAAGTACACTTATATATGTGGTGACATATTTGTATGCTACCTGTAGGTTTGCCATCTTAATTTAATATGTTAAATTGCTAAAAGAGCATATGGTAAGACAGAGGGAATGTTATATAATAAATAGGTAATATGCAAATTGACCGTCACTCCAACACACAAGATGGCCACCCCCATGTGGTCAAAGATGGCCACCCCCATGTGGACACAAGATGGCCGCCACAAGATAGCTGGCAGGAGAGGGCAGTAGTGGGCAATCAGGCCTGCAGGGGAGGGCAGTTAGGGGGGACCAGGCCTACAGGGGAGGGCAGTGGAGGGCGACCAGGCCAGCAGGGGAGAGCAGTTAGGGGCAATCAGGCCTGCAGGGGAGGGCAGTTGGGGGTGACCAGTCCTGCCGGGGAGGGCAGTTAGGGGCAACCGGGCCATCAGGGGAGGGAAGTTAGGGGCAACCAGGCCTTCAGGGGAGGGCAGTTGGGGGCGACTGGGCTTATAAGGGAGGTCATTTGGGGGTGACCATTCCTGCAGGGGAGGGCAGTTAGGGGCAACTGGGCCAGCAGCATAGGGCAGTTGGGGGTGACCAGGCCTGCAGGGGAGGACAGTTAGGGGCAATCAGGCCAGCAGGGGAGCAGTTAGGCGTCGATCAGGCAAGCAGGGCATCTGACATCTCTTGAGGGTTCCCAGACTGGAGAGGGTGCAGGCTGGGCTGAGGGACACACACTGCCCCCGTGCACGAATTTCATGCACTGGGCCTCTAGTGTTAGTATATCTATTAAACACTTGGAAATATTCACAAGAAGATCACAAAGGTGTGTTTTTGTTTTGTTTTGTTTTTCTTTTAAACATGTTTCAAAGGATGGACATTTTGGATTAAGGACTGATATAAAACTTACAGGGAGATCCAATCAATGGCTTAACATTTTGGTAAGTATATCATGTATATGCCATTCTTCTGTCTGTGTTTAGGTCATCAAAAAGAAATATATCATTTAGGGGACCTGTTTTTACTTTTTAAAAAATATTATATTAGATAAAAATATTTTTTTCAATAGCTCAAGGAAAGGATATTAAGTTTGTCTAATAAAGGTGTGATGAAGAACAGACCAGACTAAGTGGACTTTATCAAAATCTATTTTATTGGTCAATGGAAAGTAAAGAAGTGGAATTTTGATGAACCCAAAATCGTGAACTTTTACTTCCTAGAAAAAAATGGAAAAGTTGAAAGTTAGACTAGAGAAGAAATTGTATCTTTAGAATATTGTGCAACTTGTTACCAGATTCTCTTTTAAAAAATAATTTAAATGGCTGCAATAGAAGTACTTATGTAACTTGCTGATGAACAAGTTTTCAATATTTTTTCATTCACATTTATGAAAAAGGCAGAGAATCCAAGATGGCGGCCAACAGGACGGCAGTGAGGAAGAGAGTGTGAGTGAGTGAGGGAGCAAAAGGGGAGTGTGTGGACGTGTGGGGCATGTGTGTGTGTGTGTGTGTGTGTGTGTGTGTGAGAGAGAGAGATAGAGAGAGAGAGAGAGAGAGAGAGAGAAAGAGAGACAGTTATATTCCGGGGGAATTTGGGGGGCTGGTGAACCAGGCTCCCCTAGCCGAGCAGCCTCTACTGCCACTATAATCGCACCTGGGGGGCTGGCTCTTCTGCAGAGGCTATGCCATTTTGAAGGGGAGAGCGGCTGTGACTGGGAGCCCAGCCTCAGCTCCACCCACGGAGCCCTTGGACACCATCTTGGACCCTACAACCACACCAGCCAAGGACCTGCTGCCTCATCTATAAACCCATGTATACCAAGACTCCAGCCTCCCCTGCTGCGGGCTCCTAAAAAGTTTGTCCAGGGGGAGACAAAATGGTGCCTGAATAAATTGATGTGTCCTGTGCCTTCTCACAGAGCAGATAGAAGAAACAGCTGAATTGAATAACATCCACTCAGAATTGGTGAATTAAACACAGATGGTGGGCAAACCATGGCTGGAAAGGACAGAGGGCACCTGGAGAATGGTAGGGTCAGGGATCTGGGCTGGAGGCAGAGATGTGTGACCACCAGGACTAGAGGGTCAGAAGGAAACTGCACTGCACCAAGTCCATGTCCCTTGGGGACATGCGTAACACTGACGGTGGAACGGTATCCACAGGGCTGCTGGCAGTTGGGGACTCTAGATCTAAGCCCACAGCTATGGGAGGCTGTGCACAGAAAGGCAGCCTGAAGTTCTGCACAGGCCATGTAGTGCTGGGGGGAGGGGGGAATAGAGACACGCAGCAGCGCGTTTGCTCTGTCTTTATATTTTCCTTGCTTTTACCTGCTAAACCCAGTACATAGGATCTTTCAGTTACAAATACTCACTGAGGCTATGATGCAGGTGGAGGTGGTTGGTGGAGGCTGGGGAGCAAAATAGGGAGAGGTGACCAGGAATGCAGCTCTGGGACAGTCTGGTCCCTCCATCCCTAAACAGCAATTTTTCTCCTGAAGAATGAGCTCCTCTTAGCAGTGCAGCTGCACCCAGCCTCGAGCTTGGCAGGGAAACAAGGATTCTGTATACTCCCAGGGAGCCCTCAGGAACTGGATTGAGGGGCCATTTGGTTCCATCAGCTAATAACTAATACAGCAACACACCCACCTAAAGCCCATGTCAGAAATAGATGCTTATGTAAATACGACTGAAAGCAGGCAGACAAACAAAGCAGGCAGATTGGTCCCACCTGCCTGAAACCAAGGATGTGGAGACAGACACAGAGAAACTGTGGATCTCTGGGGACTTCAACACGGTGCTGACTACCTAAAAGGAAACTGAGAATTGGCAGACAAAACAGTAGAGAGGGGTCTTAAAACAGCCCCCATGGGACATTAAAACTCAGCTGAAGTGAACAGCACTTCACTACTTTACTACTTTATTTTTTATCTTTTACTTAAGAAAGAAAAGGAAAACTTTTATTTATTTATTTATTTATTTAACCTTTTATTTTTTTATTAGTGCTCTACATTCTATTTTTATTTTTTATCATTATTTTACTTTATCTATTTTGCTTTTTGCCAATCTTCTTCCTCACTTATCCCTTTTTCATCCTGTTTCTCTTCTGTTCCTGCTTTAGTATTTCTCTCTCCTTTCTTTTTACTCCTTGTTAAAAATTGATCTTCTTTATCTGACTTATTGATGCATTAATTTTATAGTAGTCTCTGTTAGCTTACTCATAAATCTAATTTTCTTTCCCCTGCTCCAATTCCATGCACCCTTCTCTTTTCTCTTTCTTCGCTAGCCATTTTTTTAAAACTTTTGTTTTTCCTCTCCTCGCTCTTTTCTCCTAATTGCTTAATTAATTTCACTAACCAAAATCAAGCCTATTTTCACTCTACTCTATTCTCCCTTTCCAAAAATACATGCATATATAGATACATTAAAGAAAGGGGACATATTTATTTATTTATTTATTATTGATTACTTTGCTTTTTACTTTTCTTCTTATCCACTCATTCTCTTTCTACCTCCTCTATATAAAACCATGGCCATTCCCCCATTTATTCAATTCCTTTACCTAAGTTTTTTGAAATAAGATCTGCCTCTTCAGATTCAATTCCCCCCTATTTTTGGGGGGTGTTTATTGTATGCATTTTTTGGTTTATTTGTTTTGCGGAGTTTTCTCCCCATATGTGTATATTTTCTTTCTTCTTTTTCCTTCTTTTTCTTTTCTCTCTTACCTTTTTTCCTTTTCTCAATATCATTTTTGCACTCTTTTCTATCCCCTAATTCTCTTTTCTCTGGTGTTCACCTTTATTGGTGTTATCGATGTCATGAATACATTCATGTTTTATTCCCCTCTGTGTCATGTCTTGTTGACTTGAATTTTGTGCCTTTCAGTGAACGTGATAGAGAGTGAGCCACACAAGCAGACATCCTTAGAGGAACAAAAATGGATAGACAAAGAAACAGCCTGCATACAAAAGAAAAGGAAGAATCACCAGAAAAGGAAGTGAACAAAATGAAAGCAAACAATTTGTCTGAGAAAGAATTCAGAGCAATGGTCATATGGACATTGAAAAATATGGGAGACAAATTCAACAACATGTGTAAGAATCAAGAGGAAATGAAAAAGAACCAGGAGGAAATGAAGAATGACATACCTGCAATAAAGAACACAATAAAAAAGCATCAACTGTAGACTAGAAGAAGCTGAGGACCGCACCAGTGAGCTAGAAGACAAGGTAGAAAAAAAACACCCAAGCAGAGCAGCAACTGTAAAAAACAAAAAAAAAACAAAAAACTTAAAAAGCAGGAGGAGAGCTTAAGGAGTTTTGGGATGACATGAAACAAAACAATATCCACATAATAGGGGTGCCAGAAGGAGAGGAAACAGTCCAAGGAATAGAAAACCAGTTTGAACAATTAATGACAGAAAACTTCCCTGTTATTGGGAAAAAAAAAAAAAAACTCTCACAAGGTCAAGAAGCACACAGAGTCCAAACAAGATGAACCCAAAAAGATTGACACTAAGACACATCATAATTAAATTGGCAAACACCACCAACAAAGTAAGAATCTTAAAGGTTGCCAGAGAGAGACAGAAATTTACATATAAGGGATCTCCCATTAGACTATCAACTGATTTCTCAAAAGTAACACAGCAGACCAGAAGTGAATGGAATGAAATATACAAAGTGATGCAAAGCAAGAGAGTGAAACCAAGAATATTATACCCAGCAAGGCTATCATTCAAAATTGAAGGAGAAATAAGGAGCTTCATAGACAAAAAAGGGCTAAAGGAGTTTATTACCACCAAGCCACCAATGCAAGAAATGCTAAAGGGACTGCTATAGAAAGAGAAATAGGAAGGATAGAAGGAACACAGGCATAAAGAATAAAAATGGTGATAAACAAGTACCTATCAATAATAACAAATGTAAATGGATTAAATGCTCTAATCAAAAGACATAGGGTAGCTGAATGGATAAGAAAACATGACCCATATATATGCTGTTTACAAGAGACCCACTCAGAACAAAGGACTCACACGGACTGATAGTGAAGGGATGGAAAATTTTTTTTTCAGGTGAATAGAAATGAGGAAAAAAAAAAGCTGGGGTAGCAATACTTATTTCTGACAAAATAGTCCTCAAATTTAAGGTCATAACAAGAGATAAGGAAGGCCACTTCAAAATACTAAAGGGAGCAATTCAACAAGAGGATATAACTCTGGTAAATATATGCACCCAATACAAGTGTAACCAAATACATAAAAACAAAACAAAAACAAAAAAAACTTCTGGAAGATATCAAGGGATATTTGACAGCAAATACAGTGATAGTAGGGGACTTTAATATCCCATTGATACCACTGGATAAGTCCGCTAAACAAACAAACAAACAAAAAATCAGCAAAGAAAAATCAATCCTAAATGTCTCTCTAGATCAGACGGAATTAATTGACATCTTCAGAACATTTCACCCCAAAGCTCCAGAATATACATTCTTCACAAGTGCACACAGGATATTTTCAAAGATAGAACACATATTGGGACACAGGCAAAGTCTCTTCAAATTCAAAAAGATAGAAATCATATCAGGCATCTTCTCAGACTATAATGGAATAATATTAGAAATAAATAACAATAAAAACAATGAAAAAAATCAAACACTTGGAGGCTAAATAGCATGCTATCAAACAATCACTGGGTTACCAAAGAGATCAAAGAAGAAATAAAAAGCATCCTGATAACAAATGACGATGAAAACACAACAATCCAAAATCTATGGGACACAGTGAAATTAGTCTTGAGAGGGAAGTTCATAGCTCTACAGGCCTACCTCAAAAAACAAGAAAAAATGATAGTAAATTATCTCACCTTACAACTCAAAGAATTAGAGAGCAACAAGAAAAGCCAAGAGTAAGCAGAAGGAAGGAAATAATAAAGGTTAGAGCGAAAATAAATGCATAGAGATGAAAAAAAAAAAAACTACAAAAGATCAATAAAACCAAGAGCTGGTTCTTTGAAAGGATAAACAAGATTGATGAACCTCTAGCCAGGCTCACCAAGAAACAAAGAGAGAGGACCCAAATACTAGTAAACAAAATCAGAAATGAAAGAGATGAAGTAACAACTGACCCCAGAGAAATACAAAGGATTATAAAAAAAAACAAAACAAACCACAAAACAACTCTATTCCAAAAAATTGGGAAACCTGGATGAAATGGACATATTCTTAAAAAAAATACAAGCTTCCAAAACTCAATCAGGAAGAATTAAAAAAGAAATAAAACCTGAATAGGCCAATAATTACTGATGAAATTGAAGCAGTATTCAGAAATCTTCCAGCAATAGCCCTGGTCTGGATGGCTTTAGAGGGGAGGTCTACCAAACATTCAAGGAAGAACTAAAACCTATCCTCCTCAGACTATACCAAAAACTTCAAGAGGAAGGCATACTTCCAAGATCTTTCTATGAAGCCAGCATTACCCTAATTACAAAAACAGATTAAGACACCACAAAGAAAGAGAACTAAAGGCCAATATCCCTAATTAACATAGATGCTAAAATCCTCAACAAAATTCTAGCAAATTGGATCCAGTATTACATTAGAAAGAACATACACCATGACCAAGTGGGATTTATTCCAGTGATGCAAGGCTGGTACAATATCCACAAATCAATATATGTGATACATTGCATAAACAAACTGAGAGACAAAAATCACATAATCATATCAATTGATGCAGAAAGACAAAATCCAACACCGCTTCTTGATAAAAACTCAAAGCCAAGTGGGAATAGAGGGATCATACCTCAACATAATAAAAGCCTTATGTAACAAGCCACATACAGCCAACATCATACACAATGGTCAAAAAATTAAAATCATTTCCCCTAAGAACAGGAACAAGATAGGGATGCCCACTTTTACCACTCCTCTTCAACATAGTACTGTAAATGCTAACCATAGCGATCGGACAAGAAGAAGAAATAAAAAGCACCCAAATTGAAAAATAATAACTAAAACTGTTATTATTCACAGATGACATGATATTGTACATAGAAAACTCTAGAGTCCATCAAAAAACTACTAGACTTAATAAATGAATTTGGCAATGTAGCAGGATACAAAATTAACACCCAGAAACCTGTGGCATTTTTATACATCAATAATGAACTTGAAGAAAGAGAAATTTTAAAAAATCCCATTTACCATTGAACCAAAAAATTGAGATACCTAGGAATAAACTTAACTAAAGAGGTAAAAGACCTGTACTCGGAAATCTGCAGGACATTGAAAAAAGAAATAGAGGAAGACATAAACAGATGGAAGAACATACAATGTTCATGGATTGGTAGAATCAACATCATTAAAATGTCCATACTACCCAAAGCAATTTATAGATTCAATGCAATCATAATTAAAATACCAATGGCATATTTCACAGACCTAGAACAAACTCTCCAAAAATCCATCTGCCATAAAAAAAGACCCCAGATAGTCACAGCAATCCTGAGAAAGATGAACAAAGTTGGAGGGGTCATAATACCAGACATCACGCTATATTACAAAGTCACTATTCTCAAAACTGTCTGGTACTGGCACAAGAACAGACATATAGACCAATGGAACAGAAAAGAGAACCCAGAAATCAACCCAAGCCATTATGCTCAATTAATATTTGACAAAGGAGGCAAGAGCATACAATGGAGTCAAGACAGTCTCTTTAATGAATTGTGCTGGGAAAATTGGTCAGATATATGAAAAAAAATTAAACTAGACCACCTACTTACACCATATACAAAAATAAACTAAAAATGGATAAAGGACTTAAATGTAAGATGGGAAACCATAAAAATCTTAGAATACTCCATAGCCAGCAAAATATTAGACATATGTCGGAGCAATATCTTTATCAATACACCTCCTAGGGCAATGGAAACTAAGGAGAAAATAAACAGATGGGACTACATCAAAATAAAAAGCTTTTGCACAGCAAAAGAAACCATCAACAAAACAATAAGAAAGCCCATTGCATGGGAGAACATATTTGCCAATGCTATCTCTGATAAGGGTTTAATCTCCAAAATTTACAGGGAAGTCATACAACTTAACAATAGGAAGGTAAACACTCCAATCAAATAATGGACAAAGGACCTAAATAGACACTTCTCAAAAGAAGACAAACAGAAGGCAAAGAGACATATGAAAACATGCTCAAAGTCACTAATCATCTGAGAGATGCAAATCAAAACAATGAGGTACCATCTTACACCTGTCAGAATGGCTATCATCAACAAATCAACAAAGGACAAGTGCTGGAGAGGATGTGGAGAAAAAGGAACCCTCTTGCACTGCTGGTAGGAATGGAGACTGGTGCAACCACTGTGGAAAACAATATGTATATTCCTCAATAACCTAAAAATGGAACTCCCATTCAACCCAGTAATCCCACTTCTGTGAATTTATCCCAAGAAACCAGAAACATCAATCAGAAAGGACATATTCACCCCTATGTTTATAGCAGCACAATTTATAATAGCTAAGATTTGGAAACAGCTCAAGTACCCATCAGCAGATGAGTGGATTAGAAAACTGCGGTATATCTACACAGTGGAATACTACGCTGCTATAAAAAGAAGGAACTTTTACCATTTGAAACATCAGGATGGACCTGGTGAGCATTATGCTACATGAAATAAACCAGTTAGAGAAAGATAAATATCACATGATCTCACTCATATGTGGGATATAATGAACAACATAAACTGATGAGCAAAAATAGATCCAGATACAAAGAAACACTGAACAGACATTCCATCCTCATAAAGAAGTCAGGAGAGGGGGTGTAAGAGATCAACCAAAGGACTTACATGCATGCGTATTAGCATAACCAATGGACACAAACACTGGGGAGGTGGGAGTTTGTCCTCGGGGGGCGGCAGTGGCAGGGGGGAGTGTCAATCGGGCTATAAGGAGACATACTAGTATGTAATACTTTAAACAATAAATAAAAATAAAAATAAATAAAAAATGGCAGCTAATTTGTCAGATAGAACTTGTTGTTTTGTCAAATTTGATTTTGGGAAGAATATGAAAGCTCATGACTTCTGGTAGATTTTCTTCCATCACTTAAGTGATCCAGAGCTATACATGCAGTATATAGCTTGGTTAATTTTTCTGAGCATGTTATGGTTTTCATAATTAAGTTAGTTTAACTACCAAACTCAGTATAAATTTCCAATCTATTCTAATTTAAATATTTTTCAACAAACTCATAGATATGTAGAAATAATTTGAAAATATTCTTTAAAATTAAAATAACTTGAAAATATGGCCAGAATTTTACAAGTTATGTTACATGAATACTGAAATTAAATGTCTTCCCGTAAATAACCAAGTTATTGCAGCAGAAATTCAACAATAGAGATTGTCCTGCTAGTTTCCCTGTGTTTGAGGAGTTATATCCTTTCATATTTATACTGACTGGCCAGATTATTATGATCACCCTATCAGTACTTCGTTGGGCCACCTTTTGCCTTCAATACTATGGCGATTCTTCTTGGCATTGACTCGACGAGATGTTGAAAGGTGATGCGAGGAATCTGACACCATGCCTGATGAATAGCACTGTCCAGTTCTGTGAGATTTGATGGTTGTGGAACCAGGTGCCTGATTGCTCTTTTAACTTTGTCCCACAAATGCTCAATTGGATCGAGATCTGGTGATTGTGGGGGCCACCTAAGCAAGGTAAAGTCTCCCTCATGTTCTTGAAACCACTCCTCCACAATATGAGCACCATGGCATGGTGCATTGTCTTGTTGGAAGAAGCCATCTCCATTGGGATACGCCATCAACATGATAGGATGAACTTGATCAGCAACGATACTTAGGTATGTTGTGCTATTCAGACGTTGTTCCACACGAATTAAAGGGCCCAAATCATGCCAGGAAAACATGCCCCAAACCATAACACTGCCCCCACCAGCTGGAAGAGTTGTACTCAGGCATGTAGGGTGCATGCTTTCATGCTGTTTCTGCCAAATTCTCACTCTGCCATCTGCATGATGCAACTGGAAACGTGATTCATCGGACCACATGACTTTTTTCCAATGCTCGACTGTCCAATCCTTGTGTGCCTGTGCGAATTGGAGACGTTTTATCTTGGTAACTGCAGACAGCAAAGGTGTTTGAGCAGGCCTTCGGCTTCCATATCCCATATGATGCAGTGTATGGCTAATTTGCCTACAAATGTCAGGTGGTCATAATAATCTGGCCTCTCTCTCTCTCTCTCTCTCTCCATATATATATATATATATATATATATATATATATATATATATATACACACACACATATATATGACAGTCTCTTTGATGCTAATACAAACTATTTATATAGTATGAGGGGAAAGCATATACCTCACAGAACCAACTATTTCAGACCAATTTATAAAAATAAATATTCATGTTTCCCTCTTTATCATTTGGATTTAAGTGTACAGTAGGCTTGCTCATATAGGCTGAAATATTGCCTTTATTTGTTAAATGTGAAGCTGGGCATAAAATAGGATACACTACTGAGAATTGTGAACCAAGTTCTAACTTGTCTACTTCCTTACACTGAAGTTAATGTTATGTTTTACTACTATAACAATAATACTTATGTTAATATAAACAACAGCTTGTTGTTCCCTGTGGATACAATTCTTATTCAAGAAGGATTAAAGAAGAATATCCTTAATCTTCATATTACCTGTATCAACTTTGTATAATAGAGAAGGGTCCATTACTAGAGCTTAAATGAGGCCTAGGGGAAAAAATTAATTGGACTTGCTCAGTATCCTTCTAAAAAATAGATCAAAATCTGTATTCAAAAAAGAATTTATATCAATGACATATTTTCATGTAGAAACCCCATGTTACAAGTTTTGTCAGTCAAAGAAAGAAATGACAGTGGAATAAATTTTTTAAATGAGTAATAACTTCATCAGTACTTATTTCTAATGACTCAATGAACTAATTATATTGTTGTGAAAAAAATTAAGTATAGGGCTCTTTTTCTGAACAATAATATATGTATATGAAAGCCTGAAAAATATTCATCTTCAAAGAGTGTAGTTTTCATCACTGGTTTCCATTATTTTTTAAATATATTTTTATTGATTTCAGAGAGGAAGGGAGAGGGAGAGAGAGATAGAAACATCGATGATGAGAATCATTGATCATCTGCCTCCTGCATGTCCCCTACTGGGGATTGAGTCTGAAATCCAGACATGTGCCCTTGACCAAAATTGAACCCTGGACCCTTTAGTCCACAGGCTGATGCTCTAGCCATTGAGCCAAACCAGCTAGGGCTGGTTTCCACTATTGATGATAGTACATTAACCTTATCATTTGTATGAGTGTTTGAATTTCATCTGTATGTAATGTTTTTAAAAAGTGACATATATAAAATGGCTATAATCTAAAAAAATGAAATAAGTGCTGGCAAGAATATGGAGAAATTGGAACCTTCATGCATTGCTGGTGAATCCTCAAAAAGTTAAATGAGACTTAGCAATTTCACTCCCAAGTATCTACATATGTTGGAGTCTTAACCCCCATTACCTCAAAGGTACCCTAATTTAGAAAAAGGATCTGTACACAGATAACAAAGTTAAAGTTAGTTAATTAAGGTAAACCCTAACCCAATATGGCTGTGCCCTTGTAAGAAGAGGAAGCTTGGAGACAAATATGTACAAGGGAGAACAAAATGTAAAGATGAAGACAGATAGGGATGATGTGTCTACAAGCTAATGAATGCCAAAGATTGCCAGAAAATCACCAGAAACTAGGGGAGAACCATGGAATAGATTCTTCCTGATGATACTTTGATCTCTGACCTGTAGCCTCCAAAACTGTAAGACCAAAAAAAAAATAATAAATTGTTGCTTCAGACAGCCAGTTTATAGTACCTTGTTACTGCAGCCATGAAATCCTCATACAGCACCCAAGAATTAAAAACATGTTCAAATAACCTGGCCGGCATGCTCAGTGATTTAGCATCGACCTATGAACCAGGTGGTCATGGTTCAATTCCCAGTCAGGGTATATACCCAGTGTGGAGCATGCAGTAGGCAGCCGATCAATGATTATCTCTCATCATTGATGTTTCTATTTCTCTTTACCTCTATCTTCCTCTCTAGAATCAATAAAAATATATTAAAAAACATATTCAAACAAAAACTTGCACAGGAATGTTCATGGCAACACTATTTACCATAACCAAAACGTAGAACCAGTCCAAATTTCCATAAACCAATGAATGTGTAAAGAAAATGTGGTATATCTATACAATAGAATATTTTTCAGTTGTAGAAAGGAATGATAAACTGATACATACTACAACATGGATGAGCCTTCAAAGCATTATGTTAAATTAAAGGAGGTAAGCACATATTATATGGTTCCATTTGCATGACATATTCAAAATAGACAAATTCATTGAGACAGAAAGCAAATAAGTGGCCACCAAGGTTGGAGGAAAGAATGAATTGGGTATGGCTGCTTAATATTAATAATTTTTTTAATGGGGAAGATATGATAAAACATATTCTGTAATTAGATAGTGGTGATGGTTGCATAACATTATAAAGGTACCATAAGTCCTTGAATTGTACACTTTGAAATGGTGACTCTTATATCAATTTTACTTCAATAAAAAAGTGATAGCTATATTACAGACATGAGGATGTGAATTTCATTGTTTTTCTAAAGGACAGGAAAAAATAGATATTGCTATGTAAAAGTTAAGCTTCCAGCACTGCAATTTAAAAAGACAAATCATATTTTTACTTATAAACTGATATAATTTTATACAAGTCATTTAAAAAATATCACATTGAATTCCCTTGTATCATCTTTACCATCACTTTTCTCATCTTAAGAGCAATTTTTAAAGGGTAATATGAAAAAATGGTTTACGGCTTTCTCATTTCAGTTGACTAAGTTAGTATCATATATATTGTTTTTTTGTGAGATAAACTCTGTTTTCAATGTAATATTTATACCAGACAATTTACAGCTCAGATTAGTCATTGGAAAGGGAAATATTGTAACAGGATTTTATTATACCTAATTGCTTGGGCCTTAGCTACTGTTACCTGAAAATTACTCTATTCAAAATCCAGGCCTTGTCATGATATACAAATGTTATTGTCAGTAAGTTTCTTGAGTTAGTTGACACCTAAATTATATCTAACTTTTTATTGAATTAAGTCCTCTCTGAACTAAAGCACATATATGTTTATTAAATTTATCAGAAATTTATGCCTTATTATTCACCTTCACCCTGAATACTTCCAGTGAAGGAAAACTCATTAGCTTCTGAAAAAAATCCAATCCTATTCTTGATAGTTTGGACTAATAGAAAATTTTACTTTTTATTTAGCCACTTACATTTTCCTTTAAATTCTACTCATTTGTTCTAGGTTTTGTAGTACCGAGTAACACAGAATAAATATAATCCTTTTTAATGCAGAATTATTTAATTTTTGCTTTAATTTGGAAATATAAATCATACCTTCTTATAAATCCATTTGTTTGAAGCAATATCTGTAAAATTGTTTTAGTCACATAAACCAGATAGGCCTAATCCCCTTCAATTTGTACAGGTTTCAGACTTAAATATATAAATTCATATTTATTCTGTTAACATTTACCTTGCTAGATTTAGCACTTGTTAGGTCTTTATCATCATTTTGCTGCTCAACATATCAGCTCTTTCTCCATTTTTCATGTTTTTCACAAATTTGATCAGCATGCTATGAATGTCCTTGTCAGTGTCACCAACAAAATTATTTAAGAAGACATAGTTAACAGCAAAATTACTTTAAAAGCTCCCCAGCTTGATGATCACCCTTTAATCAGATCCCCTTGATTATGGACATTCAACTACTTGTAACTGTATAAAACTTCTATTTTTTTTTCTCACTTTGCCATCCTTTCCATAATTTCCTCATGAAACATCTGGTTATAATCATTATTTAAATACTAGTGGGCTGGTGCACAAAATTCATGCATGGGGGGAGGTTTGTCCCTCAGCCCGGCCTGCACATTCTCCAATCTGGGACCCCTCAGGGGATGTCTGGTAGTCGGACATCCCTCTCACAATCCGGGACTGCTGGCTCCTAACTTGGAGTGCCAGTGGGTCTTTATTTAAAAAATTTTAGGGCAAAAGCCTATGATTTTTAATTAAAACTGAAAAACTGTCAGGGACAGGAATGACAGAGGACCCATCCTAGGTGGATAGGACCATAGGGGTGGGGAGTGGGGAACATTGTTGAAACAGTTGTCAGAATTCAAATGGGGTCTGTGGATTGAACCTTAATACCATTTGAAAGGAGATTTCCTCACGTGGTTGGGTGGAGAATTGTTATGTAGGAGTGTCTGCTTTTGGGAAATACACAGGGGAGTATCCGGGCACCTTGTCATGTGTAGAGTATGCTCCCAAACAGCTCAGAAAAAGACTGGTGGAAATGGGCATATATGTGTATAAATGCACACACTCACACAGTCTAACCTTGCTATTTTCAATTCCACCTTTGTGCGCCTGCCTACTTGCTAAGATCCGTAACTACTTGCTAAGATCCTTAACTCCAGAATCAAGGCTTGCAGAGCTTCCTCAGCCATTGGGCCACAGCCAGGGTGCAGGAACCCTGCAGACAGACCCATGGGCACAGTCCCAGCTGATGTCCAACAGGTGCCACTGTTTTCTTGTTTCCACTCCAGTATGTGAACTGGGGTCTGTTTAGCGATGGGTTCCATTGGAGCTTTGGCATTTCTGTGCTTCCTGGTGGCATCTGGCTAGTGGGATGGCCAAGCTAGTGCTTCAGTGGCTGCTGGTTCCCTGAGCCCGAGAAGACTGTGTGGCAAAATACGGAGAAAATATCGCATCATAAGCAAGTTCAGGCTGCCCTATTTCAACCTTAAGGAATCAACAGAACCCATAACATACAGTGTACTTTCAATGGAAACACAGAGAGCACTGCCTTGAGCATGCACAGTGCCAGCTCACTGGGGCCCACAGACCAGCATCCATGGCCACTTGTGGGTGACGTCGTGAAGTCGTGACGCTGAGGCGACGAAGGGAGTGAGTCCGGCTGCCAAGGCCATGTCCTGGCCCATGTCTGGGCCTACGCCCCACAGTGAAGCCTGTGGTCGGGCACCGACAGGTGGCTCAGGGAACTGACATAGCCATGTCGGTACTGCTGCAGTTTCTCTATGCATATTTGAACCATCCACGTTCTTCTGGAAAGAAGGGCTTTTTCTCTCACTCTGGATGGCCACGCTTACCTGGCAGTGCCTGAGGACCTGGGGCCTACCTGGAACCCAAGCCTTGCTGACCCCATGGGTCACTGCCCTAACAGCTTGTACCTCTGCGGCCCTCCACGCAGCCTGCCAGCGTGGTCCATCCAGCACAGTTCGTCCATCTGCATGGCCCCCGAGGTTACCTAGCCACACGTGCTCGGGCTGTTCCCGCCCATACTCCACTTTCCCACACCTGGCGGTGGGCCCAGTGCACCTTCATGGAGCTCCCGCCCGGACCCCACTTTCCCATGACTGGTGGTGGGCCCAGTGCGCCTGTGCAGAGCTCCTGCCTAGACCAGTTATCCATCTGGTTGTGATGGCCCTAGTCTATTATTAGTACAGATAGAATGCAATCTTCTTAATAGAATTCCTATACTATCTAATAAAAGAGTAATATGCAAATTGACCATCAATCCAACACACAAGATGGCTGCCCCATGTGGTCAAAGATGGCTGCCCCCATGTGGACACAAGATGGCCACCACAAGATGGCCTGCAGGGGAAGACAGTTGTGGTGTGATCAGGCCAGCAAGGGAGAGCAGTTGGGAGGGACCAAGCCTGCAAGGGAGGGCAGTTGTGGCTGATCAGGCCAGCAGGGGAGGGCAGTTGGGGGCAATCAGGCCTGCAGGGGAGGGCATTTAGGGGCAATCGGGCTGGTGGGGGAGCAGGCATTGATCAGGCTGGTAGGGGAGTGGTTAGGGGGTGATCAGGCTGGCAGGCAGAAGCGGTTAGGGGCAATCAGGCAGGCAGGCAGGCAAGTGGTTGGCAGCCAGCAGTCCTGGATTGTGAGAGGGATGTCTGACTGCCTAAACGGGCAGTCGAACATCCCTCGAGGGGTCCCAGATTGGAGAGGGTGCAGGCTGGGCTGAGGGACACACCCCCCACAAGAATTTTGTGCACCAGGCCTCTAGTCCTATATAATAAAAGCCTAATATGCAAATTGTCCCCTCGGGCAGTTGTTCGACCGAGAGATCGGGAGTTCGACTGCTCGCTATGATGTGCGCTGACCACCAGGGGGTGGTGCAGAACATGGTGGGCGTCTGCGATGTGGTGCTGGCAGCAGGTGGCAGTGGAGGTGCTGCCGGACCCGATGGGCCCCGACAAGAATGGGACCATGGTGGGATGGTGGAGCAGGTGAGTGGGTGGTGCCAGGCCAAGGCAGGTGTGAGTGGGTGCCCGATCACCCCGCATACGCATACGGCAACCAGAGGCAGCAGCAGGAAGTGGGGCCACTGCTCGGCTCCCAGGCACTGAGGGAGCCAGGCAGGGGGCCCAGCCCTGATCGGTTGCCCCTCAGGTGGGATGGTGGAGCAGGTGAGGGGGTGGTGCCAGGCCAAGGCAGGGTTCCAGGTGGGGCTGCAGGGCTGTGAGGCTGGGGGCACGAGCTGGGGCTCGATCTCTGCAGGCCACCCTGAGGGACCCTGACTATTAGAGTGTGGGCAAGTGTCTTCAGGGCTTCTTCCTTCTTATACACCCCATTTAAGGAGGCCTTAGCAGATGTACCTGAAGAAGAGCTCTGTCCAAGAGATTTAGGAATGAAGGCACAGGATTAGGAATGCAAATATGTGAAGAGCATGACCAGCTAGAGGCCTGAGTGCTTGATTGCACTCCCTTCAGAGACTGCAGTGCACTGGAGTGGCGAGGCAGCTTTCTTCCAATGGAAAGCCTTTGTAATTGTCTATGATTGGACTTGAAAAATCACTCATAAGTTTTTAACCAAGAGCTGTACTCCTCAAAGTATTTTCACTGTGAAGATCTCTTAGATATTGATGCCAGTTCAGATTATACCTGAGTTCTGAGGCTTCTTTTGGAATGTGCACAATCTTTGTTGGAGATCATACCTAGAGATTGAATCAACCCACTTTCCTCTATTTCTGCTGGCTTGTTATTGGCATCCCAGCATACCTGGGTGCCATTTTATTATGACATAATTGACTTATAATACTCTTATTACATTAAATAATTAAAAAAACCATATATACACACACACACATATACATATATACATACACACACACACACACACAAACATATTCTGGCATCTTTTTTATAGGTAACAAAACTCACTGACCCATCACAAAGTGCATTTTTTCACCCTTTAAAAATAGTGTTGCATTTGATTACCTGTAAACAGTGCTTTAACAATACTATCTAGGAAATATTTGGCAAACTGAGATCTTGGATTTATGTTAAGCAATTAAGTGATCTCTTACAATCAATGCCAAATACATTAGAATTTAGTTTCTTCTTGCCAGTGTTTGTTCCACATTTTTGAGCCTGATAATCAGTGTTCTAAATAGAGATGTCTATTATGTTAATATTGATCAGTTTTGTATTATTTCTGTCATTCATTTTCATGACCTCACCCATGCTAACAAAGTCTTTTATTTGTTCTTTTACATGTCCTGAATATAAATATAGAAGAGTTTTGTTTTCTAAGATATTTTTGAGAGTCATTTTATTTTGAGACTTTTCTTAGACTATACTAGCAAAACTATCCCATTCTCTTTAGTTTAACCTTGGTGGGAAGTCTACATGTAATTTTGTTCATTTCTTATCTTTACTTCAAATGTTATTTATAACTATTCATTTAGAAATATATTTTTAAAATTCTACAAATATTACACGATCTCACTTATATGTGGAATCTAATGAACAAAATAAACTGACAAACAAAATAGATCCAGAGACATGGAAGCATGCAACAGACTGATGATTCTTAGAGGGAAGGGAGGGGGCCTGTGGAGGGAAGAGATTAACCAAAGAATTTATATGCATATATGCATAACCTATGGATACAGACAGCAGTGCAGTGAAGGCCTGGGGAGAAGGTGGGAGTGGGGAGGAGGGGATCAATAGGAGAGGAGGGGGAGAGGACATCTGTAATACTTTGAACAACAAAGATAAATAAATTTAAAAAGTTAAAAAAAAGAAATTATCAACCTTCATAATCTATATTCACTTTTAGAAGTATCAACCCTTAGATTATAAATTTTTGTTCTTCCTCTGTCAAGACTGAGATTAAATTCACTTTACCCCATCCTTCCTTATACTAATTGTCTCCCCCAAATTCTATGTATTTCAATTTAACCAATTAATTTTAATTTGTTAGTCAGAATTAGGTTGATGTTTAGTAGTTCCCTTTGTTATTTTTTTCTATTAAATTAACAGTAAATTAAAGGAATAATTTATCACATAGCTGATTTTACCCTAGTGTCACTTCTAGCACATACCCAGATTATTGAAATCACTTAAGATTCTATATCTTACCCTCAGGACATCTTTTCTTTGGTAGAAACTCATTATCAATTTTTCTATCTCACTGTGTGGTCAGGGATAATATGCTTATAACTTTGTAAGTTGTACTACTTTCTACATTAATCATGCAACTAGTATTTAGGGATATTTCATTCTTAGGATTTTAAATATCTATGCAATTAGACATACATAATGCACTTTACTTTTCTCACAAATATATTTAATGGGCAACTTTTTGCTTCCACAGCTAAATTTCAGTCTTATATTGTTCACCTCTCTTTTTTTAGTTTAAATTCCTTTGATCAGATCCACAAATCACTCAACTTACATATGCATATCTGATGTTATTGCATTCCTAGCTGAGTCCTTTATTCAAGTGTCATAAAAATGGTGGTCCATATCATTAAAAGAGATGAGAATCATACTATTGTTTTCTTTTGTGTTTTGTATGTTATCTTGTTTTACTTGGTATTGGCAAACCTACTCCCAATTAATTGAAGATATATCATTGCTTAATCTTCTTTCATTACTCATTTCTTCATTGACATTTATGTATTTTTTTTTCTGAGAGAAAACTGATATATCATATCTAAATTTGAGTATTTCTATTATACTCAGGAAATCTCAGCAGTAATGATTTTGTGAGATCTCGTTTTCTTCTTTTTAAACTAGGGTAAGATTGAAATTTTATAGCAGGAAGTTTAATTGTTGTTTTGCACATTCTCCTTAAAGATATTACATAAGGTTTTTCTGGTGGTAATGCTTATACCACCTGAACTCAGAAGAGTGACGAGTCAAGATGTTTGACAAACTTATCAAGTACTTTATCATGCCCAGAAATACATTATAGGTAGGAAGCCCACCTCCCTATTTGCCATATCGTCTTCTAAAATATTTCTCCATATTGCTAGGCAGGGAGACGCCAATCACCTCTATAGATTTATTTTATACTTATGAAGACATATGCTGCCTCCTTACTGTTCTGTGCAAAATGAGATGTGTATTTTGAATCTCTTTCCATGCAAAAGTTTGAGAAATTTTCTCATTCAGTCTTTAAAATGAATTGGACACTGGACAAAGAGGGAGAGAATAATACTGAATTATTCAAAAATTAAATGTGTGATTATGAAAGTTAAAAATAATTATAATAGAAAATTTGGGGTTGTGAAATTGTTTTTAGTCATTAAATACCAAGCATTGCTTGGTGTAATTCCATCTGAATTATTTAATAAATCTACTGGGAGAATGTTGAATAATATGCAAAGACTAGATTTGATCAAATGTTACATCAAGACTGTGGGGAGATAGGGACACATGTAATACCTTAATCAATAAAAAAAGGCAGTATTAGAGCAGATATATTCCACAATAGATGTAAATTTATGCTCCCTGAGAACGTACCTTTCCTCTTATATGTCTAGTCCTATGCAAATATTAGTATTGAATGATGCAGGTTTTGAATTTTTACAGGTCTTTATAAAGAAAATCTTTGTATAGACTGCTCTACTGTTAATGTATGAGAATAAAGTATTTAAAAAAATTTTGGTTAAAAAAAAAAGACTGCAGACTATATGGTGATATAAACAACAGAAATGATGTGTTTATGGCTTATTATAACCAAAAATTTGCTAATTAACCTTGGAAAATTCTCAGAGTTATTCTGGGAATAAGTCCAATTTATCAAGAATTTTACCCATTAATTTATGAATTTCAAAACTGATATTTAAACTTGTTGGTTTGTTGGTTGTTGACTAATATGAGACATATGCACACTTGGATTTATATGGTATTGAATCATGGCACTAGAAGAAACCCTAAGCTGCTTCCTTATACTATTCCTTGCTTCTAGATAGCAAATAAAAAGAAAAAGAATTTTTAGAAATGGAGTTCTAAGGGGTTCCCAGACTCAATTCCAATGTGTGTGTGAAGGCTTCCCTACACCAACAAACAATTCTTGGATACAAGCAGTGTGCCTGAAGATGTAACTGAATTCTGGCACTATCTATTGAGGGATAGAATCAGATTCCACAGGAAAAAGGTTGTCCACTGTGGTTCAAACATTGGGTTTGGCTACTGTGCTGGTCCAGATTTCTGGCAGCAATAATTGTCTAGCAAATGCCCGCCCCTCAACCCACTCCCATTCATATAGGTTAGAGCTATGAAGGTACAAAACTAGTGGGCTGTCCAGACCTCTAGATGACATAGTAGCATTCATTGTCAACCCCAACTTTGCTATTTAGTGTGAAGGCACAGTTCACTCTATTAAGCCCTTAGAAATTCTGACATGAAGATTTAAAAGTATAGTTACAGTTTCTAGAAATCATCCTTGTTTCTGGCACGCACAGTTGCTTCACTGGTCCTGGGACTACTGAATCAGGTAGGAAAAAAGAAGGTTTCCAGGATGTGGGGAATAATTGTATAGTTGCAATAACATCCTCTCCCACCTCATCTTTCCAGATACTCAGAAACGTGGAGAAATGTATCCAGTGGGAACTTCCTTAGCCCCCCCTCATATTGAATATGAGCCAGCCCCTAATGTCTTTATCTCCCCCTGCTTTAGACAGCAAATGTTTCAACTGCCTATTTTAATTTTATATTAAACCATTGTTCTGAGGATGATATGTAACATGATACATCTATCTTATGTGATATGTCTTGGCCCACTGTTGGATGTTGGGCTGTAAAGTGCATCCCTTGGTCCAAAGAATTGTAACTTGGTGGTCCAAACTGTACAGTATTTTCTGTTCCAATAATTTTGAGCATTTGTTCTACCACTGGGTATGCAAAGCACAGTCTGGAGTGTGTATTCCTGTTAAGGCCCATTTATAGCCCCCAAGAACTACTGGCATTGGTCGAATGTAATCCACTTGCCAACTATATGCAGGGTTTTGACCCTGGGGAAATTTTCCCATAGTCATCTTCAGTCTATGTCTCTCTTGTTGACAGAAGAAAACAGTTCTTGTTGATAGAACAGCTCTTGTTGGCATTTTTTTGCCTGATAGGGTGCAAGAGGAATAGGTCTAGATTCAGCCTCTCTCTGCAGTGTTATAGCCTCCAAACCCCCTACTCATTTTATGGATCCAGGTGGCCAACTCAGGTCAGCACATCAAAGGTCCATTCACTTGGTAATTCCAATAACCTTCTGAACCTGGAAGGGGGTTCTTCTGCTAGACATCAACATGTCTCACTTTAATGCACCCCTTAAATTCCTAGAATGAATTCTGTAGGGCAATTCCCCACACAGGCATCCCTTTAATGGTCCAGTTTTCCATTGCTCATCAACCTGACCATAAGGCCAGGCCATTGGCCATGACCTATGAGTCAGTAAAAACTCAAACATAAGGGATTTTATTATTGTCCAATTCTTCTGTCATTGCAAAGAAAACAGCATGTAATTCAGCCCGCTAAGCTCATTTATTCTGGTCTTACTTAATCAGTCTTGCCATCCACAGGTTGTAATGTGACAACTTCTCAACCATGATATTGTCCATTCATTTTGGAGCTGCCATCCATAAACCAAGCAGCTTTGTTGTTCAGTTGAGAGCTGTTCACAGGGCATTGTCCATGTGCAGGTTCTGGTATCCCCTCAGGTCGCTTCAAAGTCAGTCTTATAGGGAAAAAGGCTACATATTCATGGATATGGTGAGTGCCTCTGTGCATTCCTCCAGTAGCATGCTAGTTTATAAACTGCCGGAAGCCAATTCCAGCATGTCAGCAGGGCTGAATCATCTGGGATGGCTGAAAGGCATTTCCCCAAACCTGTAAAGGATTACTTGCTGCCAGACAGCTGAGGGCATCCTAATCTACATGTTATTGCCTCCTCCTGGCCAAACACCTGAACAGCTGGAAATAATTCCCCATTCTGACAATGGACTCTGTATAGGAAACCCTACCCTTTGATGTGTATATGTACCTCGCCTTAGGACAAATTGTGTTAATAAAAAACAAGGGGTCCTGAGACGAGGAGAACTTAGTTCCTTTAGCTAAGCTCCTCTGACTCTCATAATGCCTCCCAAAATTATGTTTCGTCTCTGGACTCTTATTTAATTTACGCACAGCCTCTTCTCCAGATTTCTGAACCCTTCTAGATGTCAGATCAAAACCACTGGCATTAATAAACCATTTACATTTTATTATGGAACTCTTCTTGGAACTACCTTCCTTATAGGTGTTTATTTGACATCACCTAAGACATTATGGATATCTCAAGTTTTATGATTATTTTATGTCTTTCATTTATTGAGGCAGTCTCAGTTAATTTCCCCAATAGCAGGCCAATAATTGTCTCTCAAGTGATGTGTACTGAGTGACAACATCTGTGAATATTCTCTTCCAAAATCCCAACAGTAACCATTGGGAGGTTCTCATGGGCTTTTTGCCATAAGCTCCAGGCTGCATATGTACAGGTGGCAAACACTTCCAAAATCATATCTGAATGGGGGTCTTAAGTGCCCAAAGGCTTGAGAGACCTACCACCTTTTTAAAAATATATAGTTTATTGATTTCAGAGAGGAAGGGAGAGGGAGAGATAGAAACATCGATGATGAGAGAGAATCAGTGATTGGCTGCCTTCTGCATGCCCCATACTAAGGATTTAGCTCATAACCCGAGCATGCACCCTGACTAGGAATTGAAACATGACCACCTGGTTCATAGGTCTATGCTCATGCACTGAGCCACTCTGGTGGGGCAAGACCTACCACCTTTTATAATTTAGACATGGCCTGCTTTTGTTCAGGTTCCCATTCAATAAATAGCTTCATTTTGGGTAGTCTTATATGTGGGAGCTAACAGTATTCCCAAATGTGGAATATGCCTTCTCCAAAATCCAAATAAACAAATCAAACACTGGGCTTCTAGGGGTGGATAATGACAGTAGTATACGTTTAGTCACTTGTTAAATATCTCAGGTGGCTTCTGCCCAGGTTATTCCTAAGAATTTTACTGTTTGACCAGGACCTTGAACCTTTGCTGGATCTATTAACAAACATTGGTTGGTCATGTGTATAACCATTGTATCACTTTGCAATATCACAATATTATCAAAATAGTGTGTTATTACACTTGAGAGTCATATCAAGTCCAAATCCCACATGACCAAATTATAACAATAAGCCGTTTAATTATGATAACCTGTGGCAGCACATTAAAAGTGAATTAGGATTCTTCCCATGTGAAGGCAAACCACAGTTGGCTCTTTTCTGAGATTGAGACAGAGGAGAAAACATGTGCAAGGTCAATAACTGGTTATTAGCTTCCATTAGTTTCTGTATGGTTGAGACAGTGTCTCAAAAACATGAGGCTCTGGGACGTACAACTTTATCATTATTATTTTTTTGTGTTAATCCTCATCAGAGGATAATTTTTTCTATTGCTTTTCAGAGAGTGAGGAAGGGAGGGAGGGAGAGAGAGAGAGAGAGAAAGACATCAATATGAGAGACACATCGACTGGTTGTCTCCTGCATGCCTGATCAGGGAGCAAAACCACAACCCAGGTACATGCCCTTGAACAGGAATTGAACCCATGACTCTTTAGTCTGTGGGCAAATGCTCTAACCACTAGGAACACTGACAAGGGTTGGAAGTACAACTTCATTTAAGCTTTGATAGTCTATTATTAGTCTCCAGGACCCATTTACTTTTTTCACAGGCCATGTAGGACTATTGTACAGTGAGTTTATTGGGACTAGCACTCTAGCTTATAGCATGTCATTAATTAAAGTGGCAATCCCTTTTTATCCACAAGATGTTTTATATTGTTTTAGGTTAACCACCTGTGTGAGCTTGGGAAGTTTCAGTTGTTCCTATTTAGCATGCCCAATCAAAAATGGCCTGAGGGTGGACTTAACATGCCTTCCATGTTACAATATTATGTAGGAAAAGCAATCACCAGTCAGACATAATGCCCATCCCAGTAATACATTCAAGTAAAGTAGATGTGACCATCTCGAACAAAATCTGTTCAAAAATTCTAATTTTTATTCAAATGATCACCTTAATACTATTCACCATTTATTTTCATATCCTCTGAATCTAACTTTAACCCAAGTTAAGACTTCACAAACAGGTTTTGGAATCACAGTGCATTGGGCTCCTGTATTAAGGAGTCCCAGAAAAGTTTCTTCTCCCCCTACTAGTCATTTTACCCACACATGTGCATATGGCCTTGTTTCCCTGTCTTGGGGGTGGAGCCAAAAGACATTGGCCTCCACATCAATCTTTACCAAGATTAATCTTCCTAACCATTATCCCAAAAGAATCCTTGCTCAGATTCCTCATAATATTTGCCTTCTGGTTGTTTAATTTGCTCCAAACTGGGGTAAATAGGGTTTACTTATTTGGGGCCATTTAATGTTGGGGGACCAAGAGAGAGACTACTGGTTTACCTAATCTCTGGTATTGCTGCAGCAATACTTTTGTTTCAACCGCATCAATGTCAGCTTTATTCACCCCATTTTTCCTTTCTTCCTTATTTCCTTCCTTCCTTCCTTCCTTCCTTCCTTCCTTCCTTCCTTCCTTCCTTCCTTCCCTCTTTCCTTCCTTCCTTTCTTTTTCTTTTTTTTAGTAATGCTGCTATGAATATTGTACAAATATATATTCAAGTCTCTGCCTTCAATTCTTATTTATTTCACCCATTCCTCACACCTTCCTTTTTGGCAACAATCATCATGTTCTCTATATCCATGGATCTATTTCTCTTTTATTTATTTGTTTGTTTTGCTTTTACACATTCCACATATAAATGGAATCATGCAGGATTTGTCTATCTCTGTCTGACTTATTTAAGTTAGCACAATACCCTCTAGGTCTATTTATGTTATCACAAATGGCAAGGTTTTATTATTTTTATGGCTAATATTCTATTGTATAAATGTACCACATCTTTTTTATCTATTCATCTATCAATGGACACCTAGGTTGCTTCCCAATCTTGTCTATTGTAAGTAATTCTGCATTGAACATAGGATACACATAACTTTTTGAATTTGTATTTTTGTTTCCTTTGAATAATTACCTGGAGGTGAAATATGACAGCTATATTTTTAACTTTTCTTTTATCCTTACCTGAGAATATTTTTCCATTGATTTTTATTTTTTAGAAAGAGTGGAAGGGAGAAGGAGTGACAGAGAAAGAGAGAAACATTGATGTGAGAGAAGCACATCGATTGGTTACCTCCTGCATGAACCACGACCAGGGCTGGGAACCTGCAACTGAGGTACAGGTTCTTTTTTTTTTTTCAATTTTTTTATTAAGGTATTATATGTGTACATATCTTACCATTGCCCCCCCCCCCACTCCCATATATGCCCTCACCCCCCAGAGTTTTGCATCCATTGGTTATGTTTATATGCATGCATACAAGTCCTTTGGTTGATCTCTTATCTTCCCCATGAGGTACAGGTTCTTTATTGGAATTCAACCAGGGACCCTTCAATTCGCAGGCTGATGCTCTATCCAGTGAGCCAAACCAGCTAGGGCTCTATTTTTAACTTTTTTAGGAAACTCCATACTTTTTTCTATACTGGCTGCACTAATTTACAATTCCATCAACAGTGTATGAGGGTTTCCTTTTCTTCACATTCTCTCCAGAACCTGTTATTTGTTGATTTTTGTTTTTAATGATAGTCATTCTGACAGGTGTAAGGTGATATCTCATGGTGGTTTAAACTTGAATTTCCTTGATGATTAGTGATATTGAGGATCACATTTATATTAATAAAAGCATAATATGCTAATTAGACCAATCAGCCTTCTGGACATCATTCTGGACATCCTTCTGGACAAAGCCGCGATGGCGGAGGCTGAGACAGAGGCAGTTAGGAGCAATCAGGCTGGCAGGGGAGCAGTTAGGAGCTATCAGGCCACCAGGGGAGCAGTTAGGGGGTTATCAGGCAGGCAGGCAGAGGAGTTAGGGGCAATCAGGTCAGCAGGCAGAGGCGGTTAGGGGCGATCAGGCAGGCAGGCAGGTGAGCGGTTAGGAGCCAGCGGTCCCGAATTGCAAGAGGGATGTCCGACCCCCCGTGCATGAATTTTATGCACCGGGCATCTAGTTTTTTAATAACCACCTGAAAACTTCTCTGTTGAATCTAGTCTCTTGTTTCTCTGTCTTTCCTTACTTTCTAAATCACTTTATTTTCTTTAGGTCAGTAAGGCCCATATGGGAAAGTGAGATAGCATATCTGATAAGGCTTTTCAAACTGTTGTTCTATTTGGTAGCAGTAAAGTTACATGAGGTGCCCATGCAACAGGGACCCCTTTAATCACAGCATTTACCATAATCTCAGTAATGGACATATTCAGTGTGTGGATATCTCTATCATCATAAAGCCAGTCCTGCATGATTTGCATTGGCAGCCTATCAGTTGCTTCATCTAAAGCAGTGATGGGCAACCTTTTGAGCTTGGTGTATCAAACTTTGCCAAAAAACTGAGCATAACTCGGGTAGTGTGTCACTTTGAGGAAAAAACATTATTTCTCAAATGTTTCATCCTCAGGAGCAGCAAATGTTTCATCCTCAGCATGTGGCCGCCTCAGCGGCCACGTGTCATCAGAAATGGCTAAGTGTGTCAGTGCTGACACACGTGTCATAGGTTTGCCATCACTGATAGAGTATTCAATTTGGCATGTCTAGAGGAATTGGGCAGTCTCTCTTCTCATGACAAAAACACTTCACAGTGCCTTTTATCCAGTCCCATAGTCTGGCTCTTCCCTTGTGAATAACCCCCTGTTTGTCTACTAGTAGATCACATACAACAATCTGTGATTGTTCAACAGTGAGCTGTGGGTTCTACATCAACCCAAACATGCTCTTCCACTCGGCTGCATTCAAAACCAAATACACATCTCCCAAATTGATTACTTTCATGATCCATTTTAATAAAGGTTCTTCAGAAGGTGATACCAATCTGTAAAATGAGCCTGTTCCTTCACACTATATCTCCTAGTTTCAGTTGTTTTTTGTTTTTTTTTTCCCTTCCCCTATATTAATTACCATTTTGGTGACTAGAGGTCTTAGAGCAGGGGTGGGGAACATCTGACCCTTGGGCCATATAAGGCCCCTGAAATCATTTGGTCTGGCCCTGCTAAGGCATTAGGGGTGAGTTAATTAAATGTTTGATCAAATACAACAATCTAATTTTTAAGTTGATAATTGTGTATGGCCCACAAATAATGTTACAAATATCCAAATGAGAGAGAGAGAGAGAGAGAGAGAGAGAGAGAGAGAGAGAGAGAGAGAAGAGCTCTTTGATGTTTCTTCTTATAAGGACACTGACCTTATCATGAGTGCCCCACCTTCATTTACTCATCCAACAGTAATTAACTCCCAAATCTCTTAACCACAAGCTTGGCTCCTAATGGCAACCTTACTCTGCTCTTGGGTGGGGTTCAAAAGTTACCTCATTAACATAACAAAAGACCATTCTTGCTTTGTGATGTGAAAACTACCTTGAAGTTGAAAACAGCTTTAGTCATTAATCTGGCTGTGATTCAGCAGATTTATGGAGAGGTTGGGAATAGTAGATGTCAAATAGCTAATATACAATCTAGAAACATGGTTAATGTAGAATGATTTTGTTTCTATTTTTTTTTAAAATTTCTTTATTGATTAAGATATCACATAGTTGTCCTCATCCCCCCATTCCCATCCCAAACCCTTTCCCACGTATGCCCCCCCCCCCCACATTGTCCGTGACCACTGGTTAAGTTTATATGCATGCATACAAGTCCTTTGGTTGATTTCTCCCCCTTCCCCCTACCTTCCCTCTGAGGTTTGACAGTCTGATCCATGCTTCCTTGTCTCTGGGTCTGTTTTTGTTCATCAGTTTATGTTGTTCATTATTTCCCCTAGATGAGTGAGATCATGTGCTATTAGAAATACACTTATAAGAACCGAAAATGAGACAAGCAATAATGGTTATGCTGAGAGGCAAATGAATCAGTCTGTAGCGAGTTTCTTTCTGGGCCAACAGTTCTTTTGAGTCCCAATTTCAATGTCAAACAGTTCCTTATGTGGACATGTCAGCAATGATATTTCAGTTCTGGATGGTGAACAAATGGTGGTGATGCAGATCAGACCCTCTGTTTCTATCTTATAGATAAGAAAACTGAGGCTCAAAGAAGTTAAATGAGTTGCTTAAAAGCAGATACAAAAAAAGAGCTGAGCCAGTTTCTGAATACAACTCTTCTGCGACATATTCAGTGATTTTCAAGTTACCCTTCCCAGACACACACATACAAATTTACATTGTCTACATGTAATAAAAACAAACATTTTGACATAATTCATTAAAAAATGTATACAGACATATCTTATTTTATTGTGCTTTGCTTCACTTTATTGATCTTCACAGATGTTGCATCTTTTACAAATTGAAGGCAAGACCCTCCAGCTGCAAAAAGATTACAGCTTACTTTATTGCAATACTTGCTTTATTGAGGTGATGTGGAACCAAACCCACAATATCTCTGAGGTATGCTTATATATACCAGGTATTGTTTGAGATCCTGGAAACAAAACAATAAAACAAAGTCTATTTTCCTATTTCATGGAATAACTAAAATAACAATAAAGAGCTCATTTGCATGAGCATGTGATTTTTGTGTTTCTTAGACTGTTTTCCCCAACCAGTCTAAGAATCTCAAATCAAAATACAGTCACTCATTATTTAATATCCATCTATTTCTAAATCATGTCATTTTTTATTCTTTTTCCAAAGAAGAGGAAATAACGAAATATCTTTTATATAATTTATAACAATGACAATGACTTTAGGTATACTGCCTCTCTTAATTCTTAAAATAATTCCATGATATATGCATTTTACAGAAGCATAAAGTATTATTTAAATAGACATAAATTTGAGATTTGAACCCAGGAGGTCTGCATCAGTCCTTTTTCTTAACTACTAAGTAAAATGACATTCATAATAACCTAAGACAATATCAACTCGGGATCATTGAGAATCAATACAATAAAACTTGAAAAGTAGTATCCTAAGGCACATTAAATCTAGTGTTCATTTCAGAGTAGATGAAGACATTAAGCCCCACAGAGTCTCTCAATGGTGTGATAGATTGAACACTAAAAAAATAGTCTTCATTGTTTGAGAAGTAACATGCCTTGGTGGAGAGAAAATAGAGCTTTAGATAACATAAGTTATATTTCTGATACTAATGTATTAGATCTATTGTTTTATAAACTGCTGTACTTCTTCAAATTTTAGTTTCTTCATCTCTAAAAGAAGATATTCAGGGGTTGTTTAATATTACATATTAAATTAGTGCAGTATCTGAAACATAGCAATTAATATCAATTTCTTTCATTGATTCTTAAAGATATCTATTCAATACTTAACTTTAAAATGTCACTATTTTCTTGCCACATAAATCTATAGTGTTTTTCCTGTAGTAATAATAAAACAGCATCAGTGGCTTTTCATGAAACTGAGACTCTCAGGTCTCAGTTAAGTAAAAAATGTGTTTTGGTTTACTTCTCCCTCTATAATTGTTAGAAAACTGTATTAGCTAGTTCACTCAAGCTGCCATACCAAAATACCATAGCTTGGATGGTTTAAACACTAGAAATTTACTTTTCATAGTTCTGGAGATTGGGAAGACCAAGATCAAGGTACCAGCCCATTTGGTTCCTGGTGAGAGAAAAAGAGAAGAATAGAGATTATTATTTTTATTTTTTTATTTTTTATTGAGCAGGGTACAAGGGTGATTTATTTCCCAGGTTCTTGTCCAGATGGATTTGAAGAATGAAGCCATGGACAAAAGATGGTAGGTGAGAAGTACGGAAACTTTATTGGAAGCAGAAAAAACTTTATTATAAGCAGATACTGTCTCTAAAACCCGAATTCTAAGACTCTGTCCCTCATGGCACAGAGGGAAAGGGGAGTCCACTAAGAAGTGTTACCACTGCTTTCTTTGTCTTGAGGCATTAAATAGGCTGTAGTTCTTCATCTGGACATGACCCTTTCTAATTGGACTCTTCCCCAACTTAGGACCCCTGTGCTTTCCTCATTGTTCACTCTGCTAAGGCCAAAGCCCACGTGGTGCCTCCCTCCTTAAGAAACTTTGTGTCTCTTCTTTGTCCCTCACATGTTCATCTTCTCTGTTTAAGTTGGAGTTACTTTTGATCTATCTTATGGCTTTCTCCTAGTTATGCTGTCCAGAAATGTGTTATCTTATAGCTCTCCCAGCTGCTCAGGTCAGGGTTACTCTTAGTCTAACTTATGGTACCTAGCAACCTTATCCTGCCAGACCTTGAGACTGAAACCGCTGGCTTCTTTTCTCAAAAGAGTAAAGCAGCCTCTTTTATATCACTTATCTAGAGATTTATTGCCACAAACATTCAGGCCAGAGATATCTCTGTTTTTGATTTATGCCTGTTTTAATTGCTCAGTCCAGAAATGTTTGCATCTGCCTGGACCCCCTCCCTCCCTTTCTGTTTTAAGCTAGCTAGTTAATCCTTTCAGAGAGAAGGTAGGGGAGAAGGGGAGAGATAACCCTGTGTATACCTGGAAAATGAATCTTGATATATGATTATTCTTAAGGCTTTCTCTTACACTGTGCTGCCTTCAACTTTCCTTCTTGGACCTAGATGTAGCAGTAAAAGCATTTTATTATCATAAGAAACATTTGAAGTTATTAATAGAAGTAAATAGCCTGTTATTTAACTTATCCTGAAACAAAACTCTAAAAAATTAGCAATGTGCTTTAGAACAAAAAATATAGAATAAAGACATTTTTCCTTCTTAAAATGATTACATTTTCAATAAAAGCAGTCAATTTCTCACAATTATTTACCATTTTTTCTATACAATTGATCTAAAATTTTGTGTAGCCTCTCCACTATGGAGATAATAAAGTGTCATGAAATGCAATTATTGACTGTAAAGGAATATCAACAAATGCCAGATTTTCCTTTTGCTCTTATTTTGTTTCTTTTTTACATCTTCTGAAAAGTCACTTACAAGTTTAGAGGACTAGGAAGAAGAAATAAACACCAACTTACAAGGTTGATCTTCAATATGATTTTTGTCAAAAGGGAGGGCAAGGGGGAAATAAAGAGGGGGCATCTGTAATATTTTCAACAATAAAGGTTAAAAAAATTGTTGATTCACAAATAGGCTATCCAAAAAATACTCGACCTAACCCTCAGATTATCTGGAATTTCCATTTATCATGTTCCTCATCTTTTACATCTCTATCAATCAATCAGCAACATTATTTTAGCCTATATTATTTCTGCTTAAACACAACTAACATGCATTTTTGCATAGAAACATATAATTAATTTGGTAATATCCTTGTAAATGACTCAAATAAAAGTAGATTTAGGGAATAGCAATGATTGTCCTTAATCTACTAGCCTATAACTTCTGTTTGTAAATTATTAAACCAGGCATGAAAATTTTTACTCCTAATCCCCAAGTCATAGATAGATAATAATTGAGACATTAAACTGTTTAAGAAGGAGCTGCAACTTAAACCATGCAAGAAAATATTTACACCTATTACTTCACAGTTCTGATCAAAATGTAATCTAAAAAGTAGTTTAATGTAAAAAGTGAATCAAAATAATTACAGTTGGAGGCTTAATATAAATGTTATCACACTTAACCATTTATTTCCTCTTTTTATCACCTATGTTTTTCTTTTCCTGACCTCTGATATAGGGGACTAAATATGAAGATATGATATTTTCCCTGAACTACCTTTTGTACCTAGTTCCAATCTGTGTCCACACATCAGGCCATAATAGCCAGAAAAAAAACACTTTGACTTGGCCCAGTACTAAACAAAAATTGTAAGTCAGGAAGTTTGTTTTCAGTGGCTTTTTAATTTCCTTTTTCTCCCTAATTGACTTCTCATCCAATTCTTAATTTCTTGATGTTTTCATGTCAGTGGATTGTTACTAAGGACTAACCAATATAACTTTCTAATAATATCTATCTCCTATGAATAAAGCTTCATAATTTAAATATTTTCCACTGATTACTTTTCTACATACCATTGGTACCAGATCCTCAACTACAAATTAGATTAAAAGGTTATGCCAGTTTCTGTGCTAAGATGTATTGGATAATATCTACTAGTATTGAGATACATTTTCAGTTGAACAAAATAAACACCTTTCACCACAGGTTATTATTTGGTGTTTACAGACCTCTTATAGAATTCAGAATGTTAATAAACTTGAGTGGGAGCAAATTACATTTCTTTTTTCTCTGCAATGTAACAAAAATTCTGCATTTCCTCCTATTATAAAGATTAACAACAGTGTAACAAATTATTAGGAGTAACTTTGATTATCTCAGTAACAGAAAGATGGATATAATTTTAATTCATTATACAAGTTTGCAGACAAATACCATTGATGGCCATCACTTCAAAGTTTTGATAGTCAACGCACTGCCATATGTTTTTAAGTGACTTAATTGCTAGTTATATATATCACAATTTTTAATATTTTGATAATTGTGTCCATAATATTTTTCCATTATAATTCTACATATTTTATTTTATACTAGTAGATGTAAAAATATTCTTGCAAGGGATACACGGGATTCACCAGCTTGCCAAAGTGGTCCATTGCCCAAGAAATGATTAAGAATCTTTGGTTAAATCCAAGCAGTACATCTCTTTGTTAACACTTAAAAATGTCAGAGTATAAAAGGAAGGGAAAATGCATGGCAAAGACTCACTTTTCTTCAGGTACATAGACTAGGCATTAGATTCACCTAAGGTCCTTTAAAAAAACTGATGCATGAGACCCACCCCATAGATTTTCATTGAGTTAGTCTAAAAGGAAGCTTAAACACGAGATTTTTAAATAGCTTCCAGGAAATTCTAAAATGCATAGGGAGTATAGTAAATAAAATTGTAATAACTTTGTATGGTGATAGATGGTTACTAGACTTATCATGGTGATCATTTTGTAAGTAATGTGATGTACTTGAAAATAATGTGATATTGAATATCAACTATACTTCAATAAAATAAATAAGTAAGCAAGTAAATAAATAAAATGCAATAAAGGTTGATAACTATTAACCAAAAGGAAGCACTGCTGAGTAAATATTGGGCATCAGCAAATGTTTTCTGTTTTTTTAATCTTTATTTTTGAGAGTCCCACTCTCTTTACCCCTCCTTGCCCCTCTCCAACTGGTTCCTGTCCCACCCCAGGCTTTTACTACCCTATTGTCTGCGTCCTTGGACAATGCATATATGCATATAAGTTTTTTGGTTAATATCTTCCTGCCCTCCCTCCCCCTTCCCTCTAAGATTTGTCAGTCTGTTCCTTGTTTTCATGCCTTTGTTTCTATTTTATTTATCAGTTTAAGTTGGATCATGTGATATTTGTCTTTTTTTTCACTGTTTCATTTCCCTTAGCATAATAATCCCCAGGCCCACCCATGCTGTCACAGAAGGTAAGATTTCCTTCTTTTTTACAGCTGGGTAGTATTCCATTGTATCACAGCTTTTTTTTTTTTATCCACTCATTTACTGATAAGCACTTGGGCTGCTTCCAAATCTTGGCTATTATAAATAACACTGCAATGTTTATAGGAATACATATATTCTTTTGAATTAGTGTTTTGAGTTTCTTCAGATAAATTCCAGAAGTGGAATCGCTGGGTCATAAGGTAGTTCCATTTTGTTGTTGTTGTTGTTAATCCTCACCAGAGATATTTTTCCATGGATTTTTAGAGAGAGTGGAAGAGAGAAAGGAAGACAGAGAGAAAAATTGATGTGAGAGACACACATCAATTGGTTGCCTCCTGCACAAGCTCCGACCAGGGCCATGGGCCAGGGAGAAGCCTACAATCAAGGTACATGCACTTGACCAGAATCGTACTTGGGACCCTTTGGTCCGCAGGCCGACTCTCTATCCACTGAGCCAAACTGGCTAGGGCAAGGCAATTCCATTTAATAGAAGTACAGTGATCTCTTGACAAGTTGAATATAAGCTATTTGATTTGATAGATTTTTATAGGGAGAAAGTACACATAAGTTATATAGATAAATAAATGGGTGAATGGACAGATATATAAATAGATAGTGATCTAAATATTTGTTTCATAATCTGGTATGTTTCTTGCAACTGATATTTCAATAAAGCTACAACCAAGACAATGGAAGAACACCTAAAAATATTTATTATAATTAGACATTTTAATAACATCTATGGTGAAAGTCATCTCCAGCTGTCATAATAAATAGTATAAAGAGAAAACAGCTTGATAAAAATAAACAGCCTTTTTTCATTTGATAGTTTCCCTAGAGTGGGAGCAGAACTTCTCCTTTCAAGGGTGATAGAGTAATATTGCATTGTGTATTTAAAGATACATGACACTCCACCTTCTGAAGATATACATCTAAACTATACAGAATACATGTTTCAGTGATATAAAAAGAATTGTGTTATGCCTTAAATTTTTCTATTTGCAGACTGTATGACCTTGGGTACATTAAAATCCAGATATACTGTTTATCCATCAGAGGAATATTCTGTGGGTAAATTTAAAATATGAAGGGTGAAAAGGTTAAAAAGAGTACAGGCAATGACAAGAAGGATAAATGAATATTGAATAAGCATGCGTGTGTGCAATGTGATATGCCCTTCCATAATTTAATTTTAAAATCCATTAAGGCTTGCAGAGAAATGTTTGTCAAGTACTTTGAACTCTTTGTCAATTGGCATAATGTAAACACAAGGGAGGATTTTGATTTAGAAAGGGTACTATAAATTCCATATTGTACCAAATCAGTGTTCAGCTCAGGGTTAAAAATAAATTGACAAATAAGGATCTATCCTATCTAATAAGGAAGGAATATGCTAATTGACCACCACACCCTCACAAAGATAGTGGTGCCCATAGCCAATAAGGTGGGAATATGCTAATTGGCTGCCATGCCCTCAAAGATGGCAGCGCCCACAGCCACAAGATGGCAGTGCCCAGTCCCCTCATCTCCGACTGGCCATGCCGCGTGCCTGCCTCTGGAGTCCCCCAGTCCCCTCAGCCTCCCAGCAGCCCAGGGCTGGCCTGAGGCACAGGCAAGCCTCGGATGTCGGGTGCTCAGCCGCCCAGGGCCGGCCCGAGGGATGACAAATGACTGAACAGCAGGCTGCGTGGGGCAACCAGGCTGGTGGGGGGACCTTGAGGGCCGACCAGGCTGGCACGGGGGGCAGTTTGGGATGACTAGGCCAGCAGAGGGGGGTAGTTGGGAGTGACCAGGCCAGTGGGGGGAGGCAGTTAGGAGCAACCAGGTCGGCAGGGAGGGGGCAGTTGGGGGTGACCTGGTCGGCAGCAGGGGGCAGTTAGGGGTGACCAGGCTGGCAAGGGGGGCAGTTAGGGGCAATCAGGCCAGCACACAGAGGCATTGAGGGGCAATCAGGCTGGCGGGGGGGGTGCAGGCTGAACTGAGGAGACCCCCCTGTGCATGTTCATGCACTGGGCTTCTAGTATATATATAAAAGCCTAAGCAACCGTTTGACCGTTCAACTGGTAGCTATAATGCGCACTGACCACCAGGGGCAGATATTCAACACGCAGGCATGGAAACATGGAACAGACTGATGAATCTCAGAAGGAAAGGGGGTGGGAGGAAGGTGGAAATAGATTAACCAAAGATCTTATATGCATACTAGAGGCCCGGTACAGGTCCCTAGGCCTGGTCTGCAGGGATCAGGCTGAAACCAGCAGTCCGACATCCCCCGAGGGTTCTTGGATTGAGAGAGGGTGCAGGCCAGGCTGAGGGACTCCACCAGAGGATGAATCTATGCACCAGGCCTCTAGTTTTAATATAAATATTTTTTCTATAAAATTTTCTATTTAAGTAACAGAAAGCTCATCTCAATTTATAGCCAATAATTTACACAATGAAAAGAAATCCTTTTTGAGTCTTCATATACTAGCATTTTTACTGAAGAGCCATAATGTTCTTGAAGGAAGTATTCCAGAAGAAAGAATTGTTATCATAGAGGTGAGAGATCCATGACTGTATTATACCTGAAGAGCTTCCAGTGAAATAAAATGTGGAGGTTGAAGACAGTGATATTGATGATCCTCACCCTGTGTATACCTAGGCTAAAGTGTGCGTGTTTGTGTCTTAGTTTTTAACAAAACAGTTATAAAGTAAAAAATCATATATTTTAAATCGAAAAATGTTATAGAATAAGGATAAAAATATTTTTGTAGAGTTGTACAATGTGTTTGTGTTTTAATCTAAAAATTACTACAAAAGAGTCAAAGTTTAAAAAAATAAAATTTTATAAAGTAAATATATTACACAAATTAAGGTTAATTTACTATTGAAGAAAGAAAAATAATGTTTAATCAATTATACTAGTATGTACCCCAAATGTACAGCTTTTATAAAATCTACAGTAGAGTAAAATAACATTCTAGGCCTTCACATTCATTCGACACTCACTCACTGAGTCAACCAAAGCAACTTTGAGTCCTGCAAGCTTTATTCATGGTAAGTGCCCTATACAGGTGTAGGGCACTTACCACCCCAAGTCAAGTCTCCTTCCATCCCCATTTCATATTTTTTTATGTTTTTTACTGTACCTTTTTATGTTTAGATACACAAAATCTCACAAATGCATTATAATTCCCTGCAGTATTCAGTATAGTAACATGCTGTACAGGTTTGTAGCCTGGGAGCAATAGGCTATATCATAGAGCATAGGTATGTTGTAGGATAGACCATCTAAGTTTGTGACTACACTCTGATGTTCCCAAAAGGATGAAATTGCCTAATGACACATTTCTCAAAGTATCCCTGTCATTAAGCAACACATGGCTGTATTGAGAAAGAAAGTGAAGCACTTAGAAGCCAGGTTTAATGAGAAAGCAGGCATATACACTGAGTGGCCAGATTATTATGATCTCTGAACGCATAATAATCTGGCCACTCAGTGTATATCCTATATAATAAAAGGCTAATATGCAAATTGACCCCTCAACCAGGAGTTCGACCAGAAGGCAGGACGGTCAACTGCCCATGTTCCCTCCCCCTGGCCAGGCTGGCCAGCCCCCACCCATCCCCACCCATGCACGAATTCATGCACTGGGCCTCTAAAAAAAAAAAAAAAAAAAATATATATATATATATATATATATATATATATATATATATATATATACTGAGTGGCCAGATTAGTATGTGTTCAGAGATCATAATAATCTGGCCACTCAGTGTATGCTGGTAAATAAACACTGAAACCAGAGTTTTCCCTAGGATTTCTTCCATTCCTTTTCAAATATAACTTGAATTTTGATAAAACACAACTCCTATTACTTTTATTAGGTCAAAAAGTCCTGAATGAAACTGTGATAAAAGGCGACAATTTTATAGAGGAAGAGAAAAGTGTGTGTGTGTGTGTGTGTGTGTGTGTGTGTGTGTGTGTGTGTGTGAGAGAGAGAGAGAGAGAGAGAGAGAGAGAGAGAGAGAGAGGCACTTGGTAAAGAAAGATGAACCTTGGTCTTTAGTAGAAAGGTGGAGAAGAGAAATAAATCCTAAATCCTCATATAAAAATGTTTTTGTTTTTTAGAAACCTCAAGATTATAGTTTATTTTTGAATTTATTGGGGTGACATGGTTAATAAAATTACATAGGTTTCAGGTATACCATTCTATAATACAGCATCTGTATTCTGTGCTCACACCTCAAGTCAAGTCTCCTTCCATCACCATTTATCCTCCCTTTACCCTCTTCTACCTCTCCCCATCCCCTTTCCCTCTGATAATCACCATACTGTTATCTGTGTTTATGAAAATGTTTTTTGCTTTGCTTAATCCCTTCACCCTCTTCACTCAGCCCCACAACCACCTCCCTTCTGACAGCTATTTTTATTTCTATTGAGATAAGATTGGTTTATATTATATGTTTCAGATGTGCAACCTCTGTATTTACTACATCATGCTCACCACCAAAAGTCTTGTTTTCATCCATCACTATACAATTGAGCTCCTTGACCCATTTGACTCTTTCTCCACTCTCCTCCCCCTATTGTAACCACCAATCTGTTGTCTGGCTGTATAAGTTTGTTTTTATTTGTTCTTTTTGTTTTGTTTTAAATTCCACACATGAGTAAAAATCATATGGCTTTTTTCTTTTTCTGTCTGACTTTTTGCACTTAGCACAATACCCTCAAGTTCAAATATATAAAGAACTCATACACCTCAAGAATAAAAACAACAACAAAACAACTTGATTAAAAAATGGGCAGATATTCTGAACAGACTTTTTTTTTTTTCAAAGAAGATACACAGATAGCCAACATCCACATGAAAAGATGTTAAACATCACTAATTATTTGGGAAATGCAAATCAAGACCACATTGAGATGTCACTTCACACTTGTTAGACTGGCTATCATAAAAATGACAAGAAGCATTGGAGAAGATTTGAAGAAAAGGGAACACTTGTACACTGTTGATGCAATTGTAAATTAGTATAACCACTATTGAAAGCAGTATGGAGATTTCTCCAAAAATTAAGAATAGAACTACCATATGATCTAGCTATTCCATTTCTGGGTATATATCCCAAAAGGCAAAAACAATAATATACACACTCCTATGTTCATTGCAGCATTATTTACAACAGCCAAGAAATGGAAACAGCCTAAGTATCCATCTATATAAGAATATATAAAGAAGTAGTGCATATATACAATGGAATACTATTCAGCCACAAAAAGGTGAACATTGGATTTTAATTCACACTCTTTATGTAGCCAGAAACAAAAAAAAATATCTAAATTGAATGATGAAAGTATTCTAATATGCCAAAGCACTGACAGCCACATCCTCTCTGGGGAGTTGTCACAATAAACTGCCATAAAGTTCTAAATAACAGAAATTAAAAATCAAAACTCAAAAACTATATAAGGAAACCCTTATCATGAATGAAAATTAGTAAAAATAATGAAATTGGATATTAGATCCATAGTTAATTTAGGTAATAAAGTTATAGGGAACAGAACATAAAACGTGGATGTTTAATGTTTAAAAACATGAAGAAGGCTACTGATATTATGAAATCTGAGTAAATCACACATTTTAAAGTACATTTGGAAGGAGAACAAAAAGAATGCTTAGAAATTAAAACACACACATTTAATTTAGAATGACAATGGAGGGTTTACAAAATAGATTAAACACAAGTAATGAGGAAATTGTTGAAAAAGAATATTGTCTAAGGAAACTATAGAAAAATAAGCTCAATGAGACAAAAAAAATATGAAAGGCAAGCTCAATGAAACAAAAAAAAATGAATGGCAGTTTAGGAAACTTTTGCTTTCAATCTGTTTGTAGCTATTTCCTCTATTAATGATACCTATTTCCCAAAATCACAGGCTTGAAAATGGTTGATTATGAATTATTTGTGTCAAGTAGGAAAATCACAACATAAGACAAAGGCAGAGTCTTACATGAGCAGTGCATTCCAACAAATGTTTTCTTTTTTAAAAAATATTTTTATTTTTTTCCTTTTTTCTTTTAATCCTCATGGGAGGATATTTTTTCCATTGATTTTAGAGATAGTGGAAGAGATGGAAAGACAGAGAGAAATATCGATGTGAGAGAAACACATTGATTGGTTGCCTCCTGCAGTAGCCCTGACCAGGATCCAAGCCAGGGAAGAGTCTGCAACCAAGGTATGTGCCCTTGACCCGAATTGAATCCTGGATCTTTCAGTCCGCAGGCTGATGCTCTATCCACTGAGCCAAACAGGCTAGGGGCCAACAAATGTTTTCACTTTGTTATATAATATTTCTATGTTATGATACTTAAGAAGTGAGTTTTCAAGAAAGAATAATGTATAAGTGTGCAAGTTTAGAAAAATATAACCCATTCTCTCTGTAAGTGTTTCATTGATCTGAATTTCATTTGCAATTTATATGTGAGTCAGAAATATAAGATTATATGGAAATTAACTATGTATTTATTTATACATGTGTGCATGTATTATAAATTTCTGTTTAAGAAATATCTGTAATGCAAAATATATCCACTACAATTAAAAATTGTAGTGATGACACAAACCAATTACAATTTTTTGTTCAGTTGAAATAGTTTTAGCAATATAAAATGTATATCTCTAGGAGAACAAAAATACGTAACAGAAGATAGCTTTCCTCATATTCAATTTTGTATATTCCAAAGTCTTATTTGCATACTTTTGTTTTTTCAGCCACTGAACTAATTGGAATAAAAACAGATGACATGAATAACACTGGTGCTTATTCCATTCTCTACAGAGCATCCAAATTCCTTCTAGCGTCTCTGTAAAGAACAGGATGATTGGGTGAATGTTCCCAGAGAAAAGTTCCATAAAATAATGTACTAACATAGTTATGGACCCAGCTCAAAGTATGCCCTGAAGTAGTGAAACTATACATTAAATTATTTAAATAGCATTCTTTTAAACAATGGGTCAATGTGGATAAAGTGTAACTATGAATTTGTCCTTGGCAGAGAGCTGATTGATGAAGACAGAAATACATATGCCTGAGAACTAAAGCAGCTGTGTACTACTAATTTCATAATTCCAATCACTGTAGAAGCCGAAAATATATCTGTGTAGCTGTAGATATTGATATGTGTACTATATTAAAACTGAATAATGACTGATTCCTGCAAATGTAAATAACAATTAACAAATATATTAATTCTTCTGAAAGATGATTGTTTTGAGAATGATACTTGCCAGCCTTCCTTTTTAATAATGATTTTTTTCTTTTTTTCCAAAGGTCTTACATTATGACTTAGACTTACCCTCATCCCACATTTTTAAGCAGTGTTTTTAATTAAGGCAAAAAAAGTTCTACATAAGAAAATTTGTAATTATTCTTTACAGTAGCATATAGACAGTATTTTATTTGCTATATATTCTTACCTACTGTGAATAATTCATGGCTTTCATGATATTTATTTATATATTATCTATACAAAATTATAAATATACTAGAGGCCCCGTGCACGAAATTCATGTGGGACCCCTCAGGGGATCGGGCATAAACCGGCAGTCAGAAATCCTTCTCACAATTTGGGACTGCTGGATTCTAACTGCTCACCTGCCTGCCTGCCTGATTGCCCCTAACTTCCCCCCCCTGCTGGCCTGATCGCCCCCAACTGCCCCTCCTTGCCGGCCTGGTTGCCCCCAACTGTCCCCCTGACAGCCTGGTTGCCCCCAAATGCCCCCCTCTGCTGTCCTGATTGCCCCTCACTACCCCCCTGCCAGCATGGTCACCCCACCCAGCCTGCTTGTTCAGTCATTTGGTCGCCCTCACTGCCCCCCCGCCGGCCTGGTCACCCCACACAGCCTGCTATTCAGTTGATTGGTCATCCCTCTCTAACCCCCCTGCCAGCCTTGTTGCTCCACACAGCCTGTTGTTTGGTCATTACTGTGAGGGTGTCATGACCAATTTGCATATTACCCTTTTATTAGTATAGATTCTATATGTACTTCTGTTTATGTGTATAATTTTATATGTATATGTATCACTGAGGGAGTGAGAATAATTATGTTTATTTATATATTATATATAAAATTATCTATATACTATAGGCCCGGTGCACGAAATTTGTGCACGGGGGTCCCTCAGCCCAACCTGCACCCTCTACAATCCAGGAGCTCTCAGGGGATGTCCTATTGATGGCTTAGGTCCACTCCCCATGGTTCTCTGCTCTCTGCAAGGCCTGGAGGTTTCCCTGCAGCCATGGAGATGAAGCCCACATGCCGTGCTGTCTGCTCTCTGCCTGCTGCTGCCATGCGCCATGCAAAGGAAGCCCCAATGCCCTGCAGTGTGCTCTGTCTGCCAGGCCTGGGGGCTTCGCCAACAGGGACACACTAAGGAAGCCCTCATGCCCTGTTGTCCAGGCTCTGTCTGTGGGGTCTGGGAGTGTTCCCACCACCACCTTGCTAAGGAAGCCCCCAAGCCCTGCTGTCTGGGCTCTGTCTGCTGGGCCTGGGGGTGTTCCCGCTGCCTCTGCTCTAAGGAAGCCACCATGCCCTGCTCTCTGGGCTGTGTATGCAGGGCCTGGGGCTTCCCCGCTGCTGCGCTGAGGAAGCCGTCATGCCCTGCTCTCCAGGCTCTGTCTGCAGGGCCTGGGGCTTCCCTGTTCCCATGCTGAGGAAGCCGCCATGCCCTGCTCTCTGGGCTGTGTCTGCAGGGCCTGGGGCTTCCCTGTTCCTGCGCTGAGGAAGCCGCCATGCCCTGCTCTCCATGCTCTCTCTGCAGGGCCTGGGGCTTCCCTGTTCCCACGCTGAGGAAGCCGCCATGCCCTACTTTCCAGGCTGTGTCTGCAGGGCCTGGGCTTCCCAGCTGCCTCGCTGAGGAAGCCACGATGCCCTGCTCTCCAGCCTCTGTTTGTTGGTCGGACAGGCCAGACACTCCAGCAGCGGGGCTGAGGTGACTGGGCGCTGCCATCTTGTGGCTATGGGGGCTTCCATTTTTGTCGCGGAGTGATGGTTAATTTGCATATCACTCTATTATTAGATAGGATTATATATGTACTTTCGTTTATTTATGGTATTATGTTATACTGGCCTTAACTGAATAAGATAGTGAAGGATAAATTGTATTTGGCCCTTCTTACAACCAAAAAAGAGGCACAATGCCTAGTGAGGCTCTTTGGATTTTGGAAGCAACATATTTTACATTTAGGTGTCTTACTATGGCACTTATGAGTTATAGAACTCAGAAGAAACACCAGCTTTAGGGTCCTGCTGGGACTTGAGTCTAGTTAAAAATCTAGAAACAAAGAGAGGTCAGGGGCGTGGGTTCTGAGAAAAATTAGCATTATGTTGCCTTGGGGGAGGCCATTACAATTTCCTCAGGCAATGTAAGGTTAATCCCCTCAGATAGTGGTAGAGAGTGCATTCCCAGTGAGAGTGAAGAAACTGCTACCCTGCCCTAGCTGGTTTGGCTCAGTCGATAGAGCATCCACCTGCAGACTGAAGGGTCTAGGGTTCAATTCTGGTCAAGGGCACATACCTCAATTCCAGGCTGGATCCCCGGGCTAGTCTGGGAGCATGTGGGAGGCAACCATTTGATGTGTTTCTCTCACATAGATGTTTATCTCTCTCTGTCTTTCCTCCCTTCCACTCTCTCTCTAAAAATCAATGGAAAGAATATCAGGGTGAGGATTAACAAAACAAAACAAAACAAAACAAAACAAAACAAAACAAAACAAAACAAACAAAAAGAAACTGCTACCCTTAGGTTAGGGAGTCTTCAACTGGCAAAAAGTCATCAAACTTTAGGGGCTCAGTGTCTCCATTTTTATAGGTCTTCCTACATGTTTCCATTCCAACTTAAAGGATAATTTCTTTCCCAATTAATACTTGCACTTTAATAGTAGAAACCCTGGGAGTTGAGAGTTCAACTTGCATTGTAATTTAGCTAGTTACAGGATGATATTCTGTTATTGAATTTTGGCAATGTTAGCCTCCTTGGGGCTGTGGGAGATCATTTTCTTTAGGGCACACATAGAAGCTTTCAGGTCTCTTATGTGGTACTTGAGTTTACGATTTGAATCTCTGAGTTTATCCTTTTCTTTTTCTATTGTGTCTAGTGACATTAGGAGCAACCAATTAATTTCTTTATATTTTTAGAGTTCTTAAAGGAACTAAGCACAAACCAAAAACAAAACAACTACCTCATAGCCAGACAACAGACTGGTCATTACCAGAGGGAAGTGGGAGTGGGAGGAGGTAGAAGAGAGTAAAGGGAGGATAAATGGTGATGGAAAGAGACATGACTTGTGGTGGTAAATACACATTATAATATAAAGATGATGTATTACAGAATTGCACACCTTAAACTTATATAATTTTATTAACCAATGTAAATCCATTAAATTAATTTAAAAGTAAATAAAATTTTCCCAAGTATCATATACACAGTCACCCAGCTACTTATTTCTTACTAGTGGTTGATTATGAGTATCTAATGGTTATATATTGTGTATCTCTATTGCCAGATAACACTATAGACAATCAGTGTTCTCTTTGCTACTGCAAATTGAGTCATTACCATCTTTAAATATAATCAGATTAGAAAGCCAATTCTAAACACTCTAGAACCAATTCGGAAAATGGAGAGAGTAAAGGAAAGAAAGAGAGATGATAAGTTGATGGTTCAATTCTGTATTGGTACTAAGAAGTCTCAGGATCTGTATTCAGCATAATAGAAATACAGAAGAGCCAATGGTATATTTTCAGTCTGAGTCTGAAGACCTAAGAACTAGAGTAGTATATGACATAACTTTCAGTCTGAGTCCAAAGGCAGGAGAAGACCCATGTTCAAGTTCAAAGAATTAGCCAGAAAGCAAATTCTCTCTTACACTAACTTTTTGTATAATTGAGTTCTTTAACAAATTTGTTGATGCCCACCATATTGGAATAGGTAATTTGCTTTACTCAGTCTATCAATTCAAATGTTAATCTCCAGAAACAACCTCACAGGCAAATCTAGAATAATCAGAATAATGTTTAACTAGTATCTGGACATCCTTTGGCCCAGTCAAGTTGACACATAAAATTACCCATCACAATACAAGACACACACACACACACACACACACACACACACACACACACTGACATGTATATATAGAGACTGGAGATTTTTTTTTATTTTTCTACTAAACAATACAGATAGTGACAAGTAAGGGCTATGGTGAAAAGTAAAACAGTGGGGTGGAGTGTAATATCTAAAATCGATGCTCAATATTATATGTTGTTTTGACATCTGGATCATCTCCATGGCCTAACCACAATCTCTCCTCCTTATTCTGTTCTCATAGATCAAGTCCTCCAGCCAATCAGTAAACTTTATCAATGGGATCAGGAAAAATTATTGCTTATCACTATAAGAGAGTTTCAGTTCCCTGACAGTCTACAGAGCTATTTAAATAAGCCAATTGCATGTTCCCACTAGAACCCTGTCCTCTTAACAATAAAAATTTGCCTCCCACAGTCCCTGGTTGTTCATTCTGTTCCTAGTACAACCTCCATGTGACACTGCATAGTGTGTGGTGTTCTCTTATCTGGAACTTTTAGTATATGCTATTAATAAACTGCTGTTTTTTTCTTCCCTCCAGTCTCTGGTGTTCTCTGTCCAGCCATTCCTATAACTTTAGGGCAGGAATCCCTCCCTCACCAGTGGGGTAAACAGAAGGCAATTAAAACAAAGGGAGCTAAGGCATGCTGGGCAGCTTGGGTGGGTAGAGAAAATTGGTATATGTTAGAAGGTTAGAATATGCCTTTCTGCCCAGCAGGTGTAGCTCAGTGGTTCGATTCCCGGTCAGGGCACATGCCTGGGTTGTGGGTTCAATCCCCAGTGTGGGGCGTGCAGGAAGCAGACGATCAATGATTCTTTCTCATCATCAATGTTTCTATGTCTCCCTCTCCCTTCTTCTCTGAAATCAATAAAAATATATTTTTTTAAAAAAGAATATGCCTTTCTGAAAGAGTTGCATTTGAGCAGAGGTGAAGAGAATGAGAAAGCTATGTGTATGTTTCAGGTAGGATATTCCAGACAAAGAGAGAATCATAATAAGAGACCAAAAGGTGGAAATGTGTTTAATAATTTTGAGTAACAAACATAGGTTAAGGGATGCTAAAGCAAAATGAATTGGGCAGGGGTAGTGGCAAATGGTGAAATTTAAGAGTCATGGATAGAGGTGGTGAGGTAGGACAGCAGTGGAAGATTTTGAGCAAAGGATTGAAATGAGAATTAAGAAGACATATTTAGAATTAATTGTACTACTACCAATAATTATTAATAATAATTAATTGTAGGAGGTCAACATCATGGTGGCACAAGAGGTCCCTCTTTTTTGTCCCCCCCTTTTAACAATTAAAATCTGGCATCCATCCACACAAAAAAAAGTGCTTCTGTAGAAGTTGTGAGATCCAGCAACATAGACTAGGGACCTGGGAGGAATTTCACCCACCTGTGCATCAGATAATAGAATGATCTTGGGGGCCTAGTCAGTTTGGCTCAGTGGATAGAGTGTTGGCCTGCAGATTGAAGGGTCCCAGGTTCAATTCCAGTCAAGAACACCTACCTAGGTTGCAGGCTCAATTCCCCAGTAGTGGCCATCTGCTGTGGAGAAGGTAGCTGATTGATGATGTTCATCTCTCATCGATATTTCTATTCCTCTCCCTTCCTCTCTCTCTAAAAATCAATAAAAACATATTTTTCTTAAAAAGGAAATATCTTGATCTGGGTTGTGGCACTACAAGAGACCGTGAAATGGCTTCAGTCCCTCTCAGCTGCAGCCAGAGAGCACTTGGAAGTACTGGCTTGGGTGGTGTTTAAATTTTTTTTATCTTGAGTAAATTTGAAAATCTAATTGTATTTGTTAAGCAATTTATGAATTGGGCAGCATCCTGTCTAGCAAGTAAAGAGATCTTTCAAGGTACTGTACAAAATGGAAGGTTTTTAATAGGAAGGAGGTTGCATAAAGACAGTTATTAACAAAAGAAAATATTATTTTTATGTCAAGCATCTTGTTTAAAAATGTTTTTGTTGATTTCAGAGAGGAAGGGAGAGGAAGAGGCAGAAACATTGATGTGCGAGAAACATAAATCAGCTGCTTCCTGCACGCTCCCTAATGGGGATCAAGCCCTAAACCCAGGCATGTACCCTGACCAGGAATTGAACTGGTAACCTCCTCCTACATGGTCAATGCTCAATCACTGGGCCACACCAGCGAGGCAGCATCTTCTTTTTTGTGGGTAAGAAAATGGCAAGGCTTTTATCATGAGGATTGCTTCTTCCTGTGTCTCCTGAAGGCAGAGTATGCTTGGGTTTGGTTTTAGATCCAATCCTTTATTCTGTGCCTTTTTATTGGTGAGCTCAGTCCATTTACATTTAGAGTGATTATTGACGTATGAGGATTTCCTATAACCATTCTATCTTTTGTCTTCTAGTAAATCTGTGCTTCCATCATTTTTTTCCCCTTGTGTTTCTGTCGGTTGTTTTAATTTGGTGATATTTAAAAAATATTTTCTGTTCCCTCTTTTTTCAAGTTATGTGTCTCAGTTTGTGTGTGTGTGTGTGTGTGTGTGTGTGTGTGTGTGTGTGTGTGTGTGTATCATTAGGTTTTATGCAAAAGAAAGTTTCATATATACAGTAGTCCTTTTTCTTCCAAATGCATCATATTTACACCCTCCTTTGAAAATTCAGACCTTTACCCCCTCCCTTTTTACATTTTTGTTATCTCAAATTATCCTTATTTATGCTGTGAGTTCATTTCTGGATTGCAGTAGCTCTTGTCTTCTTCCTCTCTTTTTAAATTTCTTTTCCTTTTTCAACCTCTATGTTATATGTAAGTATATAGCACTTTATTCTGAGAAAGGGTTTTAATATCCTACTCTGTCTGCCTGTTGGTGATGTTACTAATAGTTTTGTGTCCTTTTGTTCTTTGTTTCAGGTAGAATAACCATCTTGAGTATTTCCTGTAATAGAGGTTGCTGGTGTTAAATTTTCTCAGGTTCTGTATGTCTGGAAAAACTCCTTATTTCTTCTTCATATCTGAGGATAACTTTTCTGCATATATTGTTTTTGGCTGGTAATTTCTCTCTTTTAGTAGTTTCGATATTTGATTCCACTCTTTCCTAGTTTGTAACATTTATTCCTAGAAATCCAATGATAATCCAATGGGACTTCCTTTATATGTTACTGTCTACCTTTCTCTGGCAACCTTGAAAATTCTTTTTTTGTCATTAACTTTTGAAAGTTTTAAAACAACGTGCCTTGTATTGGCATGATGAGAATTCTACATAAATGTGCTGAAAGAGAAATACTGTAGGGGTTTAGGGAAACTAAGAGAAGCCAGGACCAGTAAGAGCCCCAGAGCCAATTACTTTTGGTTATGAGAAACCTTGATGATTTACTAAAGTATGCCATACAGAAATTATCGCTACTTACTTGTTCAGCTATGTGCAAAAATAATGCAAATTTATGGCCTAAAATGTTATTAACTATTTATAGGTAGTCCGTATCACTATTAATTTTTTACAGGCAATACATACTAACATTTGTTAATTTCTTTGCACACCATTGCTTCTTGCATGCTAATTTTTCTTTATTCGGTTTTAATCTATATGAAGTACATCTTTTAATAGCTCTTTTAGTGACACTTTATGAATCATAATTATTTTTCTTTGTCTGTAAAGTGTTTTTATTTGATCCTAATTATTGTTTAATTGTTTAGTTGCATATAAAAATTATTGTTTAGTAGTTTATTTTCCTCAAAATTTGAAAGTAATATTTCATTTTCTCTTGTCACTTATTACTCTTGTTCTGTGGTATGTAGTTTAAACATTATTCAACATTTAGCTCTTACTATATTGCTTCTACCCAACTCTTTCTAGTCTCTCCTGCTTCTCCTATTAATATGTATTGGACCTTATTCATTTATCTACATTCCTTAAATTTTCTTTCATAATACCCTTTTTAACCTCTTTGTTTCTTTGAAATCAATCTAAGTAATTTTTTTCTGTTCTATTTTCCAGTTTACTTTTATATTTTCAGATGTGTCAAATCTAATATTTGATCAGCTTGTTGATATTTTATTTCAGCAATTAACTTTTTCAGTTCTAGAAGTTCTCTTTTATTCTTTTAAAAACTATTATTAGTAAACTAGAGGCCCGGTGCACGAAATTCGTGCACGGAGGGGGGTTGTCCCTCAGCCCAGCCTGTACCCTCTCCAATCTGGGACCCCTCGAGGGATGTCCGACTGCCCGTTTAGGCCCAATCCAGGACTGCTGGCTCCCAACTGCTTGCCTGCCTGCCTTCCTGATTGCCCCTAACCGTTTCTGCCTGCCAGCCTGATCATCCCCTAACCACTCTGCTGCCAGCCTGTTTGCCCCCAACTTCCCTCCTCTGCCGGCCTGGTTACCCCTAACTGTCCTCTCCTGCAGGGTTGATCACCTCCAACTGCCCTCCCTTGCAGGCCTGGTCCTTCTCAACTGCCCTCCCTTGCAGGCCGGGTGCCTCCCAACTGCCCTCTCCTGCTGGCCATCTTGTGGTGGCCATCTTGTGTCCACATGGGGGCAGGATCTTTACCACATGGGGGCAGCTATATTGTGTGTTGCAGTGATGATCAATCTGCATATTATGCTTTTATTAGATAGGATAGAGGCCTGGTACAGGGGTGGGGGCCAGCTAGTTTGCCCTGAAGGGTGTCCCGGATCAGGGTGGGGTTCCCTTGGGGCATGGGGCGGCCTGAGAGAGGGGCCTGTGGTGGTTTTCAGGCCAGCCACACCCCCTGGCAACGCAAGTGGAGGCCCTGGTATCTGGAATTTATTTTCCTTCTACAATTGAAACTTTGTAGCCTGGAGCGGAGCCAAGCCTGGGGCTCCCTCCGAGGCCGGTAGCCATTTGTGTTGGGGTTATAATTGAAACTTTGTTGCCTTAAGTGGGTGGGCCTGGCCAGGGTGTGCAGAAAGCTTTGCTTCCCCTGTTGCCCGTGGCAACCCTGGCCTGCTCTCTCAAGCTCCATTCTGCCGCCATTTGTTTGAATTTGTTTACCTTCTATAACTGAAACTTTGTAGCTTGAGTGGAGGCTTAGGACTGGCAAGGGCAGGCAGAAAGCTTGGCTTCCTCTGTTACCTAGGAAACCTTGCTCTCTGTGGCTGTAGCCATCTTGGTTTGGGTTAATTTGCATACTCGCTCGGATTGGATGGTGGGTGTGGCTTGTGGGTGTGTCGGAGGTATGGTCAATTTGCATATTTGTCTATTATTAGATAGGATATTATAATAACCTGTTTCTTGTTAATGTTTTCAAGGCTTTTTCCCCTTATAGTATATTCACCAAAATGATTTTATTTATAATATTTAATAATAACTTCTGTGAAATCTTCATAGGTCTTATTCTGTTATGTCTTTTTCTGATTACCCTAATTCATATGGCTTGTTTCCTTTTAGGATTTTCCATTTTATCTATGAGCACATGTTTCTTATAACTTTATCTGTAGGTCTTTTTGAATTGTGTGTTGATGTTTTATTCCAGGCAGTATTACTAATGGTTAGACTCTTCAGGAATGATGGTTTAGGTCACTCCACTGGGTTAAGAACCATGGCCAGTTGAAGTGCTTGTTGAAGGCAAAGGGAATGAAGAATGGCAAGTGGAAGAAGATAGCTATGTATACCAGCCAGGACCATGTGGCCAGTTATAGAAACTGAGATTTTGAAAATATATTTTTATTGATTTCAGAGAGGAAGGGAGAGGGAGAGAGAGATTGAAATATCAATGATGAGATCCCCCTACTGGGGATCGAGTATATGCTCTTGACCGAAATCTAACCTTGGACCCTTCAATATGCAGGCTGATGCTCTATTCACTGAGCCAAAACGGCTAGGGCAGATTTTTTAAAATATTTTTTTATTGTTTAAAGTATTACATGTAGTAGTACATATATCTCCTTTTTCCCCCCCATTGACCTTCCCGCAGCTTCCTCTACCCCCTGTCGCATGCCCTCATCCAACCCCCCACCAGTGTCTTGTGTCCATTTGTTGTGCTTTTATGCATGCATACAAGTCATTTGGTTGATCTATGTCCACCCTCCTCCCTAACACTTCCCTGCTTTCCCACTGTAATTTGACAGTCTGTTCGGTGCTTTACTGCCTCTGTATTTATTTTTTGTTTATCAGGTTATAATGTTCTTTATTTTCCATAAATGAGTGAGATCATGTGGTATTTTTCTTTCATTGCCTGGTTTATTTCACTTAACATAATGCTCTCCAGGTCCATCCATGCTGCTGCAAATGGTAAGAATTCCTTCTTTTTTATAGCAGCGTAGTATTCCGTTGTGTAGATGTACCATAGTTTTCTAATCCACTCATCAGCTGATGGGCATTTGGGCTGTTTCCAAATCTTAGCTATTGTAAATTGTGCTGCTATGAACATAGGGGTGCATATATCCTTTCTGATTGGTGTTTCTACTTTCTTGGGATATATTCCTAGAAGTGGGATCACTGGGTCAAAAGGGAGTTCCATTTTTAGTTTTTTGAGGAAACTCCATACTGTTCTCCACAGTAGCTGCTCCAGTCTGCATTTCCACCAGCAGTGCACGAGGGTTCTTTTTTCTCCACATCCTCTCCAACTCTTGTCATTTGTTGATTTGTTGATGATAGCCATTCTGACAGGTGTGAGATGGTACTGCATTGTTGTTTTGATTTGCATCTCTCAGATAATTAGTGACTTTGAGCATGTTTTCATGTCTCTTGGCCTTACTTCTGTCCTCTTTCGAAAAGATTCTATTTAGGTCCGTTGTCCATTTTTTTATTGGATCATTTATTTTCCTTTTATTAAGTTGTATAAGTTCCCTGTAAATGTTGGGGATTAAACCTTTATCAGTGACAACATTTGCAAATATGTTCTTCCATGCAGTGGGCTTTCTTGTTGTTTTGTTGATGATTTCTTCTGCTGTACAAAAGCTTTTTATTTTGATGTAGTCCCATTTGTTTATTTTCTCTTTAGTTTCCATTGCCCTAGTAGTGGTATCCGTGAAGAAATTGCTTCAACATATGTCTGAGATTTCGCTGCCTGTGGATTCCTCTAGTATTTTTATGGTTTCCCATCTTATGTTTAAGTCCTATATCCATTTTGTGTTTATTTTTGTGTATGGTGTAAGTTGGTGGTCTAGTTTCATTTTCTGCATGCATCTGTCCAATTTTCCCAACACCATTTATTGAAGAGACTGTCTTGACCCCATTGTACTTTCATGCCTCCTTTGTCAAATATTAATTGAGCATAGTGGTTTGGGTCGATATCTGGATTCTCTATTCTATTCAATTGATCTATATGTCTGTTCTTGTGCCAGTAACAGGCAGTTTTGAGAACAGTGGCTTTGTAATACAGATTGAAATTTGGTATTGAGATCCCACCTACTTTGTTCTTCTTTCTCAAGATTGCTGTGGTTATTCGGGGTCTTTTTTATTCCAGATGAATTTTTGAAGAGTTCTTTCTAGGTCTGTGAAATATGCCCTTGGCATTTTAATGGGGGGTGCATTGAATCTATAGATTGCTTTGGGTAGTATGGACATTTTGATGATGTTGATTCTATCAATCCATGAACATGGTATGTTCTTCCAGCTGTTTATGTCTTCCTCTATCTCTTTTTTCAGTGTCCTGTATTTTTCCGCATATAGGTCTTTTACCTCCTTAGTTAAGTTTATTCCTAGGTACCTTAATTTTTTTTTTGGTGTGATGGTAAATGGAATTGCTTTTTTAGTCTCTCTTTCTTTAAGTTCACTATTTGTGTATAGAAATGCCATAGATTTCTTGGCGTTAATTTTGTATCCTGCTACATTGCCAACTTCTCAGGAATGATGGTTTAGGTCACTCCACTGGGTAAAGAACCATGGCCAGTTGAAGTGCTTGTTGAAGACAAAGGGATTGAAGAATGGCAAGTGGAAGAAGATAGCTATATATACCAGCCAGGACCATGTGGCCAGTTATAGAAACTGTCATTTTTAAAATATATTTTTATTCATTTCAGAGAGGAGAGAGAGATTGAAATATCAATGATGAGATCTCCCTACTGGGGATCAAGTATATGCTCTTGATCAAAATTGAACCTGGGATCCTTCAATCTGCAGGCTGATGCTCTATTCACTGAGCCAAACCGGCTAGGGCAGATTTTGTAATGAGTATTTTCTCCTTATTTTCTTATAAATATGTTTGTGTCTATCTATCATCTATCTATCTATCTATCTATCATCTATCTATCTATCTATCTATCTATCTATCTATCTATCTATCATCATCATCATCTATCATTTATCTTTGTTTTCTTCCCCCTTTTATTTAAGTCTTTGTGCATACACATATTTTTATTGCTCTTGATTAAATACCCAAGAACATTATAAGCAACTGCCAAACTGCACCATCAGTGGATGCTTGGTTGTTCATTTGAGGAGGAATAATTTTATGCTAGTCACTGTTCTACATGCTAAACACCTTATAAAATATTTGGATTAAATATTTAAAACAACTCTATTTTGTTGGATATTACTCAATGGTTATTATATAATGAGGAAACTGAGAACTAGATAAATAAAATAATGTGCCTGAGATTACATAGCAAATAATTGTGAAGTTTGGGTTAGATTGTTAAGGTGTTCTGATCCTAGAATCTGTGTTATAACAGGAACATTTCACTAGTGTCATTTCTGGCTTTAGCTTTTGAAGTTTTGAACATTAATGCATGAGCCTACATTTTCCATTTTCTGGGTGGCTTTTGGTGGGAACCAGTTACTTCTGGAAATACAAATGTGCCATATAAATATTCAGTTCAGAAATGTTTGAGTGTAAAAGAGAATATATATTCATTCCAAATTAATTAGAAAATGAAACATTTATATATCATTGTTATTTTTTCATTTGCTTTCTAATTAGGCATTTTATTTACTTATTATTTGAAAACTGTAAGTTATTTTCAATAAAGTCTAAATACCTAGAAATCTAAGGCTGTGCCTCAATCCCTGTGTGAAAGCCTTGGTATTTGAGGTTGTAACTGATTATGGATATCTTCTTGCTTGAATATTTTACTCTGATTCCTAACTGAAGTAGAACAGACTCCTTTTTCCCTCTGCCCATGCCCAGTGTTACTATGATTAAGCTGAACAAACCAAATTCTGCTACCTCAGCAGCCAACTCATGGGAATCTGCCACCATTAAAAAGAAGTTAGACTGTATTAAGATCTACAAATGTGAGTCTGTCCTCTTTAGAAATAGAGTTGCTGGTGTGGAACATCATTGAATGCATCTTAATAATAATTTATTATTATTAACTATCTTCTATGTAGAATCCAAGGAGTGACCTGTCATATTGCCTTGGAAACAAATACATAATACCAAATTTATTTTATCTTCCTCTGAATGCCACTAATTTAACTAGAAAAAAATAGCAGTGAGATCCATTAAATAATGAGGTTTATTTGGTGGTTTTCCACAAAGATATGTGTGTACTGATTAAAGCAGAGAAATGACAAGGGAGTCATTTTGTTCTTAAGTCATCCAATATCTTCTGTATTTTATGAAGAACAAAGAGGTCGCAAAGACATTTCTTGTAAATCAAAAAGAAAATTTGTCTTCACAGTTAATTAACAGATCCTCTTATGTAAAAAAAAAAAACAAACAACTTATATATGGGTAAATTGTATCTACTATTTCCTGAGCTAGAATTTTTCCAACTATATATATATTTAAAATATTTTTATTGATCATATACATTAAATATATTTTAAATATATTTTTATTGATTTCAGAGAGGAAGGAAGAAGGGAAGAGGGATAGAAACATCAATGATGAGAGAGAATCATTGATCAACTCTCCTGCATGCCCCCCACTTGGATTGAGCCTGCGACCCAGGCATGTGCCCTTGACCTGAATTGAATCCAGGACCCTTCAGTCCGCAGGCCAACACTCTACCCATGAGCCAAACCAGCTAGGACCTTTTAACTGTATTTTGAATATATTATGATAAAAACGTATTTTGAGTAAATTAAATATTTTTGAGTGCTGCTTCTGAAATTGTTCATTGCATTAGCATTTTTACATTTCAATAGAAACAGTCACAAAGGAAATGACTTATCTAGGCAATCTATATTATTTGAATTCCCAAGTCAAATAACCATGATTTCTTTTCTACCAAGCTTTACAATATAATTAGCATGAGAGACCTCATGTGTTCCTCAGCCTTTTTCACAGTCTTACAGCCTTTCAGATATGATGATAATTAAATATGAATTAGAACCACTAGACGCTGTTCAGAGATTTTATTGAAATAGCCAGAAAGAATATTGCTCTGCATCTCTCCTCAAGAAAATGACCCAGCTTATCTACAGAAATCATGCCTGCATATGACACTTCTAAATAGTCTGCACTCTAATATCGGTTACCTGTGGATAGGTTAAAGCCACCTTACCTAATATAGTTTTATTTTTACTTCTGCCATAAAGAGTAAAGAGGCTTTACTCATATAATGCAATTGCTAGTAAAATAAATTTATGGAACAATAGAAGAAAGCTAAGACATTAATGAAGCAAATTATGATAAGGGAAGGTAAACACATACTCAAATTAATTCCAGAAAACATATAAACTCAAATTACAATTAGAAAATTAAAATTGCATCAAGCCTAGAATTAAAAATTAGGTGAAATACAAGCTTTAGAAGCTTACATAAAATACAAAATAATAAAGCTAATAAAGGAATATAGTGAGAAAGATGTGAAAAATAGAAGAGAGATATAGGAAATACACAGACAGTTACTATTCCTGATGAAGACATCAAAGAAATACAACAGAAACAGCAATTAAAGCCTCCCAAGAAGTAACTTTTTATAGGCTGAAGAGGTAAAGGACTGTATGCTAATGTTCTCAATATACAATTAAACCGTGAATTAATTATAGTCTTCCCAGAAATGAGAACACCATAAACTGAAATTACAAGATTTGGCCAAAGTTACACTTAAAGCATATTAATATCTTTAAAATGATTTTACTATTAACCTAGAATAAATGAGCAATAAAATATATAAACTAAATAAAAGACAAACTTTACAAAAACAAAATTATGGAGTATATAATAATAAAAGCAGAAATTAATGGACAAGATAAAAGGAAAAATTAGAGCATATTAATAAACATAAGAGCTATTTCTTCTTTCCTTTTCAAATCAGAGAAATTGAAAATCCTATTAAAAAGTGGAGGAAATCTAAATATTAAACAAGATGACTGAAATCAAGCAAAACATACATGACATTGTTTTATAATTATATGTGCAAATATATGATACTATATTCTGAAAATTTCACAGTCAAATGCAAATAGGCAAAAGAATAGAAAATCTGAAAAAAACCCACCATAACCTAAGATTATTTTAATATGACAAAATTACTTTCAAATACATTTTATTTGAAACTTTTCAAGGTTGGGTTCTTTCAAAGTTTCAAAAGAGCAGATTCTTTCCATTCATTTTATTTTATTTTATTTTAAAAATTTTTTTTTATTGATCTTTTACAGAGAGGAAGGGAGAGAGATAGAGAGTTAGAAACATCGATGAGAGAGAATCATCGATCAGCTGCCTCCTGCTCGCCCCCTACTGGGGATGTGCCCGCAACCAAGGTATGTGCCCTTGACTGGAATCAAACCTGGGACCTTTCAGTCCTCACGCTGACGCTCTATCCACTGAGCCAAACCGGTTTCGGCTCCATTCATTTTAATTTGTTATGCTGGAGAATGAGTTCCAATCCTAATATATAAAAACCCAGGGTCTATAATGTCTAAACCTACCAAAGGCTCCACTGACCAGAAGTCAGATCTGCAGTCAGTGCTGGGTTGCCATGGAAGCCCAAAGAGAGAGGCAGGGTCTGATCTGCAGCCTCCATGGCAGCTGTTGATCAGCCGTTGTCTCTCTCTTTCTCTCTGGGCTTTGCCAGCAGCCACGCCTCTGTTTCTCTCTGGGCCTCCATGGGAGCTGCTGATCAGACCCGCCTCTCTGATCAGGCCCAGAGATAGGCCCAGAGACGCTGACTGGCATAGAAACCAACCAATCAGAACCAAATCTGGGTGAACTGTGAGGAGTCAATGGCTGCCTAAGAGGCGGAGCTTTTGACACTGACTGGCATACAAACTGACCAATCAGAACCAAATTGGACTGCAGGGGAGGGCAGTTGGGGGCGAGATCAGGCTGGCAAGGGAAGGGCAGTTAGTGGTGATCAGGCAGGCAGAGGCAGTTAGGGACGATCAGGCCAGCAGGGGAGAGCAGTTAGGGTTGAGATCAGGCTGGCATGGGAGGGCAGTTGGGGGCAACCAGGCCAGCAGGGGAGGGCAGTTGGGGGCAAGATCAGGCAGGCAAGGGAAGGGCAGTTAGTGGTGATCAGGCAGGCAGAGGCAGTTGGAGGCCAGATCAGGCAGGCAGGCAGAGATAGGGGCAATCAGGCAGGCAGGCAGGTGAGTGGTTAGGAGCCAGCGGTCACAGATTGTGAGAGGGTGCAGGCTGGGCTGAGGGAACACCCCCCTCTGTGCACGAATTTCATGCACCGGGCCACTAGTGTGTTATATAAACCTACCCTAATGCAATACAATTTTATAATGATCACTTTAAAAAACAATTTCAGAACAATATCAAATTATAAATGCCAAAATCATAAAGTAAGCCCCAGGAGAACATTATGAATATTTGTATGTTGATATATAGACAAACTAGATGAAAAAGACAGATTCCTTTAAACATGCAAGCTACCAAAACAGAATAAAAAAAATAGAAAATCTAAATAGACTAATAAAAACTGCAGAGATGAAATCAGTAATCAAAAAAGTTTCAACACATAAAGTCTTAACCTTGATGGTTGTGTTGCAGGATGAATTAATGGACCAGATTTCCCAGATAGGAATGGGAATGAGGTTCTTGAGATATCCTCAGAAAATGAATTTTCTAAGATTCACACGGGAGGATGGGATGTGGAAGAAGGATTTATTTGCGCTGAAATTACATTTCTTAGGTTCCAAAGTCCCCTGCCCTTTACTACCAGTCCTGAAAAAGGTGCAGCTAGGAGTTCAGCAGAGCCAGAAACAAGGCCAGTATCCAGTTTCCCTTCTATGTTTCAGTCTGATGTGGTTCACCATCCAAGCTAATTAAAATTCATTGGTCCATGTGTGGAGTCTACCATGGCTGTACACCATGCAGGCACAGGGGAGAGCATCCCCTTGCCACAGGAGAGCCAGGAACCTGGTGTGTGTGAGAGAAGAGAGGGGGAACTTCCTTTGGAAGTTTGTATATTCAGGTTTCCAGAGCTTGCAGTGGCCACACCCACTCTGGCCACTCACTGGTTTTCAGGTCTGATTGATGGGAAGATGGGTAGGCACCTTCCCATGACACTCTGACCTTACTGGCCATGCATCTATACTGCCTCAGTCTAGTTCCTTCCCCCATCAATCAGCAGGGAACAGACTTGGAGAGTCTTAAATGCAGATCTTTTGCAAAGCTGTATAAATGGCATGTCTACCAGTATATCTAGTCTTCCTTTTCCTCCTTTCCCGTTAAATAATAATCAGGTCATTACAGTGGCATCAGTTGCATTGGCAAATTCTACCAAACATTTAAGGGAAAATAAATGTTAATTCTTTACAAAATCTTCTAGGAATTAGAACATGAAGAAACACTTGGCAACTCATTCTATGAGGGTAAAAGTACCCTGATACCAAAACTAGAAACATATTAAAAAAGTGCAATAAAAGACCAATATATCTTATTAATACAGATGCTGAAATCATAAAAAAATATACTATACTAACAAACCAAATATAGCAGCATATAAAAGAATTGAACACCATGACCAAGCGGAATTTATCCCAAATATGTAAAGTTGACGTTATATATGAAAATCAATTTATGTAAAACACCATATAAATAGAATATAAGCAAAAGCTACATAATAATCTTAATAGAAACAAAAAAAAGCATTTGAGAAAGATTCAACACCTCGTCATGTTAAAAACCATTTAAACTAGAATTAAAACACGATGGAGGGCATCTGAAAAACTCACAGTTAACATTGCACTTAATGGTGAAACAATGAATGTTTTCCCGCTAAATTCCAGAACAAGACATAGATGTCTGCTTTTCCCACTTATCTTAATAATACACTGGAAGTTATAACTGTAGAAAATTATGCAAAAATAAAATAATACACTTCCAGACTAAAAGGAAGGAGTGCAAGTATATCTATTCACAGATGCAATGATCTTATATATAGAAAACCTTAAATGATCCATACAAAAACTTGTAAAGCTAATAAACAAGTTCAGCAAATTGGCAGAACACAGAATCCACGTGTAAATATTAGTTGTATTTCTATGGAATAGCAATGAAAAGATCCAAAAATAAATTTAAGGAATCAAACCCATTTACAATAACATTGAAAATAATAAAATACTCAAGAATACTTTTAAACAAGGAGGTGTTAGGAGCTCAGCTGAGCTGGAAGGTGCTGATCTCTCAGGTGGCAGAGTAGCCAATGAAAGCAATAAGCCAAAATGAAAGTAATAGTAAAATCTTTAATCACATATGCACTGTGATGATATATAACCTCAGAAAGCACTAACACTCCTCTATTCCATTTCCCCCCCTATGGAATGGCACACTGATCAAGGCTCTGGTAGCTCTGCACAGACATATGTGTTATCTCACTCTTGAGGGAGCTCCACACATAAGGCTCCTGCTGGCTTATGGACCCTGGGGCAAAGGGAAGAGACAGAAGGCTAGGAGTGAAAATATTCTTAGTACTGAAATCAGAATGAGAAAGAGTGCCTTTAAGGTTTGCCTGTTCTCCCCCTAATAAAGAGACCTTGACAGAAATACCTGAAGATACCTCTGCCAAAGGCTTCATTCAGATAAAGAGAGACCTAGAGATGATGGGATTGCAATACACTGAGAACACAGAGAAGAGCTTGAAAGGCGAAAGAGACCTGAGTCATTGACTGAAACTTTTCTCAGAGCCTGTAGTTCATTAGCTGTGCACCAAGTCTGGGTGGGCAGCATTCCCCCTATGAGGCCTGCCAGTTTAAACCTATGTAATTGTTTATGGCACTGCCTGAAAACTCACACAATGGCTTTGACCTCTTAGAATGTTTCATAGTTATGCAGTGAAAACAACAAAACATTGTTGAAATCAGTTAAAGAAGAGTTAAAGAAATGGAAAGCCACTAGGTGTTCATGGGTTAGAAGAATTATATTATTAAAATGATACTACTCAGCAATTCATCTATAGATCTAATAGGATCCCTGCCAAAATTCCAAATTCTAGATTTTTTCAGAAATGAGAAGCAAATGCTAACATTCAAATGAATTGCAAGGGACCCCAAAAGTCAAAACAACCTTGAAAAGAAGAACAAGGTTGGAAGATTCCCATTTCCTGGTTTCAAAATTTAATACAAAACTGAAGTAACCAAAACAGTGTGGTATTGGCATAAGAATAGACATATAAATAAATAGAAAATAATTGAGAGTCTATAAAAATGAACCTTATATCTATGGTCAATTTATTTATGACAACAGTGTTCAATAAGAAAAGAATAGTCTTCAACAAATAATATTGGGGCAACTAGATAGTCACATGCAAAATGAATTTGGACACCTAACTCCATACATAAAAATAATTTTAAAATGATCAGACATAAATTAAGAACTAAAATGATAAAACTCAAGAAAAAACACAGGTGCAAATCTTTATACTCTTTGTTTAGGCAATGATTTCTTAAATATGATTCTCAAAACAGAATCAATAAAAAAGTGAATTGGATTTCACCCAAATTAAAAACATTTATGTACCAAAGCACACTATTAGGAACACGAAAAGACAGCCTACAAAATGGGAGTAAATATTTGCTAATTATACATCTGAAAAGGATATTTTTTCCAGAATATGCAACAATAAAAGCAAACAACACAAGTAAAAATGTGCAAAGGACATAAATAAGCATTTCTCCAAAAGAGATTTACAAATGTTTAGGAATAACAGAAAAATCTACCAGAGGGCATGTTTACTAGATCCAAATAATTAGTAGGTAGGGAAATGCAAATCAAAACCACAGTGAGATACCACTTCATATCCTCTTAAAATTTTTTTAATCATGATAATTAATATTTGCTGGCAAGTATGTATAGAAACAGAAACCCTAATACAGTACCTTATTCTTGTGGATGTAAAATTGTTCAGATGCTGTTGAAAAGAGTTTAACAGTTGCTTAAAAAGTTAAATGTAGCCATAACCATAAGCCATAAAAATTAAACATAACCATAGGACCCAACAATTCAGGTTTCTAGTTATATACACAAGAGAATTGAAAAATGTATCTTTCCACAAAGATTTTCATATGAATATTTATGACAGCATTATTCATAATAGCTAAAGGTATAAATAACCCAAATTTTCATCAACTCATTAATGGATAAACAAAATGGCATATTCATAAAATGGAATATTATTCGGTCAAAAAAGAATGAGATACTGATACATATCACAACAACAATGAACCTTGAAAACATTATGCTAAGTGAAAGAAGCCAGACACAGAGGGCCACATATTTTATAATTCAATTTATGTGAAATGTGAGTGAATTAGAGTTCCAGTGACACCAACTCTCACAATGCACAAGAGCCCTTGGCAGTTCACACTGTACTATCAATGAAAAATGAATCTTTGTGTTTTAAGTGCTAAGATTTTGAGATAATTTTTACTGTAGCAAATTCTAACTTATCTTGATAAGTAGGATTGATATTTATATATATGCAAATGAATTCCTGCTCTTGCATCTATCTATACACACACACACACACACACACATACACACACACATATAGTCTTTCCATCTGGCTTGAATCTCACCACATCTTAGTTTTCAGATTTGGTACCACTTTCTATAATTTAGGCTACGTACCTGTTCTATGTATCCCACTCTAGCATTTATACACTGTGTACTGTATTTGTTTACTTATATTTAACAAACCATGTTGTCAGACTATGAGCTAAATTAGTATAATGACTTTGTATACCTGTTCAATATATAACAATGTCTGGTATATATAAGGCATTGATTGGATTCATGTGTTTTTTTATTTAATAAATCTTTATTGTTCAGATTATTACAATTGTTTCTCCTTTTTCCCCCATAGCTCCCCTCCACCCGGTTCCCACCCCACCCTCTGCCCTTACCTCCCCCCCACTGTCCTCATCCATAGGTGTACGATTTTTGTCCAGTCTCTTCTGGTACCCCCTACACCCTTTTCCCCTGAGAATTATCAATCCACTCCCATTCAATGCCCCTGATTGTATGATATTCACCAGTTTATTCTGTTCCTCAGATTTTTAATTCACTTGATTTTTATATTCACTTGTTGATAGATATGTATTTGTTGTTCATAATTTTTATCTTTACTTTTTCTTCTTCTTCCTCTTCTTAAATACCTTTCAGCATTTCATATAATACAGGTTTGGTGGTGATGAACTCCTTTAGCTTTTTCTTATCTGTGAAGCTCTTTATCTGCCCTTCAATTCTGAATGATAACTTTGCTGGGTAGAGTAATCTTGGTTGTAGGTTCTTGCTGTTCATCACTTTGAATACTTCTTGCCACTCCCATCTGGCCTGCATAGTTTCTGTTGAGAAATCAGCTGACAATCTTATGGGTGCTCCCTTGTAGGAAAATAACTGTTTTTCTCTTGCTGCTTGTAAGATTCTCTCTTTGTCTTTTGCCCTTGGCATTTTAATTATGATGTGTCTTGGTGTAGTCCTCTTTGGATTCCTTTGTTTAGGGTTCTGTGTGCTTCCTGGACTTGTAAGTCTATTTCTTTCACCAGGTGGGGGAAGTTTTCTGTTACTATTTCTTCAAATAGGTTTTCAGCATCTTGCTCTCTCTCTTCTTCTGGCACACCCATAATTCTGATGTTGGTGCACTTGAAGTTGTCCCAGAGGCTTCTTACTCTATCTTCAACTTTTTGGATTCTTTTTTATTTTTGCTTTCCGGGTTGAATGTTTTTTGCTTCTTTGTATTTCAAATCTTTGACTTGATTCTTGCATTCCTCTCGTCTGCTGTTGGGTCTTTGTATAATATTTTTTTATTTCAGTCAATGTATGTTTAATTTCTAGTTGGTCCTTTTTCATATCCTCGAGGTTCTCGTTAAATTTATTGGCATTTTCTAGGAAATTCTTGAAAAACCTTATAACCGTGGTTTTGAACTCTATATCCAGTTGTTTGTTTTCCTCCATTTCTTTCATTTGTGATCTGTTTCTTTGTCTCCGCATTTTCACTGCTTCCCTGAGTTGGTAGGGTGGCTTTGTGTGCTAGGTGTCCTATATGGTCCAATGGGTCGGCCTCCCAGTTACCTGAGGTGGACACTCTTGGTGCACCCCTTTGTGGAATGTGTGTACAGCCTTGTTGTAGTTAAGTCTTGGTTGTTTTTGGTGTCACTGGGAGGAATTGACCTCCAGGCCAATTGGCTGTGAGGACCTGCTGTGTCTATAATGGAAGAACTGCTGTGCTGGAGACACACTTATGGGGCAAGACTTGTTTCAGTGGGGCTTTGGTGTTCACTGAGTCTGCCTCTTGAATGTGTCACTTATGGATGTGAGTAGTTGAAATCTAGTGTCATTTCACACTGACCGCTAGATACACTAGCATCTGGATCTCCAATGGGGTGCAGGTCAGCTACTGTCTGAGTCCACCCAGCAGGAGCTACAGTGAGAACTACAGTTTTCTCCTCTTTGCTTGGGGTTTGGAGGTTTTGGAGCTGTCTGACCAGAGCTGCAGTTTTCTAGGTTAAGCTGCGATAGGGCAGGCCATTTATATGCAAAAGCCACTGCGTGGAGCTTGGGTGGGTTTGTAGATTTTGCAGGGTGGGGTCTCAAGGAGTCACTAGGCTAGGGCGTGGCAAACATCAATGGCTGCCAGTCAGCAGTCTCTGTGTCTCCGTGTTTCCAAGTGCCCCCGTCCCATGCCCCAGAACAGTAAACAATGATTGCTGGGCACACCTCTGCAAGAAAGTCACCCTCACTTTCTGACCTGATGGGAGACAGTCCAGCTTCTCCCCGTAGGAGTTTGGGTCCCTAGCATCTACCCAGAAACTGGAGTTCAGAGTAATTGGGAGCTTGTCTCCCTTTGGGTTGAAAAAAGCAATGCACCCAGTCACCCGCCGCCAGCCCGATTCACGCTCCTCCATACCTCAGCTTTTCAGTACTTGTGCACATCTCAATGCTCTTTTCTCTTTCCTTCTAGTTGTAGAACTTCCATTCAGCCAGCTTTCCCATAGTTCTGGGAGATAGACATTTTGTCTTTTAAATGTAGTTTTGAAATTGTTGTGCAAGGCAGCAATTTAGGTGTTTACCTGTGCCGCCATCTTGGTTTCTCTGGATTCCTGTTTTAATCCAAATAATGATGTTTGTGAGAAGGAAGATGGCTGCCGACGGGAAGGCAGACTGCAAGATAGTGCTTGAGTGAGAGAATGAAGGGAGAGTGTGTGGTCCCATGGGGAGTGTTTGTTTGTGAGTTGAGGGACAGCTATACTCCAGGAGACTGTGGGGGATTGCTGGACAGGGTTTCCCTGACTGGGCAGCCTCCACTGCTGCTGGGATCCCTCCTGGAGCAACCGGCTCTGATGCAGAGACCAGGCCATCTTGAAGGGGAGAGTAGATGTTGTTGGGAGCCTGAAAATCCCGGGAATATACAATAATATGACCCAGTGAACATCTGCGAACCCGGGAACATAGGACCCCAAGTGGCACGAGCACACAGATTTGGATTCGGAGGAGCTCTGCACCTCCTCATGGAAAGGTCAGATTTCGCCTAGAATAAGGTAAGCTCTGTGGTCCTGGCAGGAGAGAGAAACTTGCACAGAGGGAGCTGGAGGATCAGGGGGAAGTCTGCACCCAGAAAGTCCACTGCCATGGGACTGGTGTGATCTGCAAATGTGGAAGGGGATCCTCAGGTCTGCTAACAAAGGGAACTCTAAAAAGCAACCCATAGCTGAACTGGGTGCAAAAGGGCAGACTAAAAATTTTAAGTGTGCTGGCTGCTTAGACCCAAGGGGAAAAAAGGCTGCACAAACTTACGCCACAGTGCCAGAGTTCCCGCAATTACTCTGGCTCTTTTCTCTCTCTTTTTTTTCCCCTCTTTAAACCCTTACTTTTGATTACTAAGCCCAATACATAGAATCACCCAATTGGGGGCACTCTAAGATACTGCAGGGGCAAATTGTTTTTGTGGAACATGGGGATCAGAGCAGGGAATAATGATCAGAGAACCAGCTCTAGGGCAGCCCATTCCCCCAAACCGGTATTAAGTGCCACAGGGAAATCAAAATCTAAACACTAGCTACAGAGGACCTATAGACCTGGAGGTCAATCCAGAAACACTGCCACCCAGAGGTTGAATCACAAATTGACTCTTGTGTAAACACAAATAAAAGAGTTTAAGAAGAAAAGAAGTACTGCCTGCTTGAAAACACTGAGGAGCACTGGAACGCAGGGAACTTAAATACTGTCCTGACTAGGAAACAGGCGAGCCAAAGAGAACAGTAGAGGAAGTGAATGACATACACTACTGAACATTTTTATTCATCTTTTACATAAGAAACTAAATTTATTTTTCTTTTTTCCTCACTTGATTTTACCATTTTAATTATTAAATTTTTATTTTTAATCAGTTTTATTACTACTACTATTTTACCTTTTTTCAAAGTTTCATTTTATTTTCTCTTTATTTTATTTTGGGATTAATGTTCTACATTCTATGTTCATCTTTCCTTTAGCATCATTTTACTCCATCTCAACTTTATCTTTATGCTAATACTCTCTTCCACACTTTTCCCCTTTTGTTGTCCTGTTTCTCTTACCCTATTCCTGCAATAGATTTTCCCTATTCCTTTTTTACCCCCTGTTAAAAATTCACCCTACTTATATATCTAATTTCCAATCACCTACTCTAAGTCCATACATACCACTCTCTTGTCTTTCTCCAGTATCCAAATTTTTTTCTCTCTGTCCTTTTGTTGTTGTTTGCTTGATTGTTGATTATATTTGTTTTTTTATGCTTGTTTGTGAGATTGCTTTGCTTTTTCTTTTTGTTTGTTTTGTTTTTGTTTTTTGCTTCTGTTTTCCCTCGACTCGCTTCATATTAGTTATTGTTTGTAATTTTCATTCATCTCTAGGTATTTGTTGCTTGCATTTGTTGGGATTAGTGGCTATTCTATTGGAGTTTTCTTCCCATATAAATAGTTCTTCCTCCTATTCTTTTTTTTATTGTCTTTTCTTTCCTTTCTTGATTATTTTCTTTTCCCATTTCCCAATTTCATTTTTGAGCTCCCTTTTCTATCTCTCTTTTTTTTTCTCTTCTTGCATTCTTATCCCCTAATTCTCTTTTCTCTGGTAGTCACCTTTATTTGAGGTTATTAGTATCATAAATACATTGGTGTTCAATGCCTTGTGTGTTGTGCCTTGTTGTGTTGTATTTTGTGCCTTTAAATCAATGCAGTAGAGAGAGAACTACATAATCAGACACACAGAGAAGAGAGATCACGGGGAGACAAAGAAACATCCCGCATATGAAAGAAAAGCAGGCATAACCAGAAAAGGAAGTAAACAAAATGGAGGCAAGAAAACTGTCAGAGAAAGAATTCAAAGAAATGGTCATAAGGAGGATGAAAAGAATGGATGACAAATTCAACAATATGTGTAAGGACCAACAGGAAATTAAGAGGGACCAATAAGAAATGAAAAATGACATCGCTGCTATAAAGAACTCAATAGAAAGCATCAACAGTAGATTAGAAGAAGCAGAGGACTGCAACACTGAGCTAGAACACAAGGTAGTGAAAAATACAGAAGCAGAGCAGCTTCTAGAAAAAAACATTAAAAAGCAGGAGGAGAGCCTAAGAGAACTTTGGGACAACACGAAACAAAACAACATCCACATAATAAGGGTGCCAGAAGGAGAGGAAACTGAGCAAGGAATAGAAAACCTGTTTGAAGAAATAATGAAAGAAAACTTCACTGATATAGGAAAGAACAAATTCACACAAACACAAGAAGCTCACAGAGTCCAAGACAAAATGAACCCCAAAAGACCAACGCCGAGGCACATGATAATTAAATTGGCAAACACCAACAAAAAAGTAAGAATCTTAAAAGCCGACAGAGAGAGACAGAAAGTTACCTACAAAGGATCCCCCGTCAGACTAGAGACTGATTTCTCAACAGAAACACATCAGGCAAGAAGGGAATGGAATGAAATATACAAAGGCATGCAAAGGAAGGGTCTGAATCCAAGAATACTGTACCCAGCAAGGCTATCAATCAAAATTGAGGGTGAAATCAGGAGCTTCACAGACAAAAAACAAACTAAGAGAGCACCCAATACAGGAGCACCCAAATACATAAAAAAACAAACTTCTGGAGGATATCAAGGGAGAGATCGACAGCAATACAATTATAGTAGGGGACTTTAACACCCCAATATAAACACTGGAGAAATCCTCTATACAAAAAATCAGCAAATAAACATCAATCCTAAATGACTCATTAGATCAGATGTAATTAATTGACATCTTCAGAACATTTTACCCCAAAGTCACAGAATATACATTCTACTCAAGTGCTCAAGGGTCATTTTCAATGATAGACCATATATTGTGTCACAGGCAAAGTCTCTTCAAATTCAAGAAGATAAAAATCATATCAAGCATCTTCTCAGATCACAATGGTATAAAACTGGAAATCAACTACAATAAAAACAATAAAAAAAATCAAACACAACAAGACTAAATAGCATGCTCTTAAACAATGACCAGGTTACCAGAGAGATCAAAGAAGAAATAAAAAAACATTATGACAAAAAACGACAATGAAAACACAACAATCCAAAATTTATGGGACACAGTGAAAGCAGTCTTGAGAGGGAAGTTCATAACTCTACAAGCCTACTGCAAAAAAACAAGAAAAAAATGGTAATAAATTACCTAACCCTACAACTCAAAGAGTTAGAAAGGGAGTAACAAGAAAAGCCCAGTATAAGCAGAGGGAAGGAAATAATAAAGATCAGAGAGGAGATAAATGACAAAAAGACAAAAAAAAATACAAAAGATCAACAAAACCAAGAGCTGGTTCTTTGAAAGGATAAACAAGATTGATGAACCTCTAACCAGGTTCACCAAGAAGCAAAGAGAGAGGACCCAAATAAACAAAATCAGCAATGAAAGAGGAGAAATAACAGCAGACCCCACAAAAATACAAAGGATTGTTAATAAATACTATGAACAACTCTATTCTAACAAACTGGACAACCTGGAGGAAATGGACATATTCCTAGAAAAATATAACCTTCCAAAACTCAATCAGAAAGAATCTAAAAATCTCAATAGGCCAATAACTCTGGAAGAACTTGAAGCAGTCATCAAAAAGCTTCCAGCAAACAGAAGCCCGGGGCCCCACAGCTTCACAGGGGACTTTTACCAAACATTCAAGGAAGAACTAAAACCTATCCTCCTCAGACTATTCCAAAACATTCAAGAGGAAGGAACACTTCCAAGCTCATTCTATGAAGCCAGCATTACCCTAATTCCAAAACCAGATAAAGACAACACAATGAAAGAGAATTACAGGCTAATATCCCTCATGAACATAGATGTCAAAATCCTCAACAAAATTCTAGCAAATCGATTCCAGCAGTCCATCAGAAAGATCATACACCATGACCAAGTTGGATTTATCTCAGGGATCCAGTATGGTACAATATCCACAAATCAATAAATGTGATACATCACATAAACAAATTGAGAGATAAAAAACACATAGTCATGTCAATCGATGCAGAAAAAGCATTTGACAAAATCCAACACCCTTTCTTGATAAAAACTCTCAGCAAGATGGGAATAGAAGTATCATACCTAAACATAATAAAAGCCATATATGACAAACCCACAGCCAACATCATACTCAATGGGCAAAAACTAAATCCATTTCCCCTAAAAACAGGAACAAGACAGGGATGCCAACTCTCACCACTCCTGTTTGACATAGTACTGGAAATATTAGCCATTGCAATTAGACAAGAAGAAATAAAATATCCAAATTGGAAAAGAAGAAGTAAATCTGTCCTTATTTGCAGATGACATGATATTGTATATAAAAAACCCTAAAGACTCCATCAAGAACCTATTAGACTTACATGCATTCAGCATGTAGAAGGATACAAAATTAATGCCAAGAAATCTATGGCATTTCTATACACAAATAGTGAACTTAAAGAAAGAGAGACTAAAAAAACAATTCCATTTACCATCGCACCAAAAAAAAAAAAATTTAAGATACCTAGGAATAAACTTAACTAAGGAGGCAAAAGACCTATATGCGGAAAAATACAGGACACTGAAAAAAGAGATAGAGGAAGAAGTAAACAGATAGAAGAACATACCATGTTCATGGATTGGTAGAATCAACATCATTAAAATGTCCATACTACCCAAAGCAATCTATAGATTCAAAGCACTCCCCATTAAAATACCAATGGCATATTTCACAGACCTAGAAAGAACTCTCCAAAAATTCATCTGGAATAAAAAAGACCCCGAATAACCACAGCAATCCTGAGAAAGAAGAACAAAGTAGGTGGAATCTCAAAACCACATTCCAAGCGGTATTACAAAGCTGATGTTCTCAAAACTGCCTGGTACTGGCACAAGAACAGACATATAGATCAATGGAATAGAAGAGAGTATCCATATATCGACCCAAACCACTATGCTTAATTAATATTTGACAAAGGAGGCATGAAAATACAATGGGGTCAAGACAGTCTCTTCAATAAATGGTGTTGGGAAAATTGGACAGATACATGCAAAAAAATGAAACTAGACTACCAACTTATACCATACACAAAAATAAACTCAAAATGGATATAGGACTTAAACATAAGAAGGGAAACCATAAAAATACTAGAGGAATTCACAGGCAGAAAAATCTCAGACATATGCTGAAGCAATTTCTTCACTGATACTGCTCCTAGGGCAATGGAAACTAAAGAGAAAATAAACAAATGGGACTACATCAAAATAAAAAGCTTTTGCCCAGCAATAGAAATCATCAACTAAACAACAACAAAACCCCCTGTATGGTAGAACATATTTGCAAATGTTAAGACAGATTAATGTTTAATCTCCAACATTTACAGGGAACTCATACAACTTAATAAAAGGAAGATAAATGATCCAATAAAAAAGTAGGCAACAGACCTAAATAGATACTTTTAAAAAGAAGACAAAAGGAAGGCCAAGAGACATATGAAAACATGCTCAAAGTCACTAATTATCCGAGCTATGCAAATCAAAATGACAATGCGGTACCATCTCACACCTGTCAGAATTGCAATCATCAACAAATCAAATGACAAGTGCTGGTGAGGATGCGGAGAAAAGGCAACCCTCGTGCACTGGGAATGCAGACTGGCGCAGCCACTGTGGAGAACAGTATGGAGTTTCCTCAAAAAACTAAAAATGGAACTCCCTTTTGACCCAGTGATCCCACTTCTAGGAATATATCCCAAGAAAGTAGAAACACCAATCAGAAAGGATATATGCACCCCTATGTTCATAGCAGCACAATTTACCTTAGATAAGATTTAGGAACAACCTAAATGCCCATCAGCTGATGAGTGGATTAGAAAGCTATGGTACATCTACACAATGGAATACTACGCTGCTATAAAAAAGAAGGATTTCTTACCCTTTGCAGCAGCATGGATGGAACTTGGGAGCATTACTCTAAGCGAAATAAGCCAGTCAATGAAAGAAAAATACCACATAATCTCACTAATTTATGAAAAATAAAGAACATTATAACCTGATGAACAAAAAGATAGATACAGAAGCAGTAAAGTATCAAACAGACTGTTAAATAATGATGTTTTTGATAAATGTGTTGGATCAACTAGGTAACTGCCCATGGGAGGCACTGTTCTCATTAATTATTTATAAAATCTACCATAAAAACATAGAGTAGACAATCTAATTCTTGTAAGACATATTTTAATCTGATTTCCTCTACAATCCTGTTTTTATAATGCATAATTCAGTATGACCTCCTATAAAAAAGAAGCTTTGACAAAAATGATATTACATAGATACTTCCTGGAAGGATTTAAACCTATTAATTACCCTTTAAAAAAATTTTTTTTAAATTGATTTAAGAGAGGAAGGGAGAGAGAGAGCTATAGAAACATCAATGATTAAAGAGAATCATTGATATGCTGCCTCCTGCACACCACCTACTGGGGGTTGAGCCCACAACCTGGGCATGTGCTTGACCAGGAATCAAACTGTGACCTCCTGGTTCCAGGGTCAACCCTCAACTACTGAGCAACACTGGCTGGGCACCCTCTTTTTAAATAATGTAAAGTAATTTCCTTAATACATTTTGAACTTTGTTTCCAGAATTTAGTAACAATTACATCATGAAGAAGGATTTCTGATGACATTCTACCATTATGACAGATAGTTTGATTAAGGTATTCAAACATAAAAGAGTACAGTGAAGTCAACTCCTTGAGCTGCATAGCACTTCCAGGTAGCAGACATTAATTGGGGAAAATGTCTGTGTGGGTTTAAAATAAATTGCTTATTCAATTTCTCTAAAAAATACTTGACAGTTTCCCCAAGGACAAATTATTTTGAAATCTATATCCAGAAGAACTTTCCAAGTACATCCTAGTTGAGTTTGAAGAGGAAGATAATCTCTTATTAATGAAAATCATATTTTCAGGCATGTGCTAATTAAACAGCCTGCCTGAAATATGTAAGTATTTCTTTGGGTGATTTACTAGGTAAATGTTTTGAAATGTTGCCAGGGAGAAGGGAGCACAGGAAGAAGATTAAATTTTCTGTTCAAGTGACTATATGACATCAAATTATCTAGATAGTGAAAATTCCATAAGTCACCCATGATCGCCTTCAGCCAACAAAAATTATGTTCACTGTGAATTTTAATTTCTCAATAAGTCTATAAATGTAATTGGTGCAACCACAGTAGAAAACTATAGAAGTTCCTCAAATAATTAAAAATAATACTACTATATGATTCAGTAATTTTACTTCTGTGTGTATATTCAGAAGGAAACAAAATCACTAATTCAAAGAGATTTCTGTATCCCCATGTCCATTTCAGCATCATTTGCAATTGCCAAGATATGGAAACAACGTGTATCCATTGACAGATGCATGGATAAAGACAATTAACATATATATAATTCAGCCATTAAAAAAGGAAATCCTACCATTTGTGACAACATGCATGGACCTTGAGGGTATTCTGCTAAGGGAAATAAGTCAGACAGAGAAAGACCAATATTGCATAATCTCACATATGTGTGGAATCTAAAAAAAAAATCCACAAAGTCATAGAAACAGAGAGCAGATTACTTATCAGAAGTGGGTGGTACAGGTGGGGAAAATGGATAAAGGTGATTAAAAAGTACAATCTTCCAATTATAGGATAAATAAATCCTGGGAATATAATGTATAGCATGTCGACTATAGTTAACAATAGTGGTTTGCATATTTAAAAGTTGCTGAGAGAGTATATCTTAAGAGTTACCATCACAAGAAGAAATATTGTAACTGTGTGAGGTGTTGGATGTTAATTAAAATATTGTAGTAATTTCAATTATCTTGTACAACTTAAGGTTAAACAATGTTATATGCTAATTGTATCTCAATAATCTGGAAATTTATATATAAACTAGAGGCCTGGTGCATGAAATTCATGCCTGGGGGTGTGTGTGTCCCTCAGCCCAGCCTGCACCCTCTTCAATCTGGGACCCCTGTGGAATCAGGCCTAAATGGGCAGTTGGACATCCATCTCACAATCCAGGACTGCTGGCTCCCAACTGCTCACCTGCCTGCCTGATTGCCCCTAACCACTTCAGCCTGCCAGCCTGATCACCCTCTAACCACTCCCCTGTCAGACCGATCGATGCCTAACTGCTCCCTTGCCCACCTGATTGCCCCTAACTGACCTCCCCTGCCAGCCTGGTCACCCCCAACTGCCCTCCCCTGCTGGCCCGGTCACCCCTAACTGCCATCCCTTGCCAGCCTGGTCGCCCCCGACTGCCCTCCTCTGCAGGCCTGGTTGCTCCTAACTGTCCTCCCCTGCAGGCCTGGTCCCCCCCAACTGCCCTCCCCTGCTGGCCTAGTCGCCCCCAACTGCCCTCCTCTGCTGGCCCGGTCACCCTTAACTTCCCTCCCTTGCCAGCCTGATTGCCCCCAACTGCCCTCCCTTGAAGGCCATCTTCTGGTGGCCATCTTGTGTATACATGGGGGCGGCCATCTTTGACCACATGGGGGCTTCCATCTTGTGTGTTGGAGTGATGGTCAATTTGCATATTACCTCTTTATTATATAGGATAATTGATAAGTCTACAACTCCAAACTTAATTATTTCATGTACAGTTTTCTTAGATTATTTTGTAGAATCATAGACTACTGGTATAAGTATTGTAATAAACCTTAAAGAGTTCCTGGAATTTTCCTTTCCTTTTTTTTTTTCACCGCAACCCTTTACTCATTCTTTTATTTCAACCATTTAGCATGATTGTTTCTGCTGTGCATTCACATCTTATCTTGCTTTTTATCTTTATTAAGGTAGGTCTAATGATAGCTTTAAAATGTAGTCATTTCTGTTAGCTCACAATATAAATTAAGGACTTAGATGTCAGGTGTTTTGTTGTTTTTTTAATCCTCACCTGAGGATTAAAAATAAATTGTTTTTTTTTCCATTGATTTTTAGAGAGAGTGGAAGAGAGAGGGAAAGACAGAGAGAAACACATCCATTGGTTGCCTCCTGCACTCACCCCGACCAAGGCACAGGCTGGGAGGAGCCTGCATCTGAGGTACATGTCCTTAACTAGAACCAAACCATGGACCCTTTGGTCTGCAGGCTCTATCCACTGAGCAAAACTGGCTAGGGCAATGTCAAGTTTTATTGTTTAATTGTGATTGCTTATTTGATTGTCTCCCCAACTAGTTTGAAAGATCCAGTAGCACAATGACTCTGTCATGCACGCAGTTCTTTATACATTAGGTTTGATTGTGTGTTAGCTTACTAGGGCTGCTATAAGGTAGTATCACAGGCATGGTAGCTTAAACAACAAATGTTTATTTTCCCACAATTCTTGAAATCAAGGAGTCTGCAGGGTTGGTTTCATAGGCCTTTCTCCTTGGCTTGTTAATGGTCATCTCCTTGTGCCTTCACATGGTCGTATCTCTGTACATTTCAGTATCTAAATCTCCTTTTATATAAAACAATAGTTATATTGATTTAGGGTCCACCTTAATGACCTCATCTTAACCAAATTATCTCTTTAAAAATCCTATCTTCAGCCCTAGCAGGTTTGGCTTGATGGATAGAGCATAAGCCTGGGCACTGAAGGGTTCTGTGTTTAATTCTGGTCAAGGTCATGTGCCCAGGTTATGGGCTTGATCCCCAGTAGGGGACGTGCAGGAGGCAGCCGATCAATGATTCTCATCTTTGATGTTCTATCTGTCTCTCCCTCTCTTTTCTTCTCTGAAATCAATAAAAAAAAAAAATCCTGTCTTAAAATAGAGTTACATTCTGAGGTAAAGGAGGTTAGAATTAAAACATGCATTACCTCAGAATGTGACTCTATTTGAATAGCCATCGCAAATATAAAAGTAAAATATGTAAATTACAGTTTATCTTTTTCAATCTTAACAAATACAAAAGATGTAGATCTTTTTAATTTTAATTACATACTATCTTGTATTTTACCTTTACTTTATTTCAATGTAATGCTAAGACTCCAGCCAGACTCATAATATTTTATTGAGATATAGGTAATAGATAACATTGTGTAAGTTTAAGGTATACAGCATTAATTTAATATATTTATGTTGCAAAATGAGTACCACTGTAGCATTAGCTAATACCTCCATCACACATCACAAATACTCATTACTTTAATACAGTGGTCCTCAAAATATGGTCCTTATACAAGCAACACTAACATCACTATGGAATCAGAAACTTTGTAGGTGGGACTAGGAGTATGTGAATTAAAAAGCCCTTCAAAAGATTCTGATACTCATCCATGATAAAGTTTGAGAACCTCTCATTAAAAAAAAAAAAACACTATTGAATTTATTGAGGTGACATTGGTTACTAAAATTATATAGGTTTCAGGTGAACAATGTATAATAATAAAAGCATAATATGTTAATTAGACCAGACAGCCGAACGACCTTCCAGACATCATTTCATATGAAGCTGCTGCGGTGAGGGCCGACGCAGAAGTGGTTAGGGGTGGTCAGGCAGACAGATGAGCATTTAGGGGCGATCAAGCAGGCAGGGGAGTGGTTAGGGGCGGTCAGGCAGGCAGGCGAATGGTTAGGGTTAATCAGGCAGGCAGGCAAGCAGTTAGGGGTGATCAGGCAGGCAGGCAGAATGGTAAGGGGTGATCAGGCAGGCAGGCAGAGGCAGTTAGGTGTAATCAGGCTGGCAGGCAGAGGTGGTTAGGGGCAATCAGGTGGGCAGGTGAGTGGTTAGGGGTGATGAGGCAGGCAGGCAGAGTGGTTAGGGGCAATCAGGCAGGCAGGCAGGTGAGCGGTTAGGAGCCTGCAGTCCCAGATTTCAAGAGGGATTTCTGACTGCTGGTTTAGGGATCGGGCCTAAACCGGCAGTCACACATCCCCCAAGGGGTCCCAGATTGTGAGAGGTTGCAGGCCGGGCTGAGGGACCCCTTCCCCCATGCATGAATTTTGTTCACCGGGCCTCTAGTGCTATAATAACATCATCTGTATATTGTATTGTGTGTTCATTACCCATAGTCAAGTCTCCTTCAATCACTATTTATCCCTCCTTTACCCTCTCCTACCTTCCCCTACCTCCTTTCCCTCTGGTAATCACCATACTGTTGTCTATGTCTGCCAGTTCTTTTTCTTTGCCTAATCCCTTCACCTTGTCACCCAGCCCTCCAAACCCCTTCCCTCTGACAGCTGTCTGTCTGCTCTCTATATCTGTGAATCTGTTTCTATTTTTTGTTAGTTTATTTTGTTCATTATATTTCACATACAAGTGAATTATATGGTACTTGTCATGCTCTGACTGGCTTATTTCATTTACATTAATACTCTCCAGGTCCATCCATGCTGTCACAAAAGGTAATATTTCCTTCTTTTTTATGGACGATTAATATTCCATTGTGTAAATGTATTACAGATTTTTTTATTCACTCATTTATTGATGAGCACTTGGGTTCCTTCCAAATCTTGGCTAGTGTAAATAATGCTGCAATGAACATAGGGGTGCATATATTCTTTCAAATTAGTCACTAATCAGAAGAGCAATGCAAATTAAAACCACAATGAGATATCACCTCAAATCTTGTCAGAATTGCTATCATCAATATATCATCAAACAACAAGTGTTGGCAAGGATGTGGAGAAAAGGGAACCCTAGTACAGTGTTGGTGGGAATATAGATTGGTGCAGCCACTGTGGAAAGCAGTATGGAGTTTCCTCAAAAAATTAAAAATGCAACTGCCTTATGACCCAGTGATCCCACTTCTAGTAATATATCCAAAGAAACCCAAGAACCTATCTGTTAATGAAAATGAATGTATTGTGATGTTGCCTTTTCTCCTTTTCTCCTAATAGAATAGTGTCTCTCTATCTTCTAACCCCAACCATCCTTTAAAGACTAACTTATATAGTATATGTGTATATGCATATGTATATATTATGTGGTATAATTTCTTTCTGATAATTATTGTCATCTATTGAAACTGGTCTTGTCAAAATGCTATAGTCTACTCCTACTTTGTTTCTCAGATTAAAAAAATAAAGAACATTTATAGGGTCTACATACTCTTGAATACCCTGTTTAACCCTTGAAGGACATTGGCTCCTATTGCTGCCCATCTCACATAGCACAACCATTATTTTGGTCAAATTTCTGGTTTCATAGGGTTTTGTATTTATTGTAGTATGTGGAAGTCCTGGGTATAGAAATGCTTAATAAGTTCTCTCCCTTTCCCTCTCCCTCTCCTTCTCCATCTCCATCTCCCTCTCTGTCTCCCCCTCCTTCTCTGTTTCCACCCCTCTCCCTCACTCCTTCCTCTCTTCCACTCTGCCCCTGTTGATTCACTGGGGTGTGATGTAAAACTGGCACCCTTATGCAGAGGGCAGGGAGAAACAAAAAAAAAAGCAGACCACTCCAGATTGTCAGGTAGCAATGTTTTTTGTTAATTTATTATTATTATTATTATTATTATTATTATTATTATTATTAAGGTAGCAATGGTAATTAACATTATATATCTGTGTCCTCTATTATGTGCTCACCATAAAAAGTTTAGTTTCCTTCCATTACCATATATTTGACCCCTTTTACCCCCTCTCCTCTGGTAATCACCATTCTGTTGTATTTATGGTTTTTTTTTAATGGTTTTTGTTAGTTTGTTACTTTTTGTTCTATATCCCACATATGAGTGAAATCATACAGTTTTTGTTCTTTTCTGTCCGTTTTAATAAGCAACAGGACTTACAACACTTGTCATAGGCACCTGCATGAACAATAGTTTTCCACAGTCACCCACCAAATCTTAAAAGTTTATATAGTGCCTTAACTGAACTCAGTTATGTATACAGGGGGTCTTCACTGTGTTCATTCATGCACACAAGAAGCCTTCACTGTGTTTAGTCATGTACCCAATCCATATTGTCTCAGCACTTTACTGCTACTGTCTCAAGGCTATATCCTAAAGTCAGCTTCTGGGAGTGGGGAAGGCAAGTGGAGCACACATTCCAGAGATGGGGAATGGGGACATGGGGTGGAGAGCCTCCAATTGCCAGGTCCATTTCAAGGATTGAAATGGTAGCCACATCTTCTTTTAAAAAATATATTTTTATTGATTTCAGAGAGGAAGAGAGAGGGAAAGATAGAAACATCAATGACGAGAGAGAATCATTGATCAGCTGCCTCCTGCACGCCCCCTACTGGAGACTGAGCCCACAACCTGGGTATGTGCCCATGACTGGAATCAAACCCGGGGCCCTTCAGAACATAGGCCAACGCTCTATCCACTGATCCAAACCAGCTAGGGCAGCTCTAGAGGTTTTAGCACTGGAAATGGCAGAGTAAGGAATTCCAAAATTCTGTCCATTCACTAAAGCAACAATTAAACTGGCAGAAACTTTCAGAATCTCCTTTATTTTAGAACTCTGGATTCTAACTAAAAACTTACAACAACCAATAGAATGCTAAGTGAAAACAAAAAGAAGCTCCTAAATCTCAGTAAGAGGTAATTGTGACATTTTAACTCATCTGCTATCACTCATCACTCCCTAGCTTGGTGGAGACCTGGGGAGGGAGAATTGCATTCCTGGGACAGATTGCTGGTGCAAGAAGGCAAAGCAAACCTTGCTCCCAAAGAATTTTAGTGGTGATTATTTTTTTTATCTGTCTACCAACTTTCTGAGAGATTGGCAGAGAAGTTTGCTTTTATTTCTCTCCTGTCTTGGAACTTCCTTGGAGCTGGAGCAATCTCCCACATAGCATTTATTGAAAACATTTAAAGGCAAATATACCAGACTATAGGACCAGTGCACGAAATTTGTGCACAAGGGCGGGGGGTGTCCCTCAGCCCAGCCTGCACCCTCTCCAATCTGGGACCCCTCGAAGGATGTCCTACAGCCAGGTTAAAGGGATTGGACCTAAACCGGCAGTCGGACATCCTTCTTGCAATCCGGGACTGTTGGCTCCTAACTGCTCACCTGCCTGCCTGATTGCCCCTAACCACTCTGCCTGCCGGCCTGCTCACCCCCAACTGCCTCCCTCTAGGCTGATCAACCCCAACTGCTCCCCGTGCCAGTGTGCTCACCCTCAACTGCCCTCCCTGCCCACCTGCTCACCCCCAACTGCTCCCTCCCCGCCAGCCTGCTCACTCTAAACTGCCCCTCCCCCTGCTGTCCTGATCACTCCCAAATGACCCCCACTGACGGCCTGCTTGCCCCCAAATGGCCCCCCTGCTGGTCTGCTCACCTCCAACTGCCCCCCCCTACCAGCCTGATAACCCACAGCTGCTGTCCCATCCTGGCCTGATCACCCACAACTGCCCTCCTCTCTTGGCCTCTAACTGCCTCTACCTCGGCCCCACCACCATGGCTTTGTCCAGAAGAATGTCCAGAAGATATCCTGGAAGGTCTCCCAGTCTAATTAGTATATTACCCTTTTATTAGAATAGAGGCTTGGCGCACCAGTGGGGGCCAGCTGGTTTGCCCTGAAGGGTGTCCCGGATCAGGGTGGGGTTCCCTTGGGGCATGGAGCAGCCTGGGTGAGGGGCCTGAGGTGGTTTGAAGGGTGGCCATGCCTCCATGGGGTGAGGGTACCCACTGGGGTGCCTGGCCAGCCTGGGTGAGGGGCTGAGGGCCATTTTCAAGCTGGCCACACCCCCTTCAGGGTGGGGGTCCCTGCTGGGGTGCCTGGCCAGCCTGGGTGAGGGGGTGTTGGCTCTTTGCAGGCTGGCCACACCCTCTTCAGGGTGGGGGTCCCCACTGGGGTGCCTAGCAAGCCTGGGTGAGCAGGAAGCAGGTATCTGGGATTTATTTATCTTTTATAATTGAAACTTTGTAGCCTTGAGCAGAGGCCAGGGCCGGCCAGGGTGGGCGGGAAGTTTGGCTTCCTCCATCACTGTAGGCAAGCCAAGCCTCCTGCTTGCTTCAGCTCCGTGGCCACCGCCATCTTAGTTGGGTTAATTTGCATACTCACTCCTGATTGGTTGGTGGGTGTAGCAGAGTGATGGTTAATTTGCATGTTTCTCTTTTATTAGTGTAGATACAGCTACCTGGAACAAGCGATAACAATGGTACAGCAACCCACAAACTAAAAAACCTGGGAAGGGAGAGTCAGGGACAGAGATACATGGAGGAATAAGGGCTTTGAAAAGCTCCCACATACACCAGAGAGTTTCAAAAACCATGCACATGACCAGGTCTGAACATTACCTGAGAAGATCCTAAGCGCTTCCACTACCAGATAAATTTCATGCTCTGTGACAACAGAAAGTGAAGTGTAAGGAAGAAATGTAAAGGGTCAGGATAAGCATTTCTCTATTACTAGCTGACCAGTAAACCGAAAGCTATTCAAACTGGAGCATAAAGGAAAAAAAAAGGAATAAATTAACAAGTCCTCAGTACCTTTTAAGATAATATTAAGCAATATAATATTAATACAATTATAGTTCACAAAGAAAGGGAATGATTTTGATGATGATAGTTGATAACATGTAAAAGTAAAATGAAATAAAAATTGCACAAAAGAAGTGTTGTATCATGACAAGTTAAATGCTACACTCTTATTTGAAGGTAGACTGTGATGATTAGATAGCTCAAGATGATTATTATAAAACTTAAAACAATAAACGATGAGATAAAAATAATACAACATAAGAGGTTACGTGAAATACTAAAAACAAAGAGAAAACGTGAAAGGAATAAAACCAATAAAGGAAAATTGGAGAGAAATAAAACAACTAAGTGAGTAAGCTTAAAACCAACATTTTAACATCTAACTGATCCTGTTAATGTCAATGGTTCATAAATACTTATGCAGTCCACGAGAAACTCAGGCAAAGATTTAAAATAAAAGGATGGAGCCCCAGCCTATTTGGCTCAGTGGATAGGGTGTCGGTCCTCGGACTGAATGGTCCCGGTTTCATTCAGTTCTAGGGCATTTAACTTGGTTGCAGGCTCTATCCCCGCCCCTGTACAGACTCCTGCAGTGGGCAACCGATCAATGTGTCTCTCTCACATCGATGTTTCTCTGTGTGTTGCTCCCCCTCCTCTCTACTCTCTCTAAAAATCAATAGGAAACTATCCTTGGGTGAGGATAGATAAATAAATAAATAAATAAATAAATAAATAAATAAATGGAAACTATATATATAGCATCAAAATACAGATTTACTAATCACAAGAGGGAAGAAATGGCTATAGGAATTAGACCTCAATACAAAGGATATTGATAGAGACAAAGAGGGACACTTCATAATGATAAAGGGAGTAATTCATAAATAAGATATATATTTTTAAATATATAATATTATTTATTTCAGAGAGGAAGAGAGAGGGAAAGAGAGATAGAAACATCAATGATGAGAGAGAATCATTGATCAGCTGCCTCCTGCATGCCCCCTACTGGGGATCGAGTCCGCAACTCAGGCATGTGCCCTGACCAGGAATGGAACCATGACCTCCTGGTTCACAGGTCAATGCTCAACCACTGAGCCTCGCCAGCCAAGCAATAAGATATTTTTAAAAACTAAGAGAATGTACTTAATAACAGAGTTTAAAATTAACACAGGATAAGTTGATCAAACTGAAAGAAAAAAATGGAGCAGTCCACATTTATATTTAGAGATGTCATTATTACCCTCAGGGTAATTGACAGAATAAATAGATAGAAAACCAATTAAAACATAGAAGACTTATAAAACAATATCAAACAACAGGACCTAATTTATATTTATGTAACATTCTTCTTAATTACATCAAAATAGATATTCCTCACAAGTTTATATGGAATATTGAGTAAGATTGATCATCTACTAAACCATAAACCCAGTCTACTATAAGAGGATTGAAAATATAGAGCAAATATTCTCTAATTTCAATGGAATTTAATTAGAAATCAATAAAAAAGTTTGGAAAATCCCAAACATTTTGAAATTACATAACATGATTCTAAATAACCACAAGTCAATGGAAATATCAAAAGGAACTTAGTAAATATTTTGAAATGAATAATGAAAACACAACATATCAACATTTGTGGGATGCAGTTACAGCAGGTCTTAGACTTAGAGAAAAGGTGAGCTTAAAATGTTTTTTTTCTTTTTTTAATTTAAACCTTATTTTTCATTTACAGTTTATATTCAATATTATTTTCTATTACTTTCAGGTATACAGTATAGTGGTTAGACAATCAGATACTTTACAAAGTATTCCCCTTATTTTCAGTACCAACTTGGCACTGTAGAAGGTGATCACACTATTATTATTGACTAATTAGAAAAGGGGAGTGTTTAAATGATCTAGGCTTCTAACTTAAAAAGCTAGAAAATAGTAAATTTGACACAAAGTAAGTGGATGGAAAGACATAAATAAATATTAGAGTAGAATTTAAAAAATAGAAGATGGACAAATCGTAGAGAAAATTGATGAGACCAAAAGCTGTTTGAAAACAATGATAAAATTAATACATCTCTAGATTGATCAACACTAAACACAGATAGATAGATTAGATAAATATATGATAGATAAACAGATAAGTAGGTAGATGGTAGTTAAATAGACACATGATTAATTCATTTTAATAACAATAATTCTAAGGTGATTAAATGAGGTAAGTACATTATTTCCAATGATCAAGTAGTAACTATCTATAAAAGGAGAAAAAAAGACTTATCCCTACCTGACATGTTTGTATAGGCTCAATGATTTCTGGTACAACATGTTGCAGTCAGTGATTCAGAACTTATTTTCTGTTCATGGCTTCCACCCACAAATTTAATGCCTTTTCCATCTCATGCACTGTGACCATAACTTTTGCAGTTCGAGGTGCAACAGCAAAACTAACACAAATTTCTTTTTCCTTCTTCACAATTTCACAGATATGAGTCATTTTTTATGGCAGATCTTAGAAACCTTAGCATAAATTTTTTTTTATTCTTACCTGAGGATATTTTCCATTACTTTTTAGAGAGAGGTGGAAGAGAGAAGGGAAGACAGAGACATATCAATGTGAGAGAAACACATTGATTGGTTGCTTCAGGCATGAGTCCTGATCAGGGCCCGGGACAGGGAGGAGCCTGTAACCGATGTATGTGTCCTTAACCAGAATCAAACCCAGGACCTTTTGATCTGCAGGCGGACACTCTATCCACTGAACCAAACCGGCTAGAGACAATTTCTTTCTTTATTAAGTTAAGAACTTTTCACCTTTTCATTTAAAGGAGTCACTTAATGGTTTCTCTTTGGCATCTATGAATTGCCAGCATCACCACTCTTGCACTTTGGGCTCATCCTACCTAATAATAGAGTAATATGCAAATTGACCACACCTTTGCTATGCCCAAGCCACGCCCACCAGCCAATCAGTGCAAATTAACCCAACCAAGATGGTGGTTGATTTGCATATCAAGACAGCGAAGAAAGAAGCCAAGCGCTGCAGAAGGGAGCAAAGCTGCAGAGAAGCAAGCAGGTGGGCCGGTGGAGAAGGGAGGCAAGCAGGCAGGGCACAGAGAAGGGAGGCAAGCAGGCGGGGTGGGTGGTGAAGGGAGGCAAGCAGGCGGTGCTGCCTGACTTAGCTCAAATGGTCCAGGCTGCCATTGACCCGGCAGGCCTGGTGGGCAGCGCCTGATGTCACCCACAAGGTCCAGGCCATGATAGTGACCAAGCAGAGTCAGAAGGCAGCACCTGATGCTGTCCGCGGGGTCCAGGCGGTAATCAGGACCGGGCATGCCCAGCGGACAGCACCTGACATCACCCGTGGGACCGGGAAGCCATCGGGAAGCATGGCAGCTGTCCGCGGGGTCCAGGGGGTGATCGGACGGGCAGGCGGCATGGACAGAGCCTGACGTCACCCGCGGGGTCCAGGTGGTGATCGGGACTGGGCTGGCCTGGCAAATAGCACCTGACGTCATCCAGCGGAGTCCAGGTGGCGATCGGGACTGGGCAGTTCCAGCAGGCATTGCCTGACGCTGCTCGCAGGACCAGGAGGCGATGGGGACCTGGCAAGTGGCATGGACAGTGCCTGACGCTGCCCGTGGGGTCCAGGGTGCTATTGGGACCAGGCAGGCAGCATGGAAAGCACCTGACGCTACCCGCGGGGTCCAGGGGTAGATCGGGACCGGGCAGGTGGCATGGACAGCGGCTGATACTACTCACGGGGTCCAAGCGGCGATTGGGACCGGGCAGGTGGCATGGACACCGCCTGACGTTGCCTGCGGGGTCCCAGCAGCGATCGGGATCTGGCTGGCGGCATGGACACCACCTGATGCTGTCTGTGGGGTTCAGGGGATGATCAGGACCTGGCAGGTGGCATGGATAGCGCCTGACGTGACCCGCGGGTTGCAGGCGGCGATCGGGACTGGGCAGTTCTAGCAGGCAGCGCCTGATGCTGTCTGTGGGGTCCAGGGAGCTATCGGGACCGGGCAGGCTGCATGGACAGCACCTGACACTGCCCGTGGGGTCCAGGCAGCAATCGGGACTGAGCAGGCGGCATGGATAGCACCTGATGTCACCTGCAGGGTCCAGGGTGCAATCGGGACTGGGCAGGTAGCGTGGTCAGTGTCTGACTTTGCCTGCGGGCTCCGTAGGCGGGGGTGGCCAGGGTCTCCGGGATCACTGTCTGCCCCCGGGCCACCTAAGGACACTGGTGGAGCAGGCCAGGGTTGAACATTTTAATGAAAATGCGACGCCTGTGCCCTGCCCCACCGCACCCTGTCCCTGGAGAGGAGAGGGAAGTGGGCAGTTAGGAGGCACCGGGGCTCTGAAGTGGCTGGGAACAACCTGCAGGCGAGCTACCAGGAAGAGGTGCTGAACCATGAGGATGCAGAGGGCTGGCTGATGGAGGTGAGCAAAGGTGCAGATGAGGCGGCTCTTGCCAGCACTGAGCTGGAAAAGTGAATCAACAGCCTGATGGACTAAATCACCTTTCTAAGAAGGTGCATGTCCAGTATGCTCAGATCTCCGTGGAAATGGATGTGTTCTCCAAGTCCGACTTCTCCACTATGCTCAAGGACATCCGCACCCAGTATGAGAAGCTGGCTGCCAAGAACATGCAGAATGCCGAAGAATGGTACAAGAGCCGCTTCACCATGCTGACAGAGAGCACTGCCAAGAGCACCTATGTGGTGTGGGCCAGCAACTGCTCAAGGCCAAGACCCTGGATATTGAAGCAATCTGGAGCATGAACAAAGCACTGGGAAAGCAGCTGCAAGAGCTGGAGGATAAGCAGAACTCTGACGTTAGTGCTATGCAGGACACAATCAACAAATTAGAAAATGAGTTGAGAACCACAAAGAGTGAAATGGCAGGATATTTAAAAGAATACCAGGACCTCTTCAATGTGAAGATAGTTTTGGATATTGACATTGCAGCTTACAGGAAACTCTTAGAAGGTGAGGAGACCGGCTCAGTTTCACCAGCATGGGAAGCATACCCAGCAGCTACTACCAGAGTTCCTAGGTCTTTGGTGATCTGCCTACGGTGGTTTACAGACTAGCTCCTGCTTGATGTCTGCTCACTCCTTCCCTTCTTAATACACCAGCCACATTCAGGAGGAGCAGATCGAGGTGGAGGAGACCATTGAGCCTGCAAAAGCTGAGGAAGCTAAGGATGAACCTCCTTCTGAAGGAGAAGCTGAAGAGGAGGAAAAGGAGAAGGAAGAGGCTGAGGAAGAGGAAGGAGAGGAAGAGGAAGAAGGTGCCAAGGAAGAATTTGAGGATGCAAAGGAAGAAGAAGGAGGTGAAGGTGAAGGAGAAGATGCCCGAGAAGCTGAGGACGAAAAGAAAGATGAAGGTGCTGGGGAGGAGCAAGCAACCAAGAAGAAAGATTGAGCCCTCCTTTCCTTAATTATTTCAGGAATAATCCTCCCAAAACCAGGTCAATCCTGCCACCAACCAAGCAGTTGAGTTCCCAATACTATATGAATTAAGAAGTCAATATATATAACTTTCTGAGGTGACTCAGTTTGGACATTAAATGTTATGCTATGACTTTTCTCCTTATGCAGTGTATCTGTTTGCTTGCAGAGTGGCTTCCTGGCTTGCTGCCAGGCTGTGCATGGTCCACGCTTATGAGTTCAGGATCTATGACAATGTGAATAATTCAGATGTTTACAATAAAAACACACGAATACATGAATTCACTAATGTTAATGTTAAATTTCATGGAAAAAATAATCTTTTGAATCTTTGGTGGTTAGAAATTAAACACCTCAAATAATGTGCAATACACAGTAAATAAAGTTACACTTAATGACAAAAAAAAAATACATTAGGGGCCAGGAAACGTCAAAAGAACTGGGGAACCATTCCCAGATTAGGAAGGGAAGTCACAGGGTATATATTATTGCTACGAATACAGTATTTCCTACTACTTACAACATATACAATGTAATGTATTAGATGCCTTCCTATTGGATTAAGTATGTATTCTCATAGAGTAATACTGGTAGATATGTTATAGTTATGGCAGTATGTCATATTACCCTTTTATTAATATATATAGGATATGAGACCTTCCAGATGTCCTTCTGGACAAAGCCATGGTGGCAGGGCTGAGGCAGAAGCGGTTATGGGTGATCAGACCAGGAGGGGAGGGCAGTTGGGGGTGATCAGGCTGGCGGGAGGGTGTAGTTGGGGGCAAGCAGGCCGGCAGGCAGAGTGGTTAGGGGAGATCAAGCAGGCAGGCAGGTGAGCGTTTAGGAGCCAGTAGTCCCACATTGCGAGGGGTTTGTCCAACTGCAGGTTTATGCCCGATCCCACAGGGGTCCTAGATTGGAGAGGATGCAGGCCAGGCTGAGGGACCGCCCCCTCCCCGTGCATGAATTTCGTGCACCGGGCCACTAGTTGGGTTATAAGAATGATAAGATCTCACAGAGTAAAAATCTCTCTCTCTCTCTCTCTCTCTCTCTCTCTCTCTCTCTCTCTCTCTCGCACATGTGTGTACATTTGCTCTGTGTGTGTCTTCAGTGTAATGCTATTGTGATTACATGTTTAGTAGTTGTGTTTTACAAATAAGAAAATAATGAAAGAGGGAAAAGTGAAAAAACTAATTCATTGGGCAAATTTTAAAGGATGACATATAGTCATATGTATCTTTCTATCTCAAATTGTATACACCATGCTATAATATAGTCTGTCATAATAGACCCATTGACTGTTGAGGAACATCATATAGTCTTGGGCACGTTTTGGAAACACAACCAAGTGAAATATTTAAACAATATTTGTGTGTAATAAAGGGATAATAAAATGTATCAATGAACTATTGCTTTAGACATAGTAACATCAATGTTTATTTAATCAATTCTTAACTAGGATTCTTCTGTATCAGTTGGTTGTTCTGAAGTTGTTTCTAAATACACAAAATTTTCCTTTCTAAGTTAAATAAATAAATAAAACGAAAACAACAAAAATTTAATTAAAATTAAACAAGAGGTTACAGGTTCAAAACAGATATATTTAAGAAAGGTTAGATACATTAACCAATAACATTTTTGATAGTTAGAAAACAAAAATATCTGGTATTTATTTTTTTATCTTTGCATATAATGTTATAACTGGCAACATTTTCATTCTAAAAATAGTTATTTTCCATGTAAAGGGGTAAAAATTAGAAACAAAAAGGTTTACATTGGTAAGAAAAGTTTCATCGTAGATTAAAACTAGCATTTATTTTATCCTTGTCTTTGCCTTGTTTCTCTACCCTATTGAGTTTGGTCATAGCTTGTGACATTTGCTGCATGTGAACAGAAGCTTTAACTACAATTGTGTGGTCTATAGCCCTCTTACTCTCAATCATTAAAAGGTATGGCCCTTAGTCATTAAAACAGCATATGCCAGATAATGGATACATTACTTCAGTGTAGATTTCTGAATGGGAAGATTTGTGGAGACACATTTAGCCAAACCTTGCTGAGTCTAGCATATACTGACCCAGTAGAGTCTAGTGAGGCTAGCATGCCAGCAAAATTTAAGGGAACTCAAAGTGTTACAGGGGAGCTCTAACCCTATGTAAGTAAGAAATAATTATTTATTTTAAGCCTCTGAGAATATATGGCTATTTGTTAAACTGTACAACCTAGTGAAATCATACCAATATGATCTTTTTACACTACTTTGAAGATTTATTTTTAATAGCCAAAACTAGACTGTGACTTGTAGGTTCAATTTCTTCAGATTGGCTCACTGATACAATCAATTGCTACACTATTGATTATAAAATGGAAGAAAAATCCATAATTGATGTCCTCATAGTTTTCTTAGATTACACTTAGAAAAATTACTATAAATTTAATGAAAGTGATATAATCACAAGCAGTAATGACATCACTTTTGGTTTTACTTGTAATCAATAAATTTGATTACAAATAAGATTTGATAGAATTAATTAAAAAATAAATCCATGAGCAAATTTCTTTTTATATATATTTTATTGAATTTTTACAGAGAGGAAAGGAGAGGGACAGAGAGCTAGAAACATCGATGAGAGAGAAACATCGACCAGCTGCCTCTTGCACACCCTCTACCGGGGATGTGCCCGCAACCAATGTACATGCCCTTGACCGGAATCGAACCTGGGACCTTTCAGTCCGCAGACCGACGCTCTATCCACTGAGCCAAACCAGTTTCGGCTATGAGCAAATTTTTTATTTATTTTTAAATATGGATTGTAGATTAAGACACATGTCATCAATATACAATATATACTCCTCTTAAGGAGTTAGAGACCAAGTTAACGTCATTTCTAAATAAGGATTTGATAACTTTAGTCTGAGAGAGATGATGATCATCAATAGAATTTAAAAAACAATTTCTCAAAGATTGTCTCTCAAATATCACAATTGATAAAACTGCTTATTACAATGAGGCACTCAGTTTATCTAAAAAAAGACATTCTTATTTTTGAAATATATGACAATCATTACTATTCTGTCTCTTTTCTTATGTCTGTAGTAGTACATGTCATGCAGAAATCCAGAAACCATTATAAATAAATAACACTGAGAGTCACACATTGGAGGAAACAAACAAGGAAGCTACAATGATAATGAAAAGGTCAATGTTTGGAAAGGTTGCTAAAGAGTAGCTCAGTGGAAACTTAGCAATTGACTGTGCCTAGAATCACAATGCTAAACTCTATCAATATGGGTCATTCAGAATTTCTAAACTTAGAGATGAATGTACTCTTAGCAAGCAGTGGAAGATCTATTGTAAGGTTACATGAAATCAACTGGTGCCATGTAACAATAAACTTTTTTTGGTATTCATTGGTAAAATGTATCCAATACTGCTTCCCATTGTTGGCTTTGCATTTATTTACTTTTAAAGAAACTGAATCTAACAGAGATTGCCTCCAATCCCAATTGTTACAGATAATTCTGCTTAAATGCACAGCCATAGACTGAGAGATTTGCAACTCTTATTATTGATGTTGGCCTACACACTGATGAACTTTGGTTTTGGAATTATATTTAAAATGTTATTTATATTGAAGGAAATTGTCATATCTAAGTTAAATAAGTGGAAAAATCCACACTAAACCTCAAAATCACACAAACACTAAATCACAAATATTCCCTGTATTTCAGACAATCCTTAGTGACTCATTCATTTATTCATTAAAACAATAATAATTAAGGAGAGTCTACTGGGTGCTAGTCATGTTTTAGGTGAAAAGAATATAATGGTAAGGAAGACATGCAAGTTCATGCTTTCATGGAGTATCCTTCATTTTCTACTTGGAGAGACAGACACAAAAGCAAAGCTACTAAGCAAATCATAGTAACTTAGGTAATGGGGAAGCTACATGAAGACCAAAAAGACACAAACAAACCCAAACCACATTTTGATGTTTGATTTTCAGTCCATTGAAGATTTTGGAACTCATCATCCTACCCTAACAACAAGTAAAAAACTGAAAACCAACAACTCTTTTGAGATATTTTAGGGAATTAAGCTCACAGGGCAAATCACTGCCCCCCCCCCCCAATTAAAGAAACAACTATTAATTTACATCAATCACACTTTTCTGAGCAGAAGCCCATAAATAGAAACCTAAACAAGAACCAGTACCAGAGTAGGAAAATTTAAACTGTAATTGGCAAATTGCTTGAGGCTCGGTGTGAACAAATCTGAGGGTTAAAAACTCCAGGAGATACCAGTCTTAGAGGGAGAATGCACACACTTCTGTGAGTTTTACCACCAGGAAATCTACCAGGTTCTTGCAGTTAAGATCAGAAAAAGACCTACCTCCTCATGATCTGTCAAAGAGAGAGGAAAAATAACCATTTTGGAATATATCAGAGCACTCTGTTTTCTTAACAAGGCCTGCCTTGAAAGGAAATAATTTACTAAAGCCTAACTTATTGGAGTTTCATCGAAGACTGACTGACCTGGGAGAAATGAAATATCCAACTCCAGCTCCTTCTAGCCAGCACTTTGTCCCACCTAAATGGATGAGAGAATGAAAGTAGTTATGAAGCTCATGGTCCAGGGGCACAAGCTCACTAAAAGACTGACAGACCTAATCACAGATTATAGAACAGCTAGTTTCTCCCCATATTTACTGGAATTTTGCTAACGGTCCATTTACCACATTTTCTTTTGCCCAGTATATCATGTCCAACTCTCAGTAAAAATTTGCATACTTAAAGGCAAAAAAAAAAGTTTCAAGAGACAGATCAGTATTAAAATCACAGTCAAATATGGCCAGGATGTTAGAATTATCAGACAAGCAATTTAAAATAATTATGATTGATATGCTAAAAAAATTTGACAACGCACAAATATAGTTGAGTAATATAAACAGAGATGGAGATTTTAAGATGAAATAAAAAGAAAATGCTGACACTATAACAGAAATGAAAAATCACTTTGATAGATTTGTAAGTAGACTGAACAGCAATGAGGAAAAATAAATCTCTGATATTAAGATATGTCAAGAAAATCTTTTTAAGTGAAAAGTGAAGAGAAAATTGATTTAAAAATGAAACATGATATCCAAGAACTGTGGGGAAAATGTGGTGAAACATATGGGTATTAGGAATACCGGAAGAAATATTTGAAGTAATAATGACTGAGAATTTCCCCAAATTAATGTCAAAAACAAACCACAGATCCAGGATGACTGTCAAAAACAAAAACCCAAAACAAAAAACAAAAAATAGCCGAAACCGGTTTGGCTCAGTGGATAGAGCGTCGACCTGTGGACTGGAAGGTCCCAGGTTCGATTCCGGTCAAGGGCATGTACCTTGGTTGCGGGCACATCTCCAGTAGGGGGTGTGCAGGAGGCAGCTGGTCGATGTTTCTCTCTCATCGACGTTTCTAGCTCTCTATCCCTCTCCCTTCTTCCCTGTAAAAATCAATAAAATAAAAAACAAAAAACAAACAAACAAACAAAAAAACACCTACATTTAGGCATACCATATTCAAACTTCACAAAATCAAAGCTAAAGTTCAAAATTTGAAAGGAACTGGGGTATGGAGTGAAGTCTTTACCTTTAGGGGAGCAAAAATAAGAATTATATACTATTTCTCCTCAGGATCCATGCAAGCAAGAGTAGAGTGAAGTGAATATTTAAAGTGTACACCAGTTCCTTTAGCATTTCTTGCTTTGCTGGATAAGAAAGAAAACACAAAGTCAGAATTCTGAATCTTGCAAAATTTTCTTTCAAAGCTAAAGGAGAAATAAATATTTTCTCAAATAAATATTAAGGGACTTTGAGTGACATCAAAGGAATGGTGGAGTGAGAGATCCCCTTGGCTTCTCCCCATGAAAATTCAACAAGTTAACCAACTAGAATTCAACAAAACTTCCCTACTCAATACAGAGGCATGTCTATCTCTAGAAACAAGAGAATTCCCAAGTAAACAACATCACATCACATATTAAAGAACTAAAAAAGAAGAGCAAAAGTAGCCCAAAGTCAGCAGAAGAAAGGAAGTAATAAAAATTATAGCATAATGGAATGAAATAGAGAACAAAAATACCGTACAAAAAATCAATAAAACAAGGAGCTGGTACTTTAAAAAGATTAATAAAATTGATAAACCCCTGGCTAGCCTCACTAAGGAAAAAAAACATATTAAAAAATTAGAAATGAGAGATGTCACTATAGAGAACACAGATATAGAAAGGATCATACTAGAATACTATGAAAGACTATATGCCACCAAATTCAATAACCTAGAAGAAATGGATAAGTTCCTAGATATATATAATCTTCCTAGGCTAAATCATGAAGAATTAGAAAGTCTAAACAGACTGATCAGCAGTGAGGAAATTGAAATAACCATTAAAAACCTCCCCAAAAAATGAAAGTCTAGGACCAGATGGCTTCACCAGTGCATTTTACCAAACATTCAAAGATTTAAAAGCTATCCTCAAACTCTTCCAAAGAATTGAAGAAGTGGCAATACTTCTTAACATATTTTATGAGGCCAATAGAATCCTGATACCAAAACCTGGCAAGGATAACACACAAAAAAGAAACTACAGACCAATATCTCTGATGAACACAGATGCAAAAATCCTAGCAAATCAAATACAATAGTACATCCAAAAATAATACATCTGATCAAGTGGGGTTCGTTCCAGAAGTACAAGTATGTTTCAACATATGCAAATCAATCAAAGTAATACACCACATTAACAAAAGAAAGGGTACAACATCCATTTATGATTAAAACACTCAATAAAATAGGAATATAAAGAAAGTACCTCAACATAATAAAGGCCATATATGAAAAACCTTCAGCTAACATCATATTCAATGATAAAAAAACTGGAAGTTTTCCCTCTGACATCAGGAACAAGATAAGGATAGCAACTCTCACTAGTCTTCTTCAACATAGTACTGGAAGCCTAGCTAGAGCAATAAGGCAAGAGAAATAAAAGGAATAAAAGAAATAAAAGGCATAAAAATAGGGAAAGAAGAAGTAAAAGTGTCACTTTTTGCAGACAGCTGATTCTGTGTATAAAAAACTCTAAAGATTCCACCAAAAAACTATTAGAAACAATAAACAAATACAGTAAAGTTGCAGGATACAAAATCTATGTACAAAAAAATCTATTGCCTTCCTGTATACTAACAACAAAGCAACAGAAAAATAAATTTAAAAAACTATTCCTTTTGCAATTGCAACCAAAAGAATTAAATACATAAGAATAAACTTAGCAAAGAATGTGAAAGATTTATATACTGAAAATTACAAAGCATTATTATTTTTAACTAGAGGCACGGTGCACGAATCCGTGCACTGGTCAGGTCCCTCAGCCTGGCCTGAGCCCTCTCCCAATACGGGGCCCCTCGGGGGATGTTGGAGGCTTTGTGCATGGGTTTGGCCTGATCCCTGCAGGCCAGGCCGAGGGACCCCACCAATGCACGAATCCGTGTACCAGGCCTCTAGTATGCATATAAGATCTTTGGTTAATCTCTTCCTGCCCTTCCCTTTGCCCCCTCCCTTCTGAGATTCATCAGTCTGTTCCATGTTTCCATGCCTGTGTGTTGAGCGTCTGCCCCTTGGTGGTCAGTGCACATCATAGCTACCAGTCAACCAGTCGCTTAGGCTTTTATATATATAGATAATTTTATATTTTATTTTATTTTTATTGATTTCAGATAGGAAATGAGAGGGAGAGAAAGAAATATCAATGATGAGAAAGGATCATTGATCGGCTGCCTCCTGCACTCCCCCTACTGGGGATCAAGCTCACAACCCAGGCATGTTCCCTGACCGGAAATTGAACCATGACCTCTTGGTTCATAGGTCAATGCTCAACCATTGAGCCATGCGGGCTGGGCAAAGTATTATTAAAAGAGGTATAGGAGGAGGAACCAAGATGGCGGCAAAGTTAAACAACTAAACTGCCGCCACGCACAACCATTTCAAAAATACAACTAAAAGACAAAGCGTCTACCACCCAGAACCACAGGAAAGCTGGATGAATGGTAGATTTACAACTAAGAAGGAAAAAGAAAGAACAAACGCGGAAGGGTTGAGGTATGGAGGCCCGTGAATTGGGCGGTGGCGGGCGATGGGACGCGCGGCTCTTTTTCCAACCCGAAGGGAGATAAACTCCCGATCACTCTGAAATCCAGTTTCTGGGGACGCGCGGGAGACCCAGACACCTACGAGGAGAAGGTGGACTCTCGGTCATCGTGTCGGAAAGTGAGAGTGACTTTCTTGCAGAGGTGCACCCAGCAATCAGTGTTTACTACGCTGGAGCACAGGACGCAGGGACTTGGAAATGGGAAAGGCAGAAAAGGCAGACTAGCAGCCATTGCTGTTTGCCACGCCCTAGCCTAGTGACGCCCTGAGACCCAGCCCCGCCCTGAGACCCTCCCCGCACATTCTACAAACCCGCCCAGGCTCCAAACAGCAGCTTTTGCATAAAAATGGCCTGCCCTGTGGCAGCTTAACCAAATAAACTGAAGCTCCAGTCAGACTGCTCCAAAACCACTCGAGCAAAGAGGAGAAAACTGCAGTTTTTGCTGTAACTCCTGCTGAGTGGCCTCAGAGAGTAGCTGACCTGCACCCCATTGGAGATCCAGAAACGAGGGTATCTAGTGGTCGGTGTGAGACGACACCAGATTTCAACCACTCTCATAAGGGACATATTCAAGAGGCAGACTCAGTGAGAGCCAAAGCCCTACTGCAACAAGTCCTGGCCCATAAACGTGTCTCCAGCACAGCAATTTTTCCTTTATAGACACAGCGGGTCCTCACAGCCAATTGGCCTGGAGGTCAATTCCTCCCAGTGACACCAATAACAACCAAGACTTAACTACAACAAGGCTGTACACACAGTCTAAAAAGGGGTGCACCAAGAGCGTCCACCTCAGGTAACTGGGAGGCTGACCCGTTGAACCAATAGGACACAATAGGACACAAAGCTACCCTACCAACTCAGGGAAGCAGCAAAAATGAAAATGAGGAGGCAAGGAAACCGATCCCAAACAAAAGAAATGGAGGAGAACAAATGACTGGACATAGAGTTCAAAACCACGGTTATAAGGTTTTTTAAGAATTTCATGGAAAAAGCCGATAAATTTAATGAGACCCTCGAGGATATGAAAAAGGTCCAACTAGAAATGAAATATACACTGACTGAAATAAAAAATATTATACAGAGACCCAGCAGCAAACTAGAGGAACGCAAGAATCAAGTCAATGATTTGGAATACAAAGTGGCAAAGGACACACCTCCAGAAAAGCAAGAAGAGAAGAGAATTCAGAAAGTAGAAGATAGTGTAAGAAGCCTCTGGGACAACTTCAAGCATACCAGCATCCGAATTTTTGGGGTGCCAGAAGAAGAGAGAGAGCAAGACGCTGAAAACCTATTTGAAGAAAGAATGACTGAAAACTTCCCCCACCAGATGAAAGAAATAGACTTACAAGTCCAGGAAGCACACAGAACCCCAAACAAAAGGAATCCAAAGAGGACCACACCAACACACATTATAATTAAAATGCCAAGGGCAAAAGACAAAGAGAGAATCTTACAAGCAGCAAGAGAAAAACAGTTAGTTACTTACAAGGGAACATGCATACGATTATCAGCTGATTTCTCAACAGAAACTATGCAGGCCAGACGGGAATGGCAAGAAATATTCAAAGTGATGAATAGCAAGAATCTACAACCAAGATTACTCTACCCAGCAAAGTTATCATTCAGAATTGAAGGGCAGATAAAGAGCTTCACAGATAAGAAAAAGCTAAAGGAATTCATCACCACAAAACAAGTATTACATGAAATGCTGAAAGGTATTATTTAAAAGGAGGACAAAGAAGAAAAAAGTAAAGATAAAAATTATGAACAAAAATACATACCTATCAACAAGTGAATCTAAAAGTCAAGTGAATTAAAAATCTGAAGAACAGAATAAACTGATGAACATAATAGAATCAGGGGAATAGAATGGGAGTGGATTGATAATTCTCAGGGGAAGGGGATGTCTGTGTGGGGGGTATGGGAAGAGACTGGACAATATCATACACCTATGGATAAGGATAGCGAGGTGGGGAGGTAAGGGCAGAGGGAAGGTGGGAACTGGGAGGAGGGGAGATATGGGGAGGGGAAAGGAGAAACAATTGTAATAATCCGAACAATAAAGATTTATTTTTAAAAAAGAGGTATAAAAAATACAACAAAATGGAAAAATATCTCATGTTCATGGATTTGAGAGTCAACATAGTTAAAATGCCATACTACCCAAAGCAATATACAGATTTAATGAAATTCCCAGCAAAATCCCAAAGTTATTTTTAAAAGAAATAGAACAATAAATCATCAGTTTTGTATGGAACTGCAGAAGTCCTCAAATAGTCAAAGCAATACTGAGAAAAAAGAATGAAGCTGGAGGTATCATGATAACTGACCTCAAATTATATCACAGAGTTACGATAACCAAAACAGCATGGTATTGGCAGAGAAACAGGCACACAGATTGGTGGAACGGAATATAGAGCCATATGTAAAACCATATGTGTATGGGCAGGTAATTTTTGACAAAGGAGCCAGAAACACAATGGAGTAAAGATAGTCTCTTCAATAAATGGTACTGGAAAAACTGGAAAGCCACATGCAAACAAATGAAACTGGATTACAATGTGTCCCCATGCAAAAAAAAAAATATATATATATAATTCAAAATGGATCAAGGACCCAAATATAAGACCCAAAACAATAAGTTACATAGAAGAAAACATAGGTATCAAACTTGTGGCCCTTGGTCATAGAGAACATTTTGTGAACTTGATCTCAAAGGCAAGGGAAGTAAAGGAAAAAATAAATGAATGAGACTATGTCAGGCTGAGAAGCTTGTTCACAGCACAAGAAACTGACAAAACACAGAGGCAGCCAACCAAATGGGAGATGATATTTGCAAACAGTAGCTCTGCTAAAGGTTTAATTTCCAAAATATATAAAGAACTCATAAAATTCAACACCAAACAAGCAAACAATCCTATCGAAAAATGAGCAGAGGACCTGTACAGACACCTCTCCTGAGAAGACATACAAATAGCCAATAGAAATATGAAAAAAATGTTCAACTTCACTAGCAATTAGGAAAATACAAATCAAAACTACAATGAGATACCACCTGACACCTGTGAGAGCGGCCATTATCAACAAGACAGGCATAACAATTGTTGGGGAGGTTATATGGATAAAAGGGAACCCTCATTCACTGCTGGTGGGAATATAGACTGATACATCCACTATGGAAAGCAGTGTGGCAATTCCTCAAAATATTAAGAATAGAGCTACCGTATGACCCAACAATCCCTCTCCTAGGTATATACCCCCAAAAAACTTGAAAACATGTATTCACAAAGTTATTTGCATCACTATGTTCATTACTGCATTATTCACGGTGGCCAAGACATGGAAACAACCAAAGTGTCCTGCAATAGAGGAATAGATAAAGAAGATGTGGTACAAATACACAATGGAATACTACTCATCCATAAGAAAGGATGAAATAGCACCATTTGCAGCAACATGGATGGACCTTGAGAACATTATGCTAAATGAAATAAGTCAGTCAGAAAAAGCTAAGAACTATATAATTTCCCTCACATGTGGGACATAAAACTGAAAAGTTACAGACATGGACACAAATAGAAGTATGGTGGTTGCCAAAGGGAAGGGGGTGAGGGCTGAGGAGGGTCCTAATTTATGGTGATGGGAGATTTAACTTTGGGTGGTGGGCACACAGTGCAATATACAGATTGTGTAATATATAAATCCACACCTGAAGCCTATCTATAATAATAAAAGCGTAATATGCTAATTAGACTGGACAGCCGAATAACCTTCCGGACGTCCTTCTGTACGACCTTCCGGAAGAAGCTGGGGCTGTGAGGGCCGAGGCAGCCACCACGGCTGTGAGGGCCGAGCCCCTTGCATGAATTTCAGGCATCAGGCCTCTAGTATGATCATATTAACCAATGTCAGACCAATACATTTAATAAAAACTATATTAAGGAAATTTGTTTCAGTATATCTGTCTCACAAGAAATGTTAAAAGAATTTCATCAGAGATAAAAAAAATCCTCTCTAATAAAAGGGTAATATGCAAATTAACCATCACTCCGCTACACAAGCCACGCCCACCAGCCAAGCCACGCCCACCAGACAATCAGGGCGAGTATGCAAATTAACCCCAGCCAAAATGGTTACAATTGGGTTTCCCCAGCAACAGAAGAAGCTAAGCTTTCCACACACTCTGGCGGGCCCAGGCCTCCACTCAAGGATACAAAGTTTTAATTATAGAAGGTAAACAAATCGAAGCAGCTGCCACGGATCCGGCAGGAGGCTTGGCTCTGCTCCAGGCTACAAAGTTTCAATTGTAGAAGGTAAATAAATTCCAGATACCAGGGCCTCTGCTTGGGTCACTAGGGGCTTGGCTGGCCTGCAAACCATCACAGGCCTCTTGCTCAGGCCTCTCCACGCCCCAAGGGAACCCCACCCTGATCCAGGATACCCTTCAAGGCAAACCAGCTGGCCCCCACCCATGCACCAGGCCTCTATCCTCCTATCTAATAAAAGAGTAATATGCAGATTGACCATCAATCCAACACACAATATGGCTGCCCCCATGTGGTCAAAGATCCTGCCCCTATGTGGACACAAGATGGCCACCACAAGATGGCCAGCAGGGGAGGGCAGTTGGGAGGCACCAGGCCTGCAAGGGAGGGCACTTCAAGGCAATCAACCCTGCATGGGAGGGCAGTTAGGGGTGACCAGGACGGCAGAGGAGGCAAGTTGGTGGCAAACAGGCTGGGAGGGGAGCAGTTAGACATCAATCAAGCTGGCATGGGAGTGGTTAGGGGGTGATCAGTCTGGCAGGCAGAAGCGATTTAGGGGCAATCAGGAAAGCAGGCAGGCGAGCAGTTGGGAGCCAGTAGTCCTGTATTGTGAGAGGGATGTCCGACTGCCCATCTGGGATTGGGCCTAAAGGAGCAGTCGGACATCTCTCGAGGTGTCCCAGATTGGAGAGGGTGTAGGCTGGGCTGAGGGACACCCCCCCATGCACGAATTTCGTGCACCGGGCCTCTAGTGATATGATAAAAGAACACTTAATAAAGAACAAGTGAAGATAAAAATAAAATCCATTATTTCTCTAATTTGTAATGAATCTAATAAATAAGTTTGTTCAAAATAATAATAGTAACAATGTAGTTTATGATTATAACTTATGCATAATTTAAATGAATGACAGCAATGTTGCAGGTGATGGGAGGGAAGAATTAAGAATACTTTGGTATTATAAGGTACTTGCATGACCTATGAAGCAGCATAGTATATTTGAATGCAGAAATGGAATAGGTATAAATATACATTGCAAAATCCTGGGCAATCACCAAAAATTTTTTAAAGAAGTATAATTGACATACTGATAAAAAAGATAAAATGGAACAATGTAAATGCTTAATTAAAACAAAAAAGGCAGAAAAAAGTGGAAAACAAAAAATAGAAGCACAAAAAGTCAATAAATTGAAAACAATAACATATATGGTAGCCATTAATCTGACTATTCAATAATCACTTTAAATTTTGGTGATCTAAATATACCAATTAAAAGACAGATTGTCAGAGTGGGTAAACAAACAAAGCCTACAAGAAACCCAGTTTATGCCAGCCTTTGTGGCTCAGTGGTTGAGTGTCAACCTATGAACCAAGAGGTCACGATTCAATTCCCAGCCAGGGCACAATGCCTGGGTTGCAGGCTTGATCCCCAGTGTGGGGCATGCAGGAGGCAGCATATTGATGGTTCTTTCTCATCATTGATGTTTCTATTTCTCTCTCCCTCTCTCTTCCTCTCTGAAATCAATAAAAATATATTTAATAAAAAGAAACCCAGTTTAAATATAAACATATGTACATTAAAAATAAAAGAATAATGAAATACTGATACAGTAGTCAAAAGAAATCTAGATCAGCTATGTTAATTTCAGACAGAACAGACTTCAGAGAAAGAAAAATTATCAGAAACAATGAGGGATCTAATCTAATAATAGACAAATATGCAAATTGACCGCACCTTCGCTATGCCCAAGCCACGCCCACCAGCCAAGTCACGCCCACCAACCAATCAGGACGAATATGCAAATTATCCAAACAAAGATGGCGGCTAATTTGCATATCGCGACAGTGTAGAAAGAAGCCAAGAGCTGCAGAAGGGAGCAAAGCTGCAGAGAAGCAAGCAAGCCGGGGGGAGGAGAAGGGAGGAGTGGAGGTGGGGCCGGGGGAGAAGGAAGTTGAGCAGGCGGGGCCAGGGGAGAAGGAAGTTGAGCAGGCAGGGCCGGGGGAGAAGGGGCGCGGCCGGGGGAGAAGGGAGGAGCAGAGGCGGGGCCGGGGGAGAAGGAAGGAGAGCAGGCTGGTGGAGAAGTTAGAAAAGCAGGGGGCTGGCGGAGAATGCGGGGCAGGGGAGAAGGGAGGAGCGGAGGCGGGGCCGGGGGAGAAGGGAACAGCAGGCGGGCTGGCAGAGAAGGCGGGGCGGAGGACAAGGGAGGAGAGCAGGCAGGGTGGGGTAGAGTGCAGCAGGAAACCCTATTGCAGGATTTTTCCTGCAACGGGAACGCTAGTATTATATAATGACTAGGGGCCCAGTGCATGAATTCGTGCACCTTGAAAGGAACTGTGGGCCATAAGGCTGTGGTGGCCACAGAGGTGGGTCTCGAGCCATCCACCTGGCACCTCCCGCTGTGGTCCCTGGTCCTCTGTCTGCCAGCAGCCCCACTCCGCCACTGCTGCTTCCACATGCTGATGGCGCCAGCCCCACTCACACCTGCTAATGGCATGGAGCGATTGGGGCTGGCACTAGCAGTGGGTGCTAGCAGGGCTCGTGCCATCAGCAGGTGCGAGTGGTGGCTGCCAGCTCTGATTGCCCCTCAGGAGGTGGAAAAGCCCTCAGGGGCGATTGGCTCTGGCAGCCATTGCTCCCACCTGCTGATGGCACCCAGCAATCAGGACTGGTGCTGGGTGCCGGCAGTAGGTGCAAGCTGGGCCAACACCTGCAGCAGGTGTGAGCGCTGGGCAGGACCGTGATGTATGGGAGCAAAGAATTTTCAGTAACCACCAGAGGCTCTTCCTGATGACAGTGACCAGCGCCCTGCCTTGGACTGGTGCCCCCACTCACCTGGTCAACCATCCTGCCGTGGCCAATGCCCACCATGTTACACGCACACCCCCTGGTGGTCAGCACACATCATTTTAGGGTTTTATATATATAGATATTAGGGTTTTATATAGAGAGATTTGCATATTAGGGTTTTATATATATAGATTAGGGTTTCATATATATAGATATTAGGGTTATATATATATATTTGCATATTAGGGTTTTATATATATAGATAAAGACCTTGAATTCCACAACATGACAAAGTACATCTACAAGAAGACATAACAAACCTTGATGTGTATGCATCTAACAATAGAACATCAGAATATATGAGGCAAAGATTGCTAAAACAGCAAAGAGAAGTAGATGAAATTAATATTATAAATGAAAATGTCAACATTCTTCTATCCTAAACAGATCCAGCAGGCAGAAAATCAGTAAGGACATAGTTGAACTGAACCACACTATTAATTAACTAGATATAATTGACATATAAGAACTAATTCATCCAATGACAGTATTAAACATTTTTTTTTCAAGCTCATTCACCATAAACCACATTCTGGATCATAACACACACCTCACGAAATTTAAAAGAATAGAAAGTGTACAATGTACCAGTATGCTCTCAGACAAAAATGAAATTAAATTAGCAATTAAAAACAGAAAGATAACAGGAAAATGTCAAAATATTGGAAGTTAAACAACACACTTCTAAATAACACAGGTCAAACAGAAATATCAAAGAAGTTTTAAAATATTTTGCACTAATAAAATGAAAACAAAACTTATCAAAATTTGTGGGATGCAGTGAAAGCATGATGGCAAAGATAGCTTAGAGACAAACTTACAGAATTGATTGCATATATTACAAAACAAGAAACAGCTAAATCAGTAATCTAAGTTTCTACTTTAGAAAAACTACAACAAGAAGAACAAATTAAATCCAAAGTAAGCAGAAGAAAAGATTTAGAGCAGTAATCAGTGAAATTGAAAACAGGAAATCAATAGAGAAAATCAACAAGACCAAGAGTTGACTCTCTGAAAGGATCAATAAAATTCATAAAACTAGTCAGACTAAGAAAAAATAGACAATACTCAAATTACTAATCTCAGAAATGAGAGAGGGGACATTGCTATGGCCACAACTTTGAAAATTGAGATAAAATGAACCATTTTCTATACAGAGAATCTGGCAAACCTCATACAAAAACTATACAATCTGAATAGACATTTATCTATTTAAAACTTGAATCAATAAGTAATAACCTTTCAAAACAGAAAGTGTTAGAGCTAGATGAGTTCACTGGTGAATTCCATTCAACATTAAATGTAGAAATTCTACCAATTCTCTACAATCTCTTCCAGAAGATAGAAGAGGAGGGACTAGTTCCTTACTCATTTTATGAGACAAGCATTGCCATAATATCAAAATCACACAAGACATTACAAGAAAACTACTGAGCAGTAATTCTCAGAATATAAGTGCAAAATCTGCAGCAAAATATTAGCAAGTTAATTCAACAATGTATAAAAATAATTATGCATCATGATCAAATGAGGTTTATTTCAGGTAGGTAAGGCTGGCTCAATATTTGTAAATATATTAATGTAATCACTCCTATCAGCAAGCTAAAGAAGAAAAAGCACATGATCACATCAATAGAAAGATAATTTGCCAAAATCGTCTCCCATTCAATAAAAAAAATTCTAAATAAACTAAGCATAAAGGGGAACTTCCACAACATGACAAAGTACATCTACAAAAACTTATCAGCTAAAATCATACTTAATGATGAGTAACCAGAAACTTCTCTGCTAAGTTCAGGAACAAAACAATGATGTCCACTTTCACCACTGGTTTTCAACATCATACTGGAAGATCTAGCTAATGCACTAAGACAAGAGAAGAAAATGAAATACAGATCAGGAAGGAAGAAATTAAACTATTTGTTCACAGATTTCATGACTGTCATAAAAATCCTATATAATAAAGAGGTAATATGCAAATTGACCATCACTCCAACACACAAGATGGCTGCCTCCATATGGTCAAAGATGACTGCCCCCATGTGGACACAAGATGGCCTCCACAAGATGGCCAGCAGGGAAGGGCAGTTGGGAGGGACCAGGCCTGAAAGGGAGGGCAGTTGGGGGGGAGCAGGCCTGCAGGTGAAGGTAGTTTGGGGGAACCAGGCCTGCAGGGGAGGGCAGTTGGGGGCAACCAGGACTACAGAGAAGGATAGTTAGGGGTGACTAGGCCAGCAGGGGAGGGCAGTTAGGGCTGACCTGGCCCACAGGGGAGGGCAGTTGGGGGCAATTGGGCCAGCAGGGGAGGGCAGTTAGGGGTGACTGGGCCAGCAGGGGAAGGTGGTTGGGGGAACCAGGCCTTTAGGGAAGGACAGTTATGGACAATCAGCTGGCAGGGGAGCAGTTAGGCATCTATCAGGCTGGCAGGGGAGTGGTTAGGGGGTGATGAGGCTGGCAGGCAGGTGAGCGGTTGGGAGCCAGCAGTCCTGGATTGTGAGAAGGATGTCTGACTGCCTGTTTAGGCCCAGTCCCAGATTGGAGAGTGTGCAGGCTTGGCTGAGGGACACCCCCCCACCCCCTGAGCATGAATTTCATGCACCTGGCCTCTAGTTGAATATAAAACAACAAAATTAATAAATAAGTAGAACAGAAACAGACTCCTAGATACAGAGAACATTTTTTACTGTTGCCAGAGTGGAAGGGGTTGGGAGAATGGGTGTAAAAGGTGAAGGGATAAGTAGAACAAATTGGTTGTTACAGAATAGTCATGAGGATGTCCAGTGGGATTGGGCCTAAACGGGCAGTCGGACATCCCTCCAGGAGTCCCAGATTGGAGAGGGTACAGGCTGGGCTGAGGGACAACCCCCCGCCGTGCACGAATTTCGTGCACCGGGCTTCTAGTTGTTTAATAATTATTTACCTTACTAACTATAGATAAGAGCTATTCTTACAAACCCTGGGAAACTGGAGGATGAAAGAAGGCTATAAAAAGATAAGATGCCTCGATGGGTCCATTACTCAGAAAAGTAATACATTTGGAGAACAGACCAAGGACAGGACACACTTTGATTTGGTTGCTGTGCCTGGACCTTGACCCCTCCTGGAGTTTATCTCAGGAACTGACCATTCTGTGGTCCCAGGAACCGGCTGAGCTGTTTGTAACATCATAGATTAGCCACCTTGTTATCAGACTTTGAGCTCCTGAAGGCAGGACAACAGTCCCTCCCCTCCTTTTTCTGTTACACTTGCAGCTCACAGCTGCACATAGTTATCTTATCCCTCATGCACTGTATATAATCAGCCAACTGGCAAGGGGTGTCAGAGCAGAATTTCCAGGGTGACCAACTGCTCTCCCCATACCGCCAGCAGTATTGGAATAAATGCTCATATACGATTCAACACTGTCTCTGCTTAATTCGGCTCAAGAAGTGACAGGTGCCCTTAGATCCACTGTGTTCAGTTTCAATCTCTTAATAACTTATTAAGGGTGTACACCTGAAGCTGATATAAAAATTCTACTCTAACAATAAATTTTATCTTCCCCAGAAAAAAACAACAACACAAAAACAAATAAGTGCTAATTGTTTAGCTAGTATCTATAGAGCAGTAAGACAGATGTTTCTATGATGCCTTCATACAAACAGGTCTCAATAGCACACAATTTTTTTTACAAACCGATCTGAATCACATGGGGTGGTGAAGGGACTCATAATATGTTAGAAGTTTGTAGCACCTTTCTCACATTATAGTATTTAAGTTCTTTGGAAATAATTTAAGAGAGCTTGACTATATAAAGGCTTAACCAAGAATATCATTACTGTTATTCAATAATCATTTTCTCATTGCTTAAAGTTCCCAGGAGATTTATTTATTTAGGCCCACAGAGTCAAAAGATGCTGGAATATACAAATTAATCAATATGGTTCTTGCTTTCAAGTAGCTAAAAATCATGACTGAGGTTGTGAGGACATTTGAAATCATTATATTTCAAAAATTAAAAATAAAACTACCATATAACCCAGCAATTCTATTCTGGCTATTTATTTGAAGAAAATAAAAACACTAATTAAAAAAATATATATGCAGCATTATTTACAATGTCTAATATATGAAAGTAACCTAGGTATCTATTGATAGATGAATGGATAAAGAAGTGGTACCTATATACAATGATATATCATTCAGCCATAAAAATAAATGTTTCCATTTGCAGCAACATGGATGGACCTAGAGGATATTAGGCTAAGTTAAATAAGTCAGGCAAAGACAGATATCATATTATTTCATTTATATGTGTAATCTGAAAAAAAAAACCCACAAACTAATGAAACAAAACAGAAGCAGACTCATAGACACAGAGAACAAACTGATGGTTGCCAGCGGGGAGAGAATGGGGCTGAGTGAAATGGATAAATAGTAAAAAGAGGGAAAAACTTCCATTGGTGAGCTAAGTCACAGGATGTAATGTACAGCATAGGAAAAATAGTCAATATTATTGTAATACCTTTGTATGGTGACAGATGTTTACTAGACTTACTGTGGTGATCATATTGCGAGGAATATACATTTTGACTCACTGTGTTGTATACCTGAAACTAATACAATATCGCATGTCAACTATACTTGAAAAAGTGAAGCAATAGAAATATGGCACTTTTATATCCTACGTTTTGATTAAATCTTTGCTGCATTAAAGTAATTATTTCTTCTTTCACTTTGCTTAAATAAATTGTTATTTTGCCATTTCGTGGAAAAGAAAAAGTTGCCAATACTCTCCCAACTTTCTTGTAAAGTAAAAACAGATAGAAGGCCATGGAACCTGGGATATATGCAATATCAAAAAGAGGGCTGGAATTAATGCTATACCCCAGGAGCTATAAAAGTTTTACTCTAATTCTAAGATGAATATTTTGAGTTGATACGTCAATGAAAGCAGAACTTTTAATTACATATAATTTGCAATCTTATTCTAGTTTTGTATCTGTACATGTTTACTGCCTAAACAAATACAATCCCCTATTGACTGATTTCTTTATGAATCCCTTTTCTCTCCTTTCACACTGTTGTCAGAACAGCACTTCCCTACATAAAATTCTTCTTTCGCTCATCAGTGAATCCAGAATTAAGTATTTAATGCTTTTCTGGTCATAATTGCTCCAGCTTGTTTTTCCAGCACTAGGTTACCATTCCTCTTCTTCACATGTGCTCTTGTTGCACAAACTCCTTGTTTTCCTTGACATTTAACATACTGTTTCACACTACTTAGTCTCTGTACATGTTTGTCTCCTTGAATGGATTCTCTCAGTTTCCAGTATCAGCCTTAAATTATTAATATCCTCTTTTTTAATCTTTTCTCAACTCACCCAGGCAAAATTAGTAAATAATGTTATTTGCTTCCAAAGGCAATGTGAATTTCTCAATTACAACACTTATCACACAGTATTAAATTGTTTGCCGTTTGATGTCCTTCCAAGATTGTGAATTCTCTTTGGGTAGGAACCATGTCTTCTGTGCAACTTTCCATCACCATACCCTGAGTGTAATTCTTGGCACATAGTAAAGGCTCCATAAATTTATATTGATTGAATGAGTACATTGTACTATATTTGTATTTTTGGAACTATTTTAATTGATTTTTTCAGAGATAGAGAAGAAGGGAGAGGGAGAGAGATGTGAAAGAGAAACATGAATCAGTTGCCTTTTCCATGCACCCCAACTGGGAATAATTTTCTAACCTGGGTATGTGCCCTGACTGGAATGGAATCAGTGACCTTTCAGTGCATAGGATGATGCTCAACCAACTGAGCCACACCAACCAGGGCAGTGCTATATTTCTTTATGGGTTCATTCATTTCACAAGTATTTATTAAATCCTGATTATGTGCCATGTACTCTGCTTAGATACTGGTAATAAGGTGATGAGCAAGATAGACACGGTTTTTATCCATATGGGTAAGACAGTTAAACAAGTGATAACAATAGAATGCTATCCTCAGAGTCAAAATATATTTTAAATTTCTCTATGTCTATCTCTTCTTTCATAGTGCCATTGTCAGAGGTTCTAGATCTTTTATTGTATGCATGGCCAACCAGGTGGTTTCACAACTAGAGACTAAAAATCAACCAAAAGTATGGGATAATTTTATCAAATAAAATGTTATAGTCTATAATACGAATTGTACCATTTCATAATTCAAATGCAGTCAAGAATAAAATCATGTATTGCTTTGATTATTTAAAAGTTTGGTTTCAGATACTTAATAAAATGTAGTTTGTTGCCTACAATTAAATTTTTAAAATACATTTTGAGTAATAAATTGTACCATAATTAGGATACTCTATTCAGGTGGCATTTATAGATGTTTCCTTTTTATTCCTGTGTATTTCACCCACTGTCTTCTGTTTGTGTTTGCCTTCTTATTTTAATTTTTATGAAGTAATATATACACATGGTTAAAATATTAAATAGTATACAAGGACATTTAATAATTACAACTGTTCCATTCCCCACTACTCCCTATTCCCAGTTCCACTTTCTAGAGGTAATCATTTTTATTAATTTTTTTTCAATCAAATTTCTCATGCCATGAATTTTTGTCTTTTTAAAAGAATTTTCCTGAGGTCAATACTTATGTTTGCTTTTTGTTCTTTGCCTTTCATGCTGTTGATTTTATTCACACCTCTGGGTTTTTGTTTACATTTGAGGTTAGGCAGTTTGTTTGATTTTTCTAGGTAGCTCTGTTTCTATATAGATAATTTTCCCATTAGGTTTCCCTGTGTTTAAGAAGTCTGACTTGGAATTCTATGTATGTGGGCCAGGCTTATTCGCTGACAGCTTTCACTTTAAGGTAGGTAGGGTACCAACCTTCAGGCTAATATTCTCCCACATGCCAGAATGGGAATAACTTTGCTAACAAGCATATATGTGCACCCTAAGAGTAAATTCTCCACAAGTTGTTGGCTTACATTTTTTTAAGAAGAATCATTTTGTTTTCTCCTAAGGTTGAATATGCTCAGCTGCATGGATTCTGAGTATACATAAAGGAGAATTTACTATAGACAGACTAGTAATTAACCCCTACAGTGAGGGTGGGGGGATTCTCTTTCCCATACTTACCAAAACTGAGTCTAGAGTTTCTCCTCTGTAGTCCTTCTTGTGTATTCAGACACTTTGACAGGTAATCACTCCTTACTAGTTTTGTTTTCGATCAAAAAGCTTTTTACCTTTTAAAATTCTACGATGGCCACTTTCCCATCTCTTCACTGTTGTAGCATTTTTCTTTTACCATCATTGTTGGGAGTTTGCAGAGAAAGAGTAGGCAAAAATGTATGTTTAATCCACTATCTAGAATGTAAAACTCATGCACTTCTTTTAGGTGTTACTATAAAGTTCAGAAAAGATTATGAAAATGTGCTCTGATTACTTTAACATTACACATCAGATAAGTATTTTTGTATAATGATATGAAATATGCCACAAATATACATTTAAATATGTCAAATTTCCCTCTTTTTCTGACATTTTAAAACTAGTACAAAATAATATTGAATGTAAAGTGCATACTGTGATTGAAGAAAAGTGCATTGCTATAATACAAATTCGACTACAGCAAGGGTCATGGGATACTTATCAACAAATACTTGCCATTTATTTTGGCCTGTCTCCTCTATGAGGACTTATTTTGTGAGGATGGAATACTTTGTCGTGAGTGACACATGTGTTCCTTCTAAATTTTTAATGGACTGTTTTATTCCATTGAGTATATGAACTTTAGAGTTCTGTACTGGACATTCTGTTTCAGCCTACAAAATATGTATATGATCTCATCAACTCTTACTGCGTCAATTACTATTTGAGTATTTAATAACTCAAAAATTTATTTCTAGCTTAGATCTCTGCCTTAAGTATAAGTTAATGTATTCAAAGGTATTTTAGACATCCTTGTTTAAACATCTTAAAGATACCTAAATATCTGCATGTTATAAAATTAAACTCATAAAATTCTAAAAGCCAAAAATTCTCTTCCTCTTACTTTTTATATTTTTGTAACAATAGAGGCTTCTCCTCAGATCAGACTAATTTCTATATCTATTGTGTTTTGAAACCATAATGGTTTTATCCCATGTGACTCAAACACCTATTTGGGGTATGTTTTCAAGTATATATATTTAAATTTTGACTATTTTTCTCCATCCACACTGCCATAATCATTCCCTAAGACAACATCGTCTCTCCTTTGCATTCCTACAATACACTATAACAAATATTCTAACTTCTGTTTTTGCCCAGAATGATTTTGTAAATCTGATTTAGTCACTCATAACTTTCCATTACTGTAAGGAAGTTTTGTTTAAAATAATTATCAATAAGGCTTACATGTCTTGGCTTCTGATTATAACTTTTTTGTTTACCTTGTAACCCCCATCGCCCAGATTTCTAAAATCAAGTTACTGGTGTTCTGTTAATTTACTGAAAATGCCAAAATTGCCCACTTCAGGATCTTTGTAAAGCTGCTCCATCCATCTAAATTATTATTCCCTCATTCTTTTAATCTAATTCAAACAATTTTTCAGGTTTCTCTTTAAATATCTCTTCCCTTAAGAGCCTTCACCCTTTACCCAATTTAAATTAGGTCTCTCATTAAGCTCTCTAATAATGCCAAGCACCAATAAGCCCCAAGCCTTCAAGTGTGGTTTCTGACTTGCTCAACCACTTATGTGATATTTGCCCAAAAGCACAGGCAGAAAAAACAAAAATAGACAAGTGGGATTGCATCACACTGAAAAGCTTCTGCACAGCAAAGGAAACAAACAATAAAGTGATGAGACAAGGGACATTTTGCAAACCATCCTACATAATAAAAGTGTAATATACTAAGTGTCCGACCTTTCATGTGACCTTTCGTTTGACTGTTCCACCAGTCGCTATGACCTGCACTGACCACCAGGGGACAGGCGCTCCAACTGGTAGGTTAGCTTGCTGCTGGGGTCCGGCCCATCAGAACTGGGCAAGATGGGCCAGACACACTCTGGAGCCCTTGCAAGGTGCCTCCCCAGCCAGCCAACCTCCCACTGTCCCTCCCAGGCTGGATTGCAAGAGGGCACAGGCCATGCCAAGGGACCCCACTGGTGCACGAATCCGTGCACTGGGCCTCTAGTATATCTGATAAAAGGCTAATATCCAAAATATATAAGGAACTCAGACAACTCAATAGCAATAAATAAATAAATAAATAAATAAATAAATAAATAATAGCCCAGTGAAAAATGGGCAGAGCACCTATGCAAACATTTTTCAAAAGAAGGCATACACGTGGCCAACAAGTATATATAAAAAGGTACTCCCCAACATTGATTAAGGAAATGCAAACCAAAACAAAAATGAGATATCACCTTATACCCATCAGAAAGAAAAATATAATAAGTGTTGGTTAGAAGATGTAGAAAAGGGAACACTTGTACACTGTAGATGAGAATATTAACTGGTACAGCCACTGTAAAAAACAACATGGAGGTTCCTCAAAAAGGTAAAACTAGAACTAGCATACAATCCATCAACCCTACTTATGAGTATATCTCCACAGAAAATTAAATCAGTATCTCAAAGAGATATCTGTGTTCCCGTGTTCATTTCAACATTGTTCAAAATAGTCAAGAAATGGAAACAATGAAAACAACCTAAATGTCAATGGGCAAATGGTTAAATTAAATAAATAAATAAATACACACACACACACACACACACACACACACACACACACACACACAAACACAGATTGGCCAGATTATTGTAATCTCTGAACGCATAATAATCTGGCCACTCAGTGTATATCCTATATAATAAAAGGCTAATATGCAAATTGTACTCTGGACCAGGAATTCGACCAGCAGGCAGGCCGGCCAACCGCCCATGTCCCCTCCCCCTGGCCAGGCTGGCCAGACCCCCCCTCCCCATGCAAAAATTCACGCACCAGGCCAGATTATTATGCGTACAGAGATCATAATAATCTGGCTACTCAGTGTGTATATATATATAAAATGAGTGGCCAGATTATTATGCGTACAGAGATCATAATAATCTGGCTACTCAGTGTGTATATATATATATATATATATATATATATATATATGTACGAGAGGCCCAGTGCATGAAATTTGTGCACGGGGGGTGTGTCCCTCAGCCCAGCCTGCACCCTCTCCAATCTGGGACCCTTCGAGGGATGTCCGACTGCCTGTTTAGGCCCGATCCTGTGGGCAGTCGGACATCCCTCTCACAATCCAGGACTGCTGGCTCCCAACTGCTCACTTGCTTGCCTTCCTGATTGCTCCTAACTGCTTCTGCCTGCCAGCCTGATCACCCCCTAACCACTCCCTTGACAGCCTGATTCATGCCTAACTGCTCCCCGGACAGGCTGTTTGCCCTTAACTGCCCTCCCCTGCAGGCCTGGTCCCCCCCAACTGCTCTCCCCTGTAGGCCTAGGACCCCCCCAAACTGCCCTTCCCTGCAGGTCCGGTCATCCCCAACTTCCCTCCCCTGCCGGCCTGGTCACCCCTAACAGCCCTTCCCTGCAGGCTTGATTGCCCCCAACTGCCTTCCCTTGCAGGCCTGGTCCCTCCCAACTGCCCTCCCCTGCTGGCCATCTCGTGGCAGCCATCTTGTGTCCACATGGGGGCAGTGATCTTTGACCACATGGGGGCAGCCATCTTGTGTTTAGTAGTGATGGTCAATTTGCATATTATTCTTTTATTAGATAGGATAGAGGCCTGGTGCATGGGTGGGGGCAAGCTGGTTTGCCCTGAAGAGAGTCCCGGATCAGGGTGCAGGTTCCCTTGGGGCATGGGTGAGGGGCCTATGGTGGTTTGCAGGCCGGCCACACCCCCCGGTGACCCAAGCAGAGGCCCTGGTATCTGGGATTTATTTATCTTCCATAATTGAAACTTTGTAGCCTTGAGTGGAGGCCTGGGCCCGCCAGGGTGTATGGAAAGCTTGGCTTCCTCCATTGCCAGAGAAACCCAAGACTCCTGCTCGTTCCGTGGTCGCAGCCATCTTGGTTGCATTAATTTGCATACTCGCTCCTGATTGGCTGGTGGGTGTGACTTGTGGGTGTAGCAGACTGATGATTAATTTGGATATTACTCTTTTATTAGATAGGATATATATACACTAGAGGCCCGGTGCACAAAATTTGTGCACAGGGATGTGTGTCCCTCAGCCCAGCCTGCATCCTCTGCAATCTGGGACCCTTTGATGGATGTCGGACTGCCCTCTCACAATACAAGACTGCAGGCAACCAACTGCTCGCCTGCCTGCCTGCCTGATTGCCCCTAACCACTCCCCTTCCAGCCTGATCGACACCTAACTGCTCCTCTGTGGGCCTGATTGCCCCCAACTGCCCTCCTTTGCTGGCCCGGTCGCCTCTAACTGCCTTCCCCTGCTGGCCTGATCATCCACAACTGCCCTCCCCTGCTGGCCATCTTGTGGCGGCCATCTTTTGTCCATATGGGGTGGCCATCTTTGACCACATGGGGGCGGCCATCTTGTGTGTTGGAGTGATGGTCAATTTGTGTATTACCTCTTTATTATATAGGATATATATATACCCACACTTAGCATATTCCACTTTTATTATATAGGTTGTTTTGCATTAAAAAATAAGGAAATCCTGCCATTTTCAACAATGTAGATAAACCTGGAGTATATTATTCTAAGTGAAATAAGCCAGAGGCAAAAAGACAAAACTGCATGATCTTACTTATATGTGGAATCTAAAACATTTAAAGTAATACAAGCAGAGAGCAGAATGTTAATTGCCAAGGGATGAGGTGGGGAGTAAAGGACATTAGAAGATATTGGTCAAGGGGTACAAAGTTTCAACTAAGCAAAATGAATAATCTATGCAGAGCTAATGTACAGCAATGTGACTATTATTAACAATACTGTATTGTATATTGAAATTTGCTAAGAGGTTAGATCATAAGCATTCTCAACACATACATAAAGAAAATAGTAACTATGTGAGGTGATGGATATATCAATTAGCTCAATTTTGGTGATTATTTCTCTATGTGTTTATATATAGACTAGAGGCCCAATACACGAAATTCATGCAAGATTTGGCCTTTGCAGCTCCAGCTGCCTTGGCCCTCACAGTCCTGGCTTCGTCCAAAGGTTGTCCAGAAGGTTGTTTGTTGTTGTTTTTCTGTTTTATTTTATTTATTTTTTATTTTTTAAAATTTCTTTATTGATTAAGTTATTACATATGTGTCCTTATCCCCCCATTACCCCCAACCCCCCCCCCCACTCATGCCCTCACCACCCTATTGTCTATGTCCATTGGTTAGGCTTATATGCATGCATACAAGTCCTTTGGTTGATCTCTCCCCCTTACCCCCACCCTCCCTTACCTTCCCTCTGAGGTTTGACAGTCTGGATGGTCATTCTGCTGTTTGGCCATTCAGTCAATTTGCATATTACACTTTTATTATTATAGATATTTATGAATGCACCAAATTGCACACTTTAAATATATACAATTTTTAAATATACCTCAATCAAGCCAGATAAAAAGTTTAATGGAAAAAATGAAGAAACAGTAATTGCTTTTACCTGAAAGGTTGGGGAAAACTTCATAGAAGAAGCCATAAAAGTGGTTGGCAAACCAGAGAAAAGGAAGATAAGTACATTTCCTGTAGAAAGAATAACATGCACATAAATAAGAAAGCATGAAGAATGTATCATGTAAAAGATATGTCAAGTACTCTGGCATGAATGGAGGGCATGATAAACTGGGAAAATTATGAATGATGAAGCTAAAAAGAGAAGAGATGCCAAATATAAGGGAGAGATTCATCAGTCTAACACAGAACTATGTTACACTCTTGAGTTATTGGGTGATAGATAGATTATTTCACATAGACAGAGACAGAGAGTGATAGAGGGACGCATAATAGTATATGCATGGTTTTGCAAATGTAGGTTTACATTTTTGAGTACATGAAACACAGAGTTTATTTTTGTATTATTATTTATTAACTAGAGGCCCAATACACAAAACTTGTGCAAGGGGCTTTCCCCTCACAGCCACGGCGGCCTGCCTTGGGCCTTGCAGCCCCTGCTTCATCCGGAAGGATATCCAGAAAGACATCTGGAAGGTCATTTGGTCTAATTAGCATATTTGAATTTTATTATTATAGATTATTGTATTACTTTCCAAGCAAACAACTGTAAGCCCACTTTTGCCCCACCCTATATATATATGATCAGTTCTTTTTCTCTGGAGAACTCTCACTAATACAAGAGATCCTACTAACAAGGCAGATGGCCAAACCCCATAAATAAAACTGACCTGTGAAATATTGGTTTGTGAAGTGGATGAAAGCTTTCAAGAACAGGTATATTACCCTAAAATTGTACATACAGAAATGCCTGGTGTTAGAGATTTGAAGGAGAACAATGAAAAATAACTTTTCCATCATGATTAAGATAGCACAAAATATAAGCTCATGGGAATAGCCATCCTATATAATAAAGGGGTAATATGCAAATTGACCCTCACACTCTCTCACAAGATGGCCACCCCCATGTGGTCAAAGTTAGCTGCCACAAGATGGCTGGCAGGGGACGGTAGTTGTGTGCAATCAGGCCAGCAGGGGAGGGCAGTTGGGAGTGACCAAGCCTACAGGGGAGGGCAGTTGAGGGTGACCAGGCCAGCAGGGGAGGGCGTTTGGGGGACATCAGGCCAGCAGGGGAGGGCAGTTGGGGGCGATCAGGCCAGCAGGGGAGGGCAGTTGGGAGAGATTGGGCTGGCAGGTTAGAGCAGTTGGGGGTGACCAGGCTAGCAGGGGAGGGCAGTTGGGGGTTACTGGGCCAGCAGGAGAGGGCAGTTGGGGGCGATTGGGCTGCAGGGTAGGGCAGTTAGTGGCAATTGGGTTGGCAGGGAAGCAGTTAGGCATCGATCAGGCTATCAGGGGAGTGGTTAGGGGATGATCAGGCTGGCAGTCAGGCGAGCGGTTGGGAGCCAGCAGTCCTGGATTGTGAGAGGGTTGATCCCTGTGGGATTGGGCCTAAACTGGAAGTCGGACATCCCCCAAGGGGTCCCAGATTGGAGAGGGTGCAGGCTGGGCTGAGGGACATCCCCCCAGTGCACGAATTTCATACACCAGGCCTCTAGTAAATATTATAATTCAGATAGTGCAGAGACCTAGAAGGAAAAGTGAGTGAAAGAAAATAACTCAAGATGTCTAAGGGTTGTAGTGAAATAACTTGACTTCCCATAAGATGTGGTCAAGCCCTGTAGCCACTACTTCATTTGCTTTATCTTCTCCTAAATGTAGTTTTACACTCTTTTAACTACTTTTGTTTTTCAATTCTCAGTTGTATCTTTTTTAAAATGATATTTTTCAATTACAGTTTACATTCAATATTATTTTGTGTTAGTTTTAGGTATACAGGGTAGTGGTTAGATAATGATTTACTTTACTATTGGTCCCCTTGGCATTTCCAGTACCCACCTGGCACCATACATCATTATTACGATATTATTGACTATGTTTCCTATGCTTTAATTTACATCTCTGTGACTATTCTGTAACTACCAATTTTTACTTCTTAATCCCTTCACCTTTTTCACCCAGTGCTCCCAAACCCCCTTACATTTATTTGTTGCATATTTTAGCCCAGTGACTTACAGAGAAGGTTCAGATTGTACATTATTTCAGGATCCTATAGAATCTAATTAGAGGATTAGCAGAAAAATACCTATAATACCAAGTAGAAAAAGAAAGGTTGCACAGTAAACCATATAAATTTCCATAGGGATTTAAAGCAGATAAATATTTCATCTTGTTTGGAAGCACAGAAACGTTTTCACAAAATACTTTGCATTTCATAGTGGTTTGAAATAAGGTTGCATAGATTTTGATTATTGTGAATTAGAAAATAGCAAGTTTCTGGCGATGGAAAAACAGAAAGGAAGGCACAGTGCAAGAATGTGAAAGGCAAAGGGGGCAGGTGGTCAAAAACCAAACAATCATTCCACTTAGAAGAAATATGTTATGTTTATTATATCTCTTCAGAGGCCAGACAAAGAGTGTAAATGTGAGAAAAATCTGGCCAAGAGGAAGATAATAGGAACTGATTGCATCTACACTGAAACAAAGGATAGGAGATGCTGCACTGGAAAACATTCAAATTCGCCAAGTTGTGAAACACTGTAGAAGCCAAATAGAACACATCTTCCAGCTGGAATTAACCCAGGGATATTTTAATGTTGGAACAAATAATAACAACTGAACATATGGTTGGAGAGGTAATTTTTGGCCATGTTGACTGCAGATTAAGGCCTGCGATGCTAATTTATTAGGTGGAAAAGGGTTACTGAGAGTTATTGAGCAAAAAAATAAAATAATCAGCACCGCATCAAGAAAGTGTATAGAACAAAATGGAATGGGCCAAAATGGACTAATTAAGAGTCTAGAAGACTAATATGTGATCCAGATAAGAAACAGTTAGGGCCTGAACTAGAGCAGGTGGTGGCAATAGGATCTGAAGGAAGGTGTGGATATGAGAGGCATTGTAAAGCTAGGATTTTTCACCTGCAGACCTCCATGTCTATAGTTTGTGGAACTGGTTGAACTGTTATTGGTATATACATAAGCAGAATATTATGCAGCCATTAAAATGTGTTATTCTTCCTTGGCCGGCATGGTTCAGTGGTTGAGCATCAATCTATGAACCAGGGGGTCATGGTTCTATTACCCGTCAGGGCATATGCCCAAGTTGCTGGCTAAATCCCTAGAAGGGGGTGTGCAGAAGGCAGCTGATCAATGATTCTTTCTTATCATTGAAGTTTCTCTCTCTCTCTCCCTCTCCCTTCCTCTCTGAAATTAATACAAATATACTTAAAAATAAATTAAATGTATCATTCCTATTTTTATGAATTGATATGGAAAGATCTCTGCAACATATTGTTGAGGAAAATTTCAGGTTAAAATACATTGATAGTATGATATGATTTATACTATTGTTGATATGAGTATGAATGTGTGCATATGTGTAGACAATTATTGATAGATTCCTTAAAGAATGCCAAGCAGAATCACCCTTCCCTTTAGAATTACTTGAATTTTTCTATAGTAGCATATATTATCTTTGTAATAAAAACAGCAAGTTATAATTTTTAGAGAAAGAACAGGATGTAATTATAATACAGCATGAAAGTGTTACACACGATCAGTGCTGGGGCCCCGCCAGCAGGCGAGGGGATCCCAACGCAGGTGCTGGGTGTGGAGGCCACGGGGACATAGGGTACCAAGGAGACAGAACTGAACCTCACATCACCCTGCTTGGCCCCGGAGGATGGCTGGTTAGCCAGAGACGGGTAAGATTCCTCAGGGAAGGAACAATCTAAGACAGGCACAGTCGCAGAGGGGCCATCAGGAGAGAACTTGGGGGTCAAGAGAGGTGGGGCACAGACCCTCACCCCCCTAACTTAGCAGGGGCCTGAACCCTCACCCCTTCTGAAGGAAGTCTCCTGCCCGAATGGCTGCTTAACGTCCATGCCCAGCTCAAATCAGGACTCGGGTAACAGACAGAGACTTGGCCAACAGTAGCTTCCCTCTCACTGCAACAATAATTGTTTGAGTTGTCTTGAACTCATGGTGAGGGGAAGTGGATTTTTGATATCTAAATCCAGCCTACCACCAGGAATGCTCAGGGCCTACTCAAGAAGGCAAATAATCCTTTCCAATAATATTTACAGCGTAAAATAAGATTGTTGTTAGAGTAATAAATTTGACAGTGAAATAGTAGTCAAGTTTTCAGGCTAATTTAAATTGGCTAGTTGAAGCAAGCGAATATTCTAGAAAAATTAATAGTACTGGACAAAAAAACAGTTCCTAAAGTGTTAACTAAAATTTTTATTTATAGTTCATCTCATGATAAAATTGCATAACAGGTAATGAACCTAAAGCAGTCACATTATAGTGCAAAAAAACAAAATTTAAAAGCTATCAAAACTACATTAAAATTTTTTCAAAAGCCTCCTAATATTTAAATAAAAAAAAGGGGGATAGTAGAAGAATATCATGTAAGGAAAAATATCCTGTAAGTGAATTACATCTAGAAAATTTGTACTTTAGAAAAATAGTTGTAATGCTAAAAGCAAGACACCCATGAAAAACACACATGGTGTCAAAACAAGCCAGAGGAAAATCATTTGGGCAAAAAATGAAAAGGGATCCCAAGTCAAATTTATAGGAAATATTCCTTTATTAACTTTTGGTCGAGAATATGTTTGTATATTTTCAGAAAACAACTCCGAGACCATGTGGATTCTGGCAACAGAGAGGAATCGACAGGACTACTCCAGCCATGAAGACAGAAAAGAAGCAGTCCAGAGATGGAAGACGCTGACGTCACCTTGCCACACTAGCAGTCAGCAGCTGTGCGTCACTGCAGGTTGCCCAGGACCAAACCAGAGAGGGTCGGACCTGCATTACCACCATTTGTCCACCATCCAGAACTGAAATATCATTGCTGACATGTGCACATAAGGAACTGTTTGACATTGAAATTGGGTTGCAAAAGAACTGTTGGCCCAGAAAGAAACTCACTACAGACTGATTCATTTGCCTTTCAGCATAACCATTATTGCTTGTCTCATTTTTGGTTCTTATAAGTGTATTTCTAGTAGCACATGAGCTCACTTATCTAGGGGAAATGATGAACAACATGGACTGATGAACAAGAACAGACCCAGAAACAAGGAGGAATGGATCAGACTGTCGGGCCTCAGAGGGAGGGTAGAGAAGGGTGGGGATATAGGGGAGAGATCAACCAAAGGACGTATGTGCATGCATATGAGCCTAACCAGTGGTCACGGACAACAGGGGGGGTGGGGGCATGCGTGGGGAGGGGTGTGGGATGGGAATGGGGGATGAGGACAAATATGTGATACCTTAATCAATAAAGAAATTTTAAAAAAAGAACGAAAAAAAGAAAAGTGTTACACGGGGTGCATGTATATATTAATGCTGTATTGTTGGGTGGAGGAGAATCAAGTCAAGATGGAAACTTTCTACCTGAGTTGATCCTAGAAGATTGAATAAGAGACTATGAAGCAGAAAGATTGAGGAAAATTCTTGGCAAAAAGAAGTTTAAAGGGAACACAGCATTCCTCAGGAACCTGAAGTAATTAAAAATGTCTTAAATTTTGGATGTGATTGGGGGAGGGGGGTTGAAGTATAGTAAAGGCTACTATTTTATTGCACAGTAACTATGTGCAAGGCACTCTGTTAAGTACTGCACTCTGAAAAACCATCCTCTCTAATAAAATGGTAATATGCAAATTAACCATCACTCCGCTACATAAGCCACACCCACAAGCCAAGCCACGCCCACAAGCCAATCAGGGCGAGTATGCAAATTAATCCCCATCCAAGATGGCTACAGCCACAGAGAGCAAGATTTCCCAGGTAACAGAGCAAGCCAAGCTTTCCAATAGCCGTTGCAGACCAAAGCCTCCACTCAAGCTACAAAGTTTCAATTATAGAAGGTAAACAAATTCAAACAAATGGCGGCAGAATGGAGCTTGAGAGAGCAGGCCAGGGTTGCCGGCGGCAACAGGGGAAGCAAAGCTTTCCACACACCCTGGCTGGGCTCACCCACTTAAGGCTACAAAGTTTCAATTGTAGAAGGTGAATTAACTGCCACAGAAATGGCTGCAGGAGGCTTGGCTCCGCTCCAGGCTACAAAGTTTCAATTGTAGAAGGAAAATAAATTCCAGATACCAGGCCTCTGCTTGGGTTGCCAGGGGGCGTGGCCGGCCTGTAAACCACCACAGACCCCTTGCTCAGGCTGCCCCATGCCCCAAGGGAACCCCACCGTGATCCGGGACACCCTTCAGGGCAAACCAGCTGGTCCCCACCCGTGCACCAGGCCTCTATCCTATCTAATAAAAGAGTAATATACAGATTGATCATCACTGCAACACACAATATAGCTGCCCCCATGTGGTCAAAGATCCTGCCCCCATGTGGACACAAGATGGCCACTACAAGATGGCCAGCAGGAGAGGGCAGTTGGGAGGCACCAGGCCTGCAAGGGAGGGCAGTTGTGAGAGACCAGGCCTGCAAGGGAGGGCAGTTGAGAGGGACCAGGCTTGCAAGGGAGGGCAGTTGGAGGTGATCAACCCTGCAGGATAGGGCAGTTAGGGGTGACCAGGCTGGCAGAGGAGGGAAGTTGGGGGCAAACAGGATGGCAGGGGAGCAGTTAAGCATCAACCAGGCTGGCAGCGGAGTGGTTAGAGGGTGATCAAGCTGGCAGGCAGAAGCGGTTAGGGGCAATCAGGAAGGCAGGCAGGCAAGCAGTTGAGAGCCAGCAGTCCTGGATTGTGAGAGGGATGTCCGACTGCCCGTTTAGGCCTGATCCCACCAGGATCAGGCCTAAACGGGCAGTCGGACATCCCTCCAGGAGTCCCAGATTGGAGAGGGTACAGGCTGGGCTGAGGGATAACCCCCTGCCGTGCACGAATTTCGTGCACCAGGCTTCTAGTACTAAAATAATGCTGTCCCGCCCTGCCAGACTCAGTGGTTGAGTATCAACCTGTAAGCCAGGAAGTCTATGTTCGATTCCCAGTCAAGGGCACATTCCCTGGTTGCGAGCTCGATCCCCAATGTGGGGTGTGCAGGAGGCAGCTGATCAATGGTCTCTCATTATTGATATTTCTATCACTCACGCCCTCTCCTTTTCTCTCTGAAATCAATAAAAATATATGCTTTTTAAAAATAATGCTTCCTGTAAAAACATATATATCTCAAGCTAAGTATCTAAGTTTAAGATTATTCACTTTATACAAAGAATCATTCCTGAATTGTTCAGCAAAATCCTTTAAAGACTGTACTACCTCCTTTAGAACATCTCAAATAGAATATATCTTTTTAAAAATATTTTTTATTGATTTCAGAGAGGAAGGGAGAGGAAGAGAGAGATAGAAACATTAATGATGAGAGAGAATCATTGATCGGCTGCCTCCTGCACATCCCCTACCTGGGATCGAGCCCGCAACCCAGGCATGTGCCCTTGATCGCAATCAAACCTGGGACCCTTCAGTCCGCAGGCTGACGCTCTATCCACTGAGCCAAATCAGCCAGGGCTCAAATAGAATATATCTTATAAAATCTTGATTTGTACTGTAACAAAAATGTAGTCTAAATCAAGGTCCATTTGTGATGGAATTAAATTTCAAGGTACTCAGAAGGATACTTTTAGCATGTTATATGGTAAGAAAAATCCTAGTTCTATTTTTCAGAACTATCATTTTTCTGCACATTAAGAACATGTCCAGTAGCATTGGACATAAAAAATGTTAGACATTAGGGTATTATCACACTTACTATTATGGAAGAAACTAGAGGCCTGGTGCACGAATTCATGCACCAGTGGGGTCCCTCGGAATGGCCTGTAGGATCGAGCCAAAACTGGCTCTCCGACATCCCCCGAGTGGTCTCGGATTGTGAGAGGGTACAGGCCAGATCAAGGGACCCCACTGGTGCACTATCAGGGCTGGGGAGGGATGCGGGAGGTTGGCCAGCCAGGGAGGGACCGCGGGAGGCTTCCAGGGCATTTCCAGCCCATCTTGCTCAGTCCCGATCATCCGGACCCCAGCAGGAAGCTAACCTACCAGTCAGAGCGTCTGCCCCCTGGTGGTCAGTGCACGACATAGCGACTAGTCAATCAGTTGACTGTCTGCTACCTGGTGGTCAGTGCATGTCATAGCGAGCAGTTGAGTGGCCTTAGAATATCATTAGCATATTACACATTGATTGGTTGAACGGCGGTCCAGTTGACCAGACATTTAGCATATTAGGCTTTTATTATATATGATGTTAGAATCTGCTAAATCTTAGTGATAAGTAGACCAAGCAACGCTAACTTGAAGAATTTTCTCATACCACATGCCAAAATCCAGAAACTAATATACTGGTAATTCCAAAATTTAGCTAATGAGAGGCAAAGAGAAAGAAAGAAGGAGAAAGGGACTATCACAGTGCTTGGCAAGCTTAGAACCATTCAATAAGGAAAACGTGGATTATTTATGTTGCCAGTGATATGATACCAGTAATTATGCTGATTTTGTACCTGGACACATGAAAAAACTCAATGGAATAAACTTATTAAACCATAGTCAAACTTCTGTTAACACAAAGTATGAGCTTTTACAGTTTATAAAATGAACTTCTTTGTTTTTGCATGTATGTAAACATATTCCATTCACTTCCTGTCAGTAATGCCATGGCTTCTGTTATTACTATCTCAAACATAATATATGCATTGGAGTTTTTATTTGCACATGTATTTTAAAATTGTGTTTATGTACTGTAGGTATTTTATAATTATTTATTGGTTTATCCTGAACGCTTGCTAGAAAGGACACACAGGTTTAAAACAATAAAAGCTTTCCTATTTCCCACTCCCTTCTATGCTCAGTGCTGAATTCTCCAACAGTCAAAATCAAAATCAAACTTGATTATAAATTCATCCCCATAAACATGGAATTGCCCATCTCAACATCTTTATAGACTTTAAACCCAGAAAACATGTACATCCTGTAACACAGGGATGAGGAACCTTTTTCTGCCAAGGGCCATTTGGATATTTATAAAATCATTTACAGGCCATGCAAAATTATCAACTTAAACATTAGTCTGCTATATTTGATCAAACTTTTAATTAACTCACCCCTAATGCCTTGGCAGGGCCAGACCAAATGATTTCACGGGCCTGATATGGCTTGCAGGCTGGATGTTTCCCACCCCTGCCCACACTTCAACCTCTATTTCATTTTTATTGTAATAACTAGAGGCCCAGTGCACAAAATTCGTGCAAGGGGGGGTCCCCTCAGCCAAGCCTGTACCCTCTCCAATCTGGGACCCCTCAGGGGATGTCTGACTGCCAGTTTAGGACCAATTCCAGGGATCAGGCCTAAACCAGCAGTCAGACATCCCTCTCACAATCTGGGATCGCTGGCTCCTAACTGCTCACCTGCCTGCCTGCCTGATTGCCCCTAACTGTCCCCCTTCCAGCCTGATAACCCCTAACCACCTCTGCCTGCGGCCTGGTTGCTCCCAGCTGCTCCCCACCACCGGCCTTGTAGCCCCTCACTGCCCCCGTCTGCTGGCCTGGTTGCCCCCAACTATCCCCCCTGCTGGCTTGGTCACCCTTCACTGCCCCCTGCTGCTGGCCTGGTCGCCCATCATTTCCCCCCCCTGCTGGCCTGGGTGCCACCAACTGCCCCCCATGCCAGCCTGGTTGCCCCTCACTGTCCACCTGCTGGCCTAGTTGCCCATGCAGCTTGCTGTTCAGTCGTTTGATTGTCCCTCACTAAGCCCCTGCCTGCCTGGTCACCCTATGCAGCCTGCTTTTCAGTCATTACTGTGAGGGCGTCCTGACAATTTGCATATTACCTTTTTATTAGTATAGATTATTTCAAACTTTTAAACCACACTCTGATTATTTTGCCTTTATCTGAATTGAATTTAAATAATTTTACTTCATCTCTTTTTTTCCTGCTACTTTGCAAGTTTCATGTGGGAGCAAACCTGTCTATTTTTTCTAATACATAGAAAGTACTTGGTTAACAAATGAATTCATAGATTAACATTATCTGCCTTAACAACTTCCTAGTACCAATCATTGTACTAAACAATGCTAGACTAAAACTTAGAAAATATAATACCGAATTAGGATAATTTATACACATGATAAAATGAAGTAAAATATTAGAAAAGTTTCTGATTTGTAAGGGTGAATAATTTTTTAAACTCTATTTCTTGATCACATATATATGACAATCAAGGTTCATTTATATATCTTAGGGGTTATTTTAAAATTTACCCAAACCAACTTTACAAAGAAAAATAAAAGAAAAGATATTGTGCAGCTCTGTGCTTTAAGTTAACACTACATTTTCCTTAGTTCTCCAAATATTTTATCATGCCTTCCCTGGCTCATGGAAAAGATATAATCTTGACAGCAAACTGTACAATATTCTGCACTTTTTTTTAAAAAAATGTTATTAAATCAAGCACATAGGGTGCCACAACTCCAACAGCTGTGGAACTTCATGAATGAGCTCATTTCTTATTTATCTGCCAACAAGTGCTTGAAGAGTAAACAGGCAAGAAAGTGTGATTACATAGATAAAATTGAATAACATGTTTCTCTAACTTTATTTACTTAAATTTATGTTCATTTGGGCTCCCCAGTCAAAATTCTCACAGTATACTTTATGTTTGCACATGACTGTAGAAGGAGGCACTGAGAAATTAATGTTATTCTAAGGATTATTTCCCAGGACTATGGAGTATTATATTAGCAAAGAGATGCCAAGCTATTTTTTAAAAAATGTTTGGACTGAATGTTTTCTCAGTCAACCTATTTCTTTCAGGTGATAGCTCTTAGAAGGTTGTGGTTCTAAGCCATTAATAAAGAATTGGCTATTTTATGAAAGCTTTAAAAAATCAGCAAGTAACAAAATACCTTAACTTCAATAAGATCTTGAATTAGCTGAATGAGTATAATAAGTAAGAAATTACCTGTTGGCATAATCTTGTCACAATTTCTATATTTCCAAACTTATTTGGAACCACTACAGGTGAGTAAAACTAGCTTAAGTCCTTTCTAAAACAAAACAAAATATGAACTTTGTACTTCACATGAATGAATATAGGCTGTCTCCTTTAGAGCAGCATACGTCTTTTCAACAGCTCACATTTAACTTGCAGCGGCTTATTATATAGCAGAAATATCAGTTGGCACACAGGAAAGGTATAAAAACAGGCTTTCAGTGGAGAGAAAGGAAGTACAAAGATTTATAGAGATAATGGTGTAAGAAGGATGGCTAGCTGGTGGAGAGAACTAACAATTTGGATGCTAACTGATAGAAATAGCTCTGAAACATCTGTCATTTGCATTCTGTTATGTTTACTGGGTAAAACTGTGATTATGAGCAGAAAATTATTTGATGTGGAGGTCAAGTAATTCAAAGGCCAGAGTCAAACATATGTATACTGAAGTCTCCCAGAATGGAGTGGAAACTTCCAAGACAGAGATTCACTAAAGACTTCAATAGGTAACGATGTGGGACATATCTAGGATAATGTTTGGGTGGTACATAATATTTCATAACTGATGGAGAATATAAACAATATGTTTCACACATTTAAATAATTTTGAATTTGTAATGGAGCATGTTTTCTTAGACTACAGTTTGTGGGGGTTTTTAATATATATATTTCATTGATTTCAGAGAGGAAGGGAGAGGGAGAGAGAGATAGAAATGTCCATGATGAGAGAACCATTGATCAGCTGCTTCCTGCACACCCCGGACTGGGGATTGAGCCTGCAACCCAGGCATGTGCCCTGATCAGTAATACAACCGTGACCTCCTGGTTCATAGGTCAACACTCAGCCACTGAGCCACTAAAGCCAGAGCATAGAAAACCCATTTTAATGGCAGATAGTAAGAGCTCAACATAATCTTTCAAAAATGCTATTGATTTCTTTTTTTGTATGCAAGTTTTCTTGCCAGTCTAAAATTGGTTACTGCTAGGGACATTAAAGGGCCCTCGCAGAAAAAGCACAGCAGTATGAGAAATAGCAAGAAACAAAGAAAGTGACAACGATTCTTAAAAACCAGAGTCCTTTGATAGAACAAATACAATGTAAGAGGCAAAATAATAATATCTTCCCCACCTTTTATTTTTAACAAGTCCCTTGATAGATAATAGACACCTTTCTATATATTAATCCATGGGGATTTTTTTCTCAAATCTAATATTTTATTTTGTAACAAAAAGTAGTCTTGCTTTAATCAAAGAAATATTATAAAAGAACTGAAAATACTGCCTTTTAGAGAGCAAAACAAAAAGTGACTGGGGGAGAGAGAGAGAGAGAGAGAGAGAGAGAGAGAGAGAGAGAGAGAGAGAGCCTTGTGTGGTGTGTGCACACACATGCATGTGTGCTAATGACTTGACAGGCAATAGGAAGATAGATTTAAAAAAATGAAAAAGTTTGGTTACAACAGAAATAATTAAGGGGAAAAAAACAATACTCAAGACCGAGTAGTAGAATTTTTAGGAGAATATACGTGGTAGAGAGGCACAAAAAATACAAGTTAGAAAAAGGGAAGAAAAAAGAGAGGCTAAACATATGACCCCAGGTTGTGATTTAAAAGGGAAGAGTTCTAGTTGAGGATATATGTGTTCCACTCTTCCCTCCTCTATCCAAAATGCCCTATTTTGAAAGAAAACATGCAGATATGGAGTTCTAAGTTGCTAGTGAGGGCAAATCTTTGTTAGCATTTTTATTTCATGTGCCTATTTCAGAAAAGTTTTCATTATTATTATAGAAATCTGGTGTTTCACATGTAGGCTATGACGAGAAATGTGTAGGAAAGATGAGTAGGAGAGCCCTAGGATGTAATAATACCCTGAAAACAAAGGGACAGGAGTGAGATTGCTAGATAAAATACATAACATGCAGTTAAATTTGAATTTCAGATAAATAAATAACATTGCACACACATTCTGATACTAAAATATTATTCACTGTTTATCTGAAATTCAAATTTAACTGTGTGTCCTGAATTTTTATTTGCTAAATTTGGCAATCCTAGCCATGGGATGAGGAAAATGAGGTAACTGCATTTATAAGACATATGCGAGGGCATTGATTTATAGCATGGGATGACCCCAATTTAAGAAAATTGGCATGCATACACTCATTTTTATCCACATAAAGATCAGTTACAATGGACAGAGACTCATATTTAATAGTATAAATTTACATTTATTCATGCAATTACATGATACATTTACTCTGGCAATGATACAGTTCATACAATCATATGGTACATTAATCATACAATATTCATGACCTTAATGGCTATTTTTATCAAAAATTAATTATGTAATAAAGTTAAGCTTTGAGAGCTGAGATATTATGCCAGACTAAATGGAAGTTGGCAGCCTCTAATTACATCATAGTTTGGATGATATTACAGAATATTTTTTTATCAATATCTGTTCTCTTTGCTAAATTTCATGCCAATAATTGCTTCCAGTACTTTGCTGAAATACCTTGTATCTCCAGCCAACTTGCCCTCTCCCCAGGCAATTTTAATTGGGTAGTTTTTTTCCCTAAGATTGTCAAATATATAACTTACAAAAAAACCCGGTTCTTTAAAGTTGAGGAAAGTGAAACAAAGAGGTAAAGTTCCTTTCTTGAAATCACCATAAAATCTACATAAAACTTAATATTTTAATTTCTTTTATTTTTATATTAAATCTTCAAAATCCAGTGTGTATTTTATCCTTGTGGCATATATCAATTCTGACTAGCTACATTTCAAATGCTTAATAGCCATATGTCATTAGTAGCTACTGCCATTGGGTAGCACAGATCTGGACCATTCATGGTAGCTGGCAATGTGGTATCTTTTTCATCAATGAAGGAGGCTTCTGTTTTCTAAAATTTGTTACATGGATAGAATGAAATTCTTATGTACCAATTAAAAATACAGTCACTTTTTACCTTAGTTTAAAAACATTTACTATTTTTTCAATTCCCCATGGAACTAGGGAACACCTGTTTACTATCTTCCTCATAAAGAAATCATTAATGTGCTTCAAAAAGAATAATAAGCAATACTAATTCTTAATACATGTAATCATCTCGGTAATCCCTTGAGATACATACTACTTTTACCATCATCACTTTAAAGTTGAGGAAAGTGAAACAAAGAGAGGTAAAGTACCTTTCTTGAAATCACACACATAGTAAGTAGCAGAAACATTTTTTAAACTATGATGGTTTGTCTTCAAGGTTTTTTATTTTGACTATTACATTTTCTTGTATGTCTGGAGAGACTATTGAACTCATTCATTGAGGTCTAGTACTATTTGATGGATACATTCGCATGTTGAGAAAATGGTACATCAAATAGACTTGAGGATTTTAATGCAGCAAGTTGTCCATTATGCAAATATTATGTTTTTTTGTTTTTATGTGGAACCTGATTACATTTCTCTTATGTCACTCATTGCAAAAGATTGACAATTGTAATTAAAATAAAATTATTGCCCAATAACTTTTTAAAATATATTTTTATTGATTTCAGAGAGAATGGGAGAGGGAGAGAGAGATAGAAACATCAATGATGAGGATCATTGATTGGCTGCCTCCTGCATCCATGGAGCCCACAACCCAAGCATTTCCCTGACTGGGAATGGAAACGTGACCTCCTGGTTCATAGGTTGACACTCAACCACTGAGCCATGCCGGCTGGGCCCCAAGAACTTTAATTAATATTTTCAATCTTCTATTTTGTTTTTATTTAGATTATAGCATGCCACAGTCTTGTGAATTTAGTAGTGGTAACAAATATACCTGGATCAGGATGGTGACATAGAATGTTCCTGGCTTCAATCCCCCTCACCAGAAGATTAACTAGCAATAGCCACAGACAATACATCATTGTGAAAATTCCAGAACACAAGGGAAAGGCTGAAGCACTCCCCTGGGCCACAGATATTGAGAAGGAATGCACCAGAAGCGTTAGAGGATTGGCTGCGCTCTGACCACATCACCCTTCCTCCAGACAGGCACAATGCAGTACCGAGGGGGCTCATGGGGCCCATGGAAATCAGGTTGTAATGGAGAAGGGGAGAAGGGCTCACAGCAACCAACACTTGGGACTTGGAAAACAGTTTCTTTTTCCAGTGGTGATCAAGTAGTGGGTTTGCCCATACACAGAGGCAAGCTGGTGCCCATCTTGGCAGCGCACAGGTTGTCTGATTTCGGGACCCCATCCAGGCTTGGAGCCTATTCTGCTTACCCACCTGCACAGGGAAGCTATTTTGTATCCCCATCTAATGGGGAAGGTTGTCTGGCTGTACTTGGTAGCTTCCTGCTTAATTGCATCTGTGTCCTGCAGAATATAAACTTTAATTTTGAGAGGCATACATTCAAAAAGAGTGACTGGGGATAGGATTTTATTTATTTTTTTAAATATATTTTTGTTGATTTCAGAGAGGAAAGGAGAGGGAGCGAGAGGTAGAAACATCAATGATGAGAGAGAATCATTGATCGGCTGCCTCCTGCATGCCCCCCACTGGGGATCAAGCCCACAACCTGGGCATGTGCCCTTGACCGGAATCAAAACCGGGACCCTTTGGTCCACAGGCTGATGCTCTATCCACTGAGTCAAACCAGCTAGGGCAAAGTTTGAGATATCTTAATGATTTTTTTTATTTTTTTATTTTTTTGTATTGGTTTCGGGTGTAGAGTTTAGTGGTTAGACAAATATATACTTTATATAGTATTCCTTTTTATATATCCAGTATCCCAACAGGCACCATCCACAGTTATATTATTGACTATATTTTATAAGCTTTACTTACAAATGATTTATTCTTAATTTCCTCATATTTTATCTCCTTTGCCATGACATAAAAACAAAATCATGGTCCAGCAAGATAAAGACTGAGTAATTCCTTTAAAGAATTTCAACTCATAAAAATTTGAATTTAGTGTTTTCTTTTGTATATTTTCACAAAACTACTAAAATAATAACTATATTTAACTATTTTCTTAAATAAATTATGTTCTAAAGATAATAAATAATACAGGGTCAAGGTTAATCCCTAGCAAAAGGGCTGAAATTAGCTACTTTAATCTTCATTATTATATATCTCAACTCTCCTCAACTAAGACAACCCATATTCAGTTAAGAAGAAAGTGCTTGAATATGGTATCAGAAATAACAAAAAGTAAAATCACATAAATTAACACTTTAAATTATTTTTCATTACCATTTCAAACCACAGAAGACAAAATCTGAGAGGCAAAAAGACAATTAAGGAGGCATTTCAGCCGAGCCGGCATGGCAGAGTGGTTGAGTGTTGACCTATAAACCAGGAGGTCAAGGTTCGCTTCCGGCCAGGGCACATGCCAGGTTGTGGGCTTGATCCCTAGTGGGGGACACGCAGGAGGCAGCCAATCAATGATTCTCTCTCATCATTGATGTTTCTATTTCTCTCTCCCTCTCCTTTCCTCTCTAAAATCAATACAAATATATATTTTTAAAAAGTTGTTTCACTTGCTTATTAATATCTTATTACTTAAATATGAGGCAAATACAATTAAAACAAGAGAAAATTAGTAGAAGAGAATGTTGTAAAGAAGATGAAATCTCAGGTGAATTTTAAAACAAAAGAATCCAGGGCACTCAAAACAACCCGTAATAGCAGCCATTTCTAACTAAAAGCACTTTAGGGTTATGTAAAACAGTTTTTTCAAGTTTCTCCTAGCTAAGAAGAGATCAACAACTATAACTAGAACATTTTCTCCATAATGAGGCAATACAGAAAGGTATTATTTCTACCAATTTCCAAGAAAAAAACAACCTCGGGCCACTCCATCATTTCTGGCCAAATGAAAGTGGTCAAACATAAATGCAATATAAAAAAAAAAAGAAGAAGAAGAAAAAAAAAAGAAAAAGAAAAAGAAAAAGAAACTGCTCAAGTGCTATACTGTACCTGCCAGAAATAATGATTACTAAAGACTCATTCCTATAAACCAACTCTGATTACAGTATTCACTTGGAAAGAACCTTCATCAAACTCAGTTCTAATAGAAAATTATAAACCACTTTTTTTAATCAACAAAGCTAGTATGCACTAGAGTGCTTTTTAAATGCAAATTAACCCAGACTTAATGGGACTCAAGCCCCACAACTTTGTCACTACATTTATTCACTACATTGGCAATTCAAAATCATAATTTAAAAAAGGATACATTTTAAAAGTAGCATTTTTAATTTGACCAGAGGTTAGAATAGACAACTTTTCATAATAATGAACTCAATTCAGGTATTTGAAGGGATTTTCAATAAGAATAATTCCTTCAAGCCTGGGCTGGGTGACTCTGTTGGAGCATAGTTCAGTACACCAAAAGATGGTGAGTTCAATTCCCATGAGGGCACATACCCAGGTTGCAGGTTCAATGCCAGGTAGGGGCACATATAGGAGGCAACCGATGGATGTTTCTCTCTAATTGATGTTTCTGTCTCCGTTGCTTTCTCTCTCTCTAAAATCAATAAAAACATATCCCAGGGTAAGGATTTAAAAAGATAATTCCTTCAAAATAACCACATATGAGAGATATTTAGTATTTTACTTTTATTAAGAAAAGAGCACTAAACTTTCCTAACTTTTTACAGCACATTTCAAAGAGAATATATTTAATACAAAATGGGAGATCAAAGATTTGACTTTACTCATGCATTCAATTGGAGAAAGCTAAATTATACATAGTAAATTGGCATAATGAAATCAACCATTAATTTGGCATTTATGACCACTTGGGTGTATTTGGTTAAATTTTGTCTTTCCTCTCTTTTTAAAAAGTAAACCTCTCTATTTTTAGGAAAATTAAGTGTACACAAGTAAAGGGCTTTCCATATTTAAAAGGGAAGACCATGACCCTACTAATGTAGAAGTAGCATTTACAAACATTGTTTTGACTAATGAAAAATAATTCATAGTATAATAAGTGAATTTATTTTTAAAAAACAGGTATTGGTCTTCATAGTATCTTGTTGAGTGAAATAAGTCAGATGGAAAAGGACAAGAACCATTATTTCACTCTTATGTGGGATATGAAACAAAAAGTAACAAACAAACTTATAGACACAGACAATAGGACGAAGGTGAAGAGGGTAAAAAGGGTCAAATATATGGTGACAGACAGAGACTAGACTTTGTGTGGTAAGCACATGATGCAATATACAGATGCTACATTATAGAATTGTACACTTGAAACTTATCTTATTAACTAATGTCACCCCTAATAAATGTAATAAAAAATAAAGGCAGATGTTGGTATATAATCAGGATTTGAAGGATATATAAGAACAAAATAACTACTTCTAGACAGATAAAGGAAAGTATATTTCAGGATGATGAAATAGCATTGCCTGGGATTTATTATTTATCATTTTTTTATTGATTTGAGAGAATGAAAGGGAGAGAGAGAGCAATGTGGGAGAGAAACATCGATCAATTGCCTCCCACATGCACTGCTACCAGGGATCAAATCCGCAACCTGGGTATTTGTCCTGACTGGGAATCGAATTTGCCACATTTTTGTATGTGGGTCCATGCTCCAACCAGCTGAGCCACACTAGGCACAGTTTGACTGGGATTTAGTTGGAAGAAATCCCATATGACAATCTGTTTCTGATTATCCTGCTTCCTAATGGTATTTAAGCAACCAGTCACAGATAATGAGTTTGAACTTTTCATAAGAAACTATTTTCCATACCTGTAGTAGGGGCAACAATGTACATAGCATATTCTTGGGAGTATAAATTTCCTGGCTGAGCTGGAGGAGAGGTTTCATGTAAGCAATATATATGCTGTAATATGTCAAGTTGTGGAAAGCTATGAAACACAGGTTTAAGCATTTGTATTGCTATCATGTAGAACTTTAGTTCTCAACCTTTGTTCCTTAGCAGCACATCTGATAGATGGCATTCAGATGAACAATGCATTCCTAAGGGTGTATCCAGAGATATGTCCAAATACCAGAGCTGGAGCTCCAGTTCCACTCCATTTATTTGTACATAAGAAAGTGTTTCTTAATAAGAATGTTATTGTAGGGATAATTGTGAATCTAGTCAAGTGTATGATTCCAATCATTTATAAATGGTACATTCTGTTAAAGAGAGAAACACAGGCCCCAAATAGCATCAATTGTGCTAAAGCCGAGGATATCAAACCTAGATTTAATAACTGACCTAATTGGTGTTTCTGCCTCTCCTAGAAGTATAATCTTAATCAATCAGTTTGGAATTTTCTGGTCAGCACCAATAAGGTAATCTGTCATATGGGTGCTCTCCATCCCCCTTAGAAAGAAAAGGCAATCTGTATGATAAAAGCCATTGCTATTCCCTTTCTCTGAAAATATGTACTGGTCTCAAAATAATTTATTATTTTCTTTTGTTAATAGTTTCCTTGCCCCATCCTTCTTTCTATAAAAACCTTCCAGAATAGCTGTTACAAAATTCAAAACCTCAAAGTTTGAAGTAAAGAAAGGTATATTGATTGAGAAGGCACCAACCAAGAAGATAGAAGCCCTAGTGGTACCTTAAACACATATTACCAAACCAAAGTACAGAGTTCAGGCTTCTTTTATGTCAAGGGTAGAGGAAATAGGAGGGGCTGTTTTTGTAAAACTCAAGCTGCAAGCAGAATTCCTCTAATGATTAGCATGTTTATAGGCAAGTCTAAGCAGAAGCAATTAGCCTGAAGGCCATATGAACAAAGAGGCTTAAAAAAGATGGAGTCAAAGAGAGACCAAGCAGTTTATGCTGTTACACACCCTTCAAATTGCTAGACGGGATGCTCCCTGATTCATGAACTACTTAATAAAGCCAATTAGATATTGAAATTTACTCAGCTGAACGTTGTTCTTTAATATTTCATAATAGTAAAGAGTTATTTGTGATGCATTTCACAGTTGACCATAATTTTAAAAGAGCCAATGTTGTTTTGATGTTTTGTGGGGAAAGAAATAACATGCACACCATTATGTGTATGTATTTGTTTATCATAGTGTGGAGGCAGCACATCAATTAAGCATCAATTCTAGGATTTCAGACTTGAGATGCTCCAATGGGACCATCCAGATGAAGATAAAATGGTAAACATGGAAAAGATAGGACATTAGGATATGAACTATAAGGAAAAAATCTATAGGTTTTATTTCTATTCCTCTTATTGCCATTGCAAATAAAAAATTAGGATGCATTTGTTGAGATTTTATGTGGCAATATTTTAAAGTTTAACAATTGGGTTTAAATTTAGATTGATTATGACATCAATCTGTCCAAAGATATATATTTTTGGTTATGAAAAAACACATGAAATTGCCGATATTTGACATTTGACCTGTAAAAATTGTACTTTCATAGGGCTCAATCTAATACAATTTTTGATTTTGTGGCAGAGACAGACCTGATTCTGGGGTAAAGTTTAGGCTTTGATCAAGTAAAGTAGGAGCAACAGTGGGATGGCACTCTGTAAAAAGTTAAGTGGAATAAATGAAGTAAATAAAAGATCTGAAATGTAAAATATTAACTCCTTTAGATATACAAGAGGTTTGTAATTCCTCAAGGAAAATGAATGTAAAAAGCATAACAAAATGAACTTTAAGTATCACAATGCCAAACAAAAGATAAAAATTGAAGATCCAGTCATGCTTGTTTCCAAATACCACAGAGATGAAGTGTCTAGATAAACAAATGTGCATTTATTGTTCTTGTAGATATCTATATATAATCTAAGGTGGGATTTCAAAGAGTAGAAACTAATGCCATATAATTATATTAAATAAAACCACATTCCCTTTTTATATTTTCTTCTTATTTAAAGAAAAATATAATATAAGCAAGGTTAAAGTAGTATTAAGAGAATAGATTTATTAAATATTAGGATAAATAGCCTTATCTTATTCTTCAATGCTAAGCAGCAACAGCTGGTCTATATATAGACTTGGTAAAGGGAACAAAGCAGCAGTTTACAGTCATGTATTTCTTTGTCCATTAATAATAATGCTAATTATTAGTTAACTAATAGAATTAGTATGCTAATAATTTTTTGAATGCAGTTTCAATGTTTAAAAATTGAGAGCAAAAAAATTGGATTTCCTGAATCTCTTGAAAATTTTCAAAGATCTAGCCACACTGATCTCACATTTCCAGATGTCTACAATCAGCCCAAAGTGATGAGCAGATATTCCCTCAGATGAAGCAAGCACTCTAATTTTTCAAACATACTTCCCAGCTCATTTCACTCTATTATGGTCTTGTTCCTTGTAATCATTTGAGTTTGTGATCCCCAAATGACAGTGTTTTAGAACCAAACATAGAAGACTGGGACAGTTCAGGACATAGGGATGAATTACAAATCAATGAGAATTCTCTTATGCCACATTGTCTCCCTCAGCCCTGTGGAAGTGTATGTATGTTTCAAAATAAATGTTGATAAAAGCATGTGATTAAGATATACTTTGGATTTAAACATGTTAACAGGATTATATCCATCTATAGAGGTTTTATATTGGTAGAGAGGAAGGGAGGTCCCTTTCCAGAGCTTCTCAAATAAAATTATATAGATACCCACTTTAGCTTACATGTATAATGATGGTTCCTTCATAGAAAACCTTGAAGTAGTTTTTAATAAGGAAAGAAGTCACAACTGCTGGGGATTTTTAAAAAAAGAAACTGCTATGTGATTCATTCATCTGTATTAGGGCCAGACATCTTGTGTGGTTGGAGCAAAAATGCTTTCTGTTAATAGAGACTTCTGAAAGGAAGGATACAATGAAGAATTTTTGTTTTCACACTTGCCTATTAAGCTGTTCTATAATATTTAAGGATTTTGAGTGAAGCTATAACATTTGACTTAGACTATGAAATATGAAATAAAAGCCTTTAATGTAATGGTGAGGTTCAGAAAATAAGGGGACTTTTTTATTTTAATTGACCTTTAGCTTCTTCTGGATTGAAGGACATAGGGAGATTTTGGCTCAAGAAAATACCTATAAGTTTGAGATAACGGAAGTGGTGGGAGTTGGAGGAAGAGAGTTGAGTGAACTCCAGAAATTGTAACTCAACAAAATGAGAACTGCTCAGCCAGTGTTGCTCAGTGGTTGAGCATTGACCTCTGAACCAGGAGGTCACGGTTCAATTCCTGGTCAGGGCACATGCCCAGGTTGTGGGCATGATCTCAGTGTGGGGCATACAGGAGGCAGCCTATCAATTATTCTCTCTCATCATTGGTGTTTCTATTTCTCCCTCTCCCTTCCACTCTGAAATAAATAAAAATATATTTTAAGAACAAACAAAAACCAAAATGAGAACTAATATAGGAAATGGACAGTAGGCAGTAGAAGATCCTATAAAGGAGCAATATAAATAGTTTTAGAAATAGTAGCTCTATATATTCAATTTACAGGTTTTCTTACTGTTTTGTATTTGCTTTTGTTATCCTCATGTTTTCAGTAAAGTTTATTAAAAACCTAGAGTGAGCATTGTTTTGGTGAATAGAGGTGCCTGGGCCAACAACCTTAGCAGTTTGGGAAGCAGTTATAAGATGACCATAGATGAATGGCATAGAAGCCCAGAGAAAATATTTAAAATGAAAAGTGAAATCAACCACAAGGGGAATATAAGCATACCCTGGGAGCATGTAATAGTTCTTAATGAAGGAAGTAAACATTTGCAATCACCCAAGGTAAAATCATTCATTATGATTAGTTGAAAATTAAAAGAGATTAGCCTCAAATGGTTGCAGAATTGGGGGACACCTGGTGTCATTTTTTCAATATATTTCAATGACTATTTTCCATGTTTGAGGCCAGATCTTGTTTGTTTTTTTAATCTTTGTATCCCTATACATATATATGGCATGCATTGAAGTCCTCAATAAATATTTCTTAAATGGATATACGAAGTGAACATCTGGAGGTGGGGATGTGTTTAACCAGAAGAAGCCCTGATTGAGAACAAATATTTTCTAAACATCACTTCACTTTTCAACAATGTAGTTAGAGATGAATCCTCCAAAGAACATTCTAATTTGGTTCCAATGTCCCAGAAGAGCTGATATTTCACTCTGCTTGGAGGGTTGCACAGAAGAAAGTCATAAAAAAAAAAACAACCAGGTACACTCTTGGACACAAGATAAAGAAATTATGTGGCACTACTGACTTCTAGTTCCCTGACTTTGTGCTTCTCCATTATGAATGAAGTATTTAACAATTAAGGTATATTTTCTATTATGTTACAAAGTGATTGAACTACCACTGTGTAATTTTGTCCCTTTTCTTGCTTTATTTTTGTATATTTATTTTCTGAAATACTGTTTTTCAAATCATTTTTCATTTGTTGGGAAGATTATTCATCATTCCCTGAAAGTTTTTACTTTCAGATAATGTTAAGCCTAGCTTGACTGGGACTGGAGAGAGAATTATTTGTGAAAGAGAGATATATAATTCCAAGATGCCTTTTGCCTCACTCTGGTCAGTTTGGTACAAAAGTGTCCAAACCTGCTTAGCTCAGAGTTCAGAATAGGCTCACCTAGCTGCATATTGCCCTGTTTCATCTGGTATTTCTTTTTCTACTTATCCAGTAGAGTGACCATCTTCAGCTTGGCAGACAAGCTACTCTAGGCACAGTATAATTTGAACAGGCATTTTATCATTGCTTTTTCTAAATTTTGTGCCAAGGGGAAGATGATATGAGATTGGGTGGGGAAATAATAGTGTGCCACAGATGCAGCCAAAAAGAAGATGCCCTACTTAAAGAGAAGTTAAAAACAATCAAACAGATTAAAAGTTGGTCTGATTTTATTATCACCATATACCACTATTTCTAAACATTGCCAGTGATAAAATACTCCTACTGCCTTATCCAGTTTGGCTCAGTGGATAGAGCATTGGCCTGTGGACCCCAGGGTCCTGGGTTTGATTCCAGTCAAGGGCATGTACCTCAGTTTCACACTCCTTCCTGGCCCGGGCCCTGGTCAGGGTGTGTGCAGGAGGCAACCAATGTGTTTCTCTCACATCTATATTTCTCTCTCTCTTCCACTCTCTCTAAAAATCAATGGAAAAATATCCTCAGGTGAGGATTAAAAAATAAATAAATACTCCTCTTGCCATGGCTGACTGCTTGTGTGGTCCCTCCCAACTTTGAACAATACTGCTCCTCACCCTCTTATTTTTCTTCATTTCTAATTAAATTAAAGCACTCAAAATTATAGACATAAGACCCAAATACCCTGCCACTTGCTATCTATGTGACTCATTTAACAACTTTGTAAGTATATTAATAATAACATCTACTTAATAGAAATGCAAGAAATTAATAAGTTGATGTTTTTAAAGTGCCTATAAACAATGCCTGGTACATAATGTGTTAGTTGTTATTATTATTATTATTATTATATTATTATTATTATTATTATTATTATTATTCCTTTGGGGATTTCAAAGTTAATTTTGAAAATAGATATGATAATACTAAGGCTTTATTAATTTTGAATTTATTTACAAGAATATTTGCTACATATATACTGTTTTTGGATATAATCAAACAACTCGAGTTTAAAGTAGAAGAAATTGATCCTTTGTATATATTTTACCAATGCAAAGAGACTTATTTTGCAGAGAATCTTGAGTTGTGAGTGGGAGAATATTATCTGAGTGTTTATTGAATGTCTACAATATATCAGGTACTGTGAGTAATACCAAAGTATGAAATATCATACTTTGATATTGGTATGAGAATGAGTATACCAAGACCTGTATATACACAAAGTAACTCTTCTCTTTGCCATAGAAGACATTGTAGATTGATCACAGCATTATTTCCTCAATATTAATGGCTTCATAATCTTGTTGAATGTCATACCTCAAGCAGCCATTACCTATCCATGGAAGTTGGTAGTTAAGATGAAATGTATTCGCTATCATGGTCAAGATGGTACCCAATCGTTAAATGAATAATCTATGCATCAGGAAATCATTATAAAGGGACATAAGGATGAAATCTTTGAGAAGACATGACCTTTGACTGTACTTACAATAAATGAAATGATATTTACAATGATCCAAGTAATACTCGCCTGCCTGCCTTCCTGATTGCCCCTAACTGCTTCTGCCTGCCAGCCTGATCACCCCCTAACCACTCCCCTGCCAGCCTGATTGATGCCTAACTGCTCCCCTGCCAGCCTGTTTGCCCCTAACTGCCCTCCCCTGAAGGCCTGGTTACCCCTAACTGTCCTCCCCTGCAGGCCTGGTCACCCTTAACTCCCCTTCCCTGCAGGCCTGGTCCCGCCCAACTGCTCTCCCCTGCAGGCCTGGATCCCCCACAACTGCCCTTCCCTGCAGGCCCGGTCACCCACAACTGCCCTCCTCTGCCAGCCTGGTCACCCATAACTGCCCTCCCCTGCAGGCTTGATTGTCCCCAACTGCCCTCCCTTGCAGGCCTGGTCCCTCCCAACTGCCCTCCCCTGCAGGCCATCTTGTGGTGGCCATCTTGTGTCCACATGGGGGCAGGATCTTTGACCAAATGGGGGCAGCCATCTTGTGTGTTGGAGTAATGGTCAATCTGCATATTACTCTTTTATTAGATAGGATAGAGGCCTGGTGCATGGGTGGGGCCAGCTGGTTTGCCCTGAAGGGTGTCCCGGATCAGGGTAGGGGTTCCCTTGGGGTGTGGTGCGGCCTGGGTGAGGGGCCTCTGGTGGTTTGCAGGCCAGCCATGCCCTCCAGCAACCCAAGCAGAGGCCCTGGTATCTGGGATTTATTTATCTTCTACAATTGAAACTTTGTAGCCTGGAGTGGAGCTAAGCCTCTTGCTTGCTCCGTGGCGGCAGCCATTTCTGTTGGGATTTATATATATTCTATAATTAAAACTTTGTAGCCTGGAGTGGAGGCCTAGGCTGGCCAGGGTGTGTGGAAAGCTTGGCTTCCTCCTTCGCCGGGGGCAACCCTAGCTTCCTGCTCTCTCTAGCTCTGTGGCTGCCACCATTTCTGTTTGGATTTGTTTATCTTCTATCATTGAAACTTTGTAGCATTGAGTGGAGGCCTAGGCCAGCCAGGGCAGGCGGAAAGCTTGACTTTCTCCATTGTTGTGGTAACCCAAGCCTTCCTCCTGCTCTCCATGGCTGCAGCCATCTTGGTTGGGTTTATTTGCATATTTGCTCCTGATTGGCTGGTGGGTGTAGCAGAGGTACGGTCAATTTGCATATTACTCTTCTATTAGATAGGATAGTACTGGAAATACTTTCCACAGAAATCAGACAAGAAGAAATAAAAAACATCCAAATTGGAAAGGAGGAAGTAAAACTGTCATTGTTTGTAATGACATAATACTGTACATAGAAAACCCTAAAAACTCCACCAAAATTCTACTAGCTCTAATAAATAGTAGGATACAAAATTAATATTATGAAATCAGTGGCATTTTTGTACACCAATAATGAACTATCAGAAAGAGAAATTAAGAAAACAATCCCATTTACTATTGCAACAAAAAAGGTGCCTATAAATAAATTTAACCAAGGAGATTTTCTCTATTTGAAGAACATCATTCTTATACTTCATTTCTTAAATATGATTTCCTTACTTCTTCAAATACTATCTAATAAAAGAGAAACATGCAAATTGACCGTACCCCTTCTATGCCCACAAGCCACGCCCACCAGCCAATCAGGAGCAATTATGCAAATTAACCCAACCAAGATGGTGGTGGCCACCGAGCTGGAGCAAGCAGGAGGCTTGGGTTGCCCCCGGTGATGGAGGAAGCCAAGCTTCCCACCTGCCCTGGCCTGCCCTGGCCTCCGCTCAAAGCTACAAAGCTTCAATTATAGAAGAGAAATAAATCCCAAATACCTGCTTCCAGCCTATGCTTGGGTCGCTAGGGTGTGTGGCCAGCCTGAAAACCACCACAGGCCCCTCGCCCAGGTTGCCCCATGCCCCAAGGGAACCCCCACCCTGATCCTGGACACGCTTCAGGACAAACCAGCCACCCCCCACCTGTGCACCAGGCCTCTATCCTATCTAATAAAAGAGTAATATGCAAATTGACTGTCACTCCAACACACAAGATGGCTGCCCCCATGTGGTCAAAGATCGCCAGCACGGGACAGAATTTGGGAGGAACCAGGCCTGCAAGGGAGGGCAGTTGGGGGTGATCAAGCCTGAAGGGAAGGGCAGTTAGGGGGGACCCAGGCCTCAAGGGGAGAGCAGCTGGGTGGGACCAGGCCTGTAGGAATGGGCAGTTAGGTGTGACCAGGCCTGCAGGGGAGGGCAGTTGGGGGGACCAGGCCTGCAGAGGAGGGCAGTTAGGGGTGACCAGGCTGGCAGGGGAGGGCAGTTAGGAGCAATCGGGCTGGCAGGGGAACAGTTAGGCATCAATCATGCAGGCAGGGGAGTGGTTAGGGGGTGATCAGGCTGGCAGGCAGCAGTGGTTAGGGGCAATCAGGAAGGCAGGCAGGCGAGCAGTTGGGAGCCAGCAGTCCCAGATTGGTGAGGGTGCAGGCTGGACTGAGGGACACACCCCCTCGTGCATGAATTTCATGCACTGGGCCTCTAGTTTATTTATAAAAGCTGATTCAAAAGTCCAACATATGGCAATCATCACGAACAATTTCAATTGACTGCTTTTTTTGTGTGAATATCTGTCACGTGTCCTTTTTCTTTGCATATATTTTAATTTTGTTGGAAACAGACCACTTTAATAATATAATATGGTAACTCTGGAAATCAGATTCACTCCCCCAGCCACCAAGTGTTTGTTGTTCTCTCTAGTGTGTCCTTATCGTTGTTTGTTTAATTACTTTGTAGGACTAATTCAATCAAGCCTATATTACTTGTTGCCTGTGTCTCTCCTCAGTTATCTGTTTTTCTAATATTTTGACAAAGGTTTTTTATATTACCTTAAAAAATGTCTACTAGCCTTTGCTGAATGGCTTTGTGTTTTTGTTGCTCCATACCTTCAGTCCCTCTGGCAGTATACAACTCTCCCTTGACTTCCAGCTTGCTCAGATTCTCAAAGTTAGTGAGAAGTAAGAGATTAGGGTCTTCTTATTTCTCTTTTGTGTATGTTCACAGACATGCACATGTACTTGACCTTCTATATTCCCACACATATGTCAAATCTTTTTAAAGCTTCTAAAGGACATCTACTTCCTCAGATATTTCTTTTAAGTTTTTGGTAAGTGTCTTGTATAATCAACTGTTATTACTGCCTCAGACAGGTGAGATATTAAACAACTGCCACTAATTGTTTTCTCTAAATGCCCCCAAGGAAAAAGTTATTTTGTTCTGAGTGAGCTCTTGCGTCACGTTAAATAAAGACCAGCCATTTGATTTAGTGTTTCCAGGGAGATCCCTTGCAGATCAAGTAATTTTCTGAAAATGAAGCTTTATGGCTAGCTCCATACCTGTTCGGCCTCCTCCAGTAACTGCTAGGCTGTTGATCTTCACTATGATTTTTTGAGCTATTATCTGGCTACAGAAGATCTGAGGGAGAGAGTGGTGGAGAGTGGCCAAGGAAAAATGCTACAAACTTCACTGGTTTTACCAATATTTTGCTATTTTTCTTAAATAAATGCTTCTTGAATTGCTGCAAACCACTGGTTAATATCCAGAGTTCTGTAAAAGTTGATTTTGACAACTTTTGGTGGGTTCTCATTGCTTTTAAGGAGGTTTCAGAGGTCCTTACTCTCCATTGCAAAAGTGCTTCTCCTCTCATTCTCTCTAAACCAGTTCTGTCTCCACTACCCATAAAAAATACACTTGTAGCCCGGCCAGCCGGGCTCAGTGTTTGAGCGTCGACCTATGAACCAGGTGGTCATTGGTTCCATTTTCAGTCAGGACACATGCCTGGGTTGCAGGCTCGATCCCCAATGTGGGGTGTGCATGAGGCAGCCAATCAATAATTTCCTCTCATCATTGATGTTTCTATCTCTCCCTCTCCCTTACTCTCTGAAATCAATTACAAATATAAATGTAAATATTTAAAAATCTTAAAACTACACTTGTAGTCTGTTTCTTACTTAATAATCAGAGTTCTCCTTTTAAAAGGTGTGTTACATCATAGGACTTTTCTATTCAAACTGTTCATTGGCTTCCCACCTCATTCAAAGTAACACACAAAGACCTTACTTAGGCCTACATGACATTGCTATTTCTGTCTCTTTCTACATCTATGACTTCCTGTTTCACTATTCAACTATAGTCACACTGGCATTATTACTGTTCCTTGAATATTTCAGGCACATAAGTATTTCAGGGTTTTTCAATTAATATTTGCTTTCATGAGAATAGTCTTCCCTTAAGTAACCATAAGATTTATTTTCTGAGTACTAAAAGTCTCTTCTCAAATACTATCTTTCAGAGAATATTTCCTTGATTATATTTTTGTTGTCTCCCTATTCTTTCTAAAATGGTTGTACTGTGAAAATGAGAATACTATTTTGCATACTGCTATACCTCCACTTTTAAAAGCAGTTCTTAGCATATAGGTAGAGATTACTAAATACTTATAGAATGTCTCAATAAAAGAATATATAAAGTTATTGGATAAAATTGATATTATTTGTCAGACAATGCTAAATATTTATAAATGGAAGAGAGGGGTCTTAAGATGAAACAACTTGTTGTGTGGCCTGGAGGAGATTATTCTTGATAGGAAAAAAGTTTGGGAGAAGTAAAATAATTTTCATTATGGAATATAGAATGAGCAAAGAACAGAGACAACAGTAAGAATTGCATTTTTAATGATGAAAAGTTTAGCCTTATTGGAAAATAATATAGTCATTTAGGTTAAACCAAGTATTGGAGAAAACTTGTCAGTGCTTCTCCTTACCTTCCTTTTGTCATCAATATTATGATACAAATCTGTGACATTGCTTCTAAATCTAGAGAAAATACTTTTAAGAGTGCCCATGCTTTACATTATTTCAATTAGGCAATTACTTTCTAGATTATTTTTGTCTACAGATAAACCATATAAGGAAAGTTGCTTAACTTGTTTTTTTGTTTGTTTGTTTGTTTTTCCGCAACTAAGATAACTTAGACATGGATTACCAAGGAGGTATTCATTACCACATAGGCTCTCATCAGAACACACTTACATAGGCTAATTTATTTTTTCTTTTAAGAAGTACAGGAGTATATAATGAAAAAGTAAATGTTTCTGCAACTTACTCTAATATTTTGTCACCTTTATAAAAATCTCTGTTTAAATTTTCCCCCAAAACACTGACTTAAGCAATTTGTAGGTTTAAAATGTTTTGAAAAGATGGTCTTATGTGTGGATGTGTTTTACAGAATCAGTGAAGAAAAACACAACTTGCTTTTTTCTTCTTTTTCCTCTATGAATATTGCAGTTTCTAGTAAAAGATATGAATGCAAGAATGGCTATTGAATAAATGAATGAGTGACAAAATAATGAAAGCAGTCTGAGTAACAGGACTTCATATTGAACATAGGGTTGGCTGACATAATTATTAAATTCTTTGTCTAATATTCATTTCCTAAATTACTACACTCTGGTGAAGATATATATTTCTAGTCTGCAAAGTCTTTTATTTTCCTGAATTAGGCCTCAGAACCAAAATTTCAAAATGTGTTGTTTTTAGAAAATTCTTAACAATTTGTAGGTCATAAAACCCTTTGAGAATGTGATCAAAATTAGGGGCAGCACTGATAGGCACAAACCTATATACAATTTCAAGAGATTCATTAATATTTTGAAGCTCATTCTTTGAACCCAAATTAAGGACTTCTAAAATCAAGGACACTATTTATTCATATGGAATTCTCTTAAAGCATGGCTCTCCATTGTAATGATCTAGTCTCCCTGGAAAATGAATTAACTCAGAAAATTATAGGACACTTTACCCAAAGAGAATATGCTATTTTTGAGTAGCATTTAAAGAATTTACATTGGTATGATAATCATAAATCTAATTATTTTGGTACTTGCAACATTAAAAAATAGGAAACACAATTACTTAGGAGTCAAGAAATCAAGACTCATCTCTCACAATTAAATTAAGTGCACAGCAAATGAAAATGTTCAATATTCTCAATATGGGGATAAGGAAAACAAAGCAAAACAAACAAAAAAACTTGAGTTCTGTTATAGTTAGTTCTGAATTCATAGGATTTCCGTCATGTACATAAATAAACCTTAGGGGCTTATTTACATAACAATATGAGTTTTGGATTTGGGTGGGGGGTGAAGTGAGGATTGGATACAATCCTTTTTCAGGGATCCTAATAACTCTTCACATAGAAACTATCTGTTTTGCTTACACGTAGAACTTAATTTTAAATCATTATATACTTGCCAGACCTTATAGATTTCACATTTAGTAATGCAGGCTCACAAGACAAGTTGTCTAAACAATAACAGAAAATTCAACCATACCTTTATATAAAGATGAGTGTACATTTATCCATATATTCATCTATTCAGTAATATTTAATACATTTCTAGAAGACAATATCCAATCACTACAGCAGGAAGACAAAGCATGTACACAAAGCAGGGTAATGTATTGTCTGTGGTATAAGAAATTAAAACATTTTATAGGAGTTCAGAGAAGAGACAGTGGTTTTTATGACTAAGAGAGAACAGAGAAGTTTAGGGAACAGGGGAATGCTCTGGTCCCAGCTCTATTTGATGAAACATAAAGTGGTCAATATAAGGTAGTTTGGAGAATGAGGAGCTTAAAGCAGGGAGACTAAGCAGTAGGCTATAAAACAAAGAGGAGCTTTAGACTCAATAGAGTGGTAGCTATGCAGATGAAAACTAGATTACCTGGGGTGAGGTAGGGAGGCCCAAGGCATCACAAAGGTAAAAGAAACAGGCCCTGACAATGTTTGGATCCTAAGTAATAATAGGGAAGAATGAAAAACAACTCAGTATATTTGGTTGGAAAGACCCATAATTAACAAAAACAGGAAAGCCAGACAAAAAGGTGGATATGGGAAACATGGTGAATTTGATGAATGCTGAAAACCTAGGTTGGTAAGAACAGTTAAACACAGACTTCTGTCACCCCAATCACCACCAGAGTTCTGTTCACATTACACTAATGAGGCTCTCACCTCATTTTATACCCCAGAGGAGTTAAGCTGTGCAAAAAATTCTGTCTTCAGTGCCCTAGAATAAATTTTCTGTTAAAGTGAATAGTGAGACAAGTAACCCATGATGGAAAAAGGATTACAATTAAAAATATATTTAAAGGGGTAAAAACATTCTCTTTATATATCCCTTTGACCTTCTGAGACTGCCAGGCTTCTAATATAAGAAATGTGGATTGAGAGTATCTATAGGCATATACCAGTGTTTGGTATGTGAGATGATTGTATTATTATTAATCCTTACTTTCATTATATAAACAATACAGTCTGATTCAGGAATAATAGGAAAGTGAAGAAACCCATAATGGGAATTTCCATAGTTTTTCTCAATTTTGTTGCTTTACAGTTCTCTCCTCTGTTTCAGACCCATGTACACAAAACCTAATCTTTCCAAAAAAATGAAGAAAATTAGGATTGTTTGTGTTTACTTACTGTTAACTTAGTACTTTGTATCTGTGAGGATGTACTGCTATCACAATAATACATAATAGTTTTTAAAAATGAGTTTTTAAAAGGATAACAATGAAAAATGCTAATTGAGGACACTCATTAACAAGTGTATGACAACAGTAAGAATCACCAACACAAAGCTAAGAAAAGATATCTAAATGAAAATGAGATTTAAGCCCATACTGGGTTATAAAGGAAGACCTTTGCAAAGAAAGACTGGAAAAAAAAACCATTATCCATGAAATTCAAGACATATTGCTCCAAAAAGTCCTGGATAAATAATATCATTTATAATTCATATGAGAAAAGTGGATCTAAATTTGGATTATTTTTCTATTTGACTCTCAGATATAACTGACCTTTAGATTAAATTTTCTGGTGTCAATTTCTCATTAATATTATATGTTCCAAACCATCTTTCAAGTGGGTTTTCTCAACTTCTGATCTGGGATGTTGTATGCTATTGATTATATACCAGTTCTTATTTAATCTACAAATTAAGTTTACATTCAAATAAACATCATTATTAAATTCTAACTTAAAAATGTTTTGATTTAAATTAACTTTATTTTGACAGAACTCTGAAAACAACTTAAAAAACAATTATTTATTGCTATTAAATTCCATAATTCCTATCTTTTACCTACCAGATATCAAATCCTGTGGTATTTATATCCATAAAAATGTTTTATAGATTAAAGAATAAAAAAGTTTTAGGTTAAACATAATTTCTGCAAGTTGTTTGTTTTAAATGTGTCAGTTGAATCAGAATTTCCTTGCCTAAATAAACCATTAGTATTTAAAATACTATTCCCAGTGCCCAGCTGTCATAGTTCAGTGGTTGAGCGTCAACCAATGAATCAGGAGGTCATGACAAACAATAAAACAAAACACCAGTCAAGCCTGTACTTCATTCCAGCCTTGTGCGACCCTAAGCTGAGAAACCAGACAAACTGAACAGGACTTCTGACTTACAGGGCTATGAAATCATAACTGGGTATTATTTCAAGCTGCTAACCATGTGGTAATTTATAACACAACCATAGAAAATCAATACATTCTCTCAATATCCATACCTTCTTTTTCCTTTTTTTATAAGAGAACCTCCCAAGTTTTAGCTAAGCATTCAACTGCACTAATGGATGTTGAAATGTATTGCACAGATCTCCCTTTAATGATCAAGCCATTCATTTTTCTGGATGTCAGGAGTGGTGGTGAAACCAAAAATGTGGGTGTTTTTAGTCCAAGTTCTTGTCTCGCGAAAATCAAAGAATGAAGTCACGGACAAAAACGATTAATGGAACTATCGTTTATTGGGAGAAGCCAGTCCTGGGAAAGGTGCAGCTAGGGTTCCAAGAGCAGTTCTGTATCCAGAGCTTCCTTTCCATGTTACAGTGGGGAGTCGTTTAGTATCCCGGCCAATTAAAGTCTAATAGTCCATGTGTGGAGGCCCTCATGGCCATATGCCACGTGGGCACAGGGGATGTGCTCCTCAGCAACAGGAATGTCAGGTATCCATTGTGCGCTGCTCTGGGGGAGAAGAGAAGGGAGCGAGTGCTTTTTTTGTATATTGCTTGCCTCCCTGCCTTGTGATTGGTTATCTGCACACTGTCTGTCTCAGTAATAACCATACATTTTAAAGTTCATGCCTTTTGCGTGCACTCTTCCTTCCCACCCCAGTTGGGGAATCTTAGTAACTCCGCTTAGCTGGGTTTCTGGTTTCACTTCCTCCTCCCCTGGTCCTGCCCCTGTCTACCTAAATTGTTTCTGTCTCAGTGGCTATTGATGTCTTCCTTCTTATGAATTACCCTTGGCAAGCTGGTTCACCCAAAGTCATGTCCCCTCCTACAGGGAAGTTTCTATCCAATCACTTGTTGGTCCAGGATTGCCTCAATTCTAGACAATTCTGAAGGGATAACAATACTTCAGAGATTCCTGAGGGATCTTCTGTGGTCTCTGTTGCAAATGCACTGAAGTTCAACTCTGCTTTTAGCAATCCTTCTTCCAGTGCTTCCTTACAGATATTGCTTCCAAGAGCACCTATCCCATTAAATTCCTGAGAGAAATATCTTCTTTGAAATCCCTTTCCAGGGAAACTTGACCTAAGACAACTGTCCAGTGAGATAACGACATTCCTTGCCTCAAATTTGGTCACATGATCAAATACCAGAAAATTGAAGATGAGCAAAAATGCTGTGTGCAATTTTCAGATAATATCCCTAAAAGAAATGTGTTTGCCATTCACTCTTCCCCCCCACACACACACCTTCCTTTGGATGTAGTGATGGTGAAGCTTAGATAAAGGCAACATCTTGGGAGTTGACACAATAGTAATGACATAGAGGAAACCATTTCCTGGTTAACCTCAGGGGAAAAAACTCCCTATACTTCTTTACTTACCTGTGAGAGAAATAAACCTTTCTTTTTTAAGCCTCTGTTAATAGATAGATCTGTAAAAGTGGTTAAACAAATATTCTAATACATGTAGTAATTCACTAGCCTAGTGTTTAAGGAACCATTTTGGTATGGAACTATTTGGAAGATCATTTACATATTGTTTCTTGTGTGTTGGACTTTTAGAGGTTGCAAGAAGATTCATCCAAACCTACATGATAACATTTAAAGCATCTATAATAGGCATCCTTATTGTCCTTTTCACAATTAAAATGAAGGCTAAATGCCTTGGTAAACTAATATAGTATTTTGTGTTTATAATAATTGAATGCCTATACTCAAATACTATTTATTGAATAATCAATGTGGACACTTGTTCCAAGAACTGAGATTGAAAAGCTTAATATGACACTGTTAGCAGTTTATGGTCCAATGGAGATTTCAAACATGTAAACAATTATAATACAGTGGGCACAGTGCTATAAAATGGGAGAGTCTCCAGAACTAGGTAACATAAAATAAGAGTAAAGACTTTTAATTGTGAGAAACTAGTTGAGAAACAATTGAAAAAGATGATGAAGGCCTAATCCTCTGCAGTTCGGATGGTTCAATAGAAGAAGATATTTAGAATTTAGAATTGATAATACTTGGTGACTTATTGAGTGTGGAGTATGAGAAAAAGGTAAATATAAAGGACAACTCCAAGAATTTTAGTTATATAAAATGGCTCAATAATAGTATCATTAACCAAAATATGAATGACAGGAAGAGGAGATACTTTCAGGAGATGAATTTAATGAATTGGTTGGAACAAACTTCCAGACAATGAGGTGAACCTGTTTAATATGTGGACTGTAAAACTGAAAGCAACAAATAAATAAACAAGAGAAACAAACAAACAAACATCTCATAAACACAGACAACAGTATGGTGGTTACCAGCTGGAAGGGGTGTGGATGTAGTAAAGGGTAAAGGGGGTCAAATATGTGGTGACAGAAGAAAATTTGACTTTGGATGGTGGGTACATAATGCAACATATATACAGATCAGGTATTATAGGAATTTACACTTGAAAACTATATAATCCTATTAACCAATATCACCCAAATACATTTAATTTTAAAAAAAGAATTTAAAAACATGACTGGAGGTTGGGAGAAAAATGAGTAATCAAGATAGGGAAAGTATAACAGAATAAAATAAATAATTTGGAGAATCTGCAATTACCCATAAATATTGAGTGAGTGATAAGAAAAGAATGATTAGATAGAAAATTAAGACCAACAGTGCTTGAAATGTGGAAAAAAGGAAAGAAACTCAGCAAATAAAAGTGAGAATTAGTCCCAGAGTATGAGACCCAGGAGAGAAAAAAATGTTTCAATAAGTCAGAAGAGAGTTTTAATGTAGTAAAAAGGGTCATCAAGGTCAGGTGCACAAATGAGTAAGAAAGATAATTTTTTAAAGCAGATAGCTAATGAACATTTCTCCTGCATTTCAGTAGAATAGAGGAAGATGGAAGGCAGATAATACTAATTTATAGAGTTTGGCCAAACATGAGAATTTAAGAAATTTTAAAATATTTAAACAAGTTGTCAAGGAAATTGAATTTCTTACATAGAAATCATAGAATTGATAGCACAAATAACTTGAAGATCCCAACAATATGAGTAAAAGATGTTGTCGGATACTATCCAAAAAATTTAAAAGGCACAAAAAATATGCAATCAGAATAGTAGTCAAAGAAATAGAGATTATAAACTAGTGAGGTACAAACTTGCACACACACACACACACACACACACACACACACACACACACACACACCATCCAATAACCTTTTCTAGCATTGTCAAATGAATTCAGTATTAGCATGCCTTGTTATTGCCATTGTCATTGGTACAAATCTTTTGGACATCCACAAGATAATTTCTATGAAAACTATAAAATATTCATATCTTTTGATGCTCTAATTAAATTTCTTAAAACACACACTAAGAGAATTATCCAAAACTAGAGGCCCAGTGCATGAAATTCGTGCACGGGGGTGTGTGTCCCTCAGGCCAGCCTGCACCCTCTCCAATCTGGGACCCCTCAAGGGATGTCTGACTGCCTGTTTAGGCCCGATCCTACCGGGATCAGGCCTAAACGGGCAGTCGGACATCCCTCTCACAATCCAAGACTGCTGGCTCCCAACTGCTCGCCTTCCTGCCTTCCTGATTGCTCCTAACTGCTTCTGCCTGCCAACCTGATCACCCCCTAACCACTCCCCTGCCAGCCTGATTGATGCCTAACTGCTCCCCTGCCAGCCTGTTTGCCCGAAACTGCCCTCCCCTGCAGGCCTGGTCATCCCTAACTGCCCTCCCCTGAAGGCCTGGTCACCCCTAACTGCCCTCCTCTGCAGGCCTGGTCACCCCTAACTGCCCTCCCCTGCAGGCCTGGTCCCCCCCAACTGCTCTCCTCTGCAGGCCTGGGTCCCCCACAACTGCCCTTCCCTGCAGGCCCGGTCGCCTCCCACTTCCTCTGCCTGGTCACCCCTAACTGGCCCCCCCTGCAGGCCTCAGTCTCCCCCATCTGCCCCCCCTGAAGGCCTGGGTCCTCCCCCAACTGTCCTCCACTGCAGGCTTGGTCCCCCCTAACTGCCCTCCCCTGCTGGCCTGGTCCCCCAACTGCCCCCCCCCCTGCAGGCCTGGGTCTCCCTCAACTGCCCTTCCCTGCTGGCCTGATCTCCCACAACTGCTCTCCCCTGTAAGCCATCTTATGGTGGCCATCTTGTGTCCACATGGGGGCAGCCATCTTTGACCACATGGGGGCAGACATCTTGTGTGTTGGAGTGATGGTCAATTTGCATATTACTCTTTTATTAGATAGGATGAGCCTCAAATATTCATTAGAGTTATTCTTCTAAGAATTATTTTTAATACTAACAAAATCAGAAGCTAAATATTCAACAATAAGGAACTATTCTTTTAAATGTCTTATCTGACAGAATGATTTGCTAGAAAAGCATAAAGATTATGCTCATAACAATAGCAATAAGGAAATGAATTTGCTATGATATTATAGGGAAAAGTGTACAAGATTGTATTAACACTGTTTACAACTATGTAAAATATACTGCTGTGATAATAAGTTCTATTCAACATTCTTTTTTGTTTTTCCTGAAAAGGGCCAGAAAGTAAATATTTTAAGTTTTTTGGACCATACAGTCTCTTTGCAACCACTTAACTCTTCCATTGTGATATAAAAGCAGCTACAGACAAAACAGTAAGCAAATGTTTGTGTTGGTGTTCTAATGAAACTTTATTTACAAAAGCCTGTGGTAGGCTATAGTTCTTTCGCCCCCTCCCATATTGTAGAACAGATCTGAGGTACCAAATTATTGTGTTAGGTTTCTAGAATTATAGATATCATTTTTTGTCCATCCTAATTTTTTAATTTAAATGACTTTAAAAAAAATAAAAAATAAAAACATTTCCAAAAGTCTATGTAATTATATAGAAATAGAAAAAATAATCTGGGGAAAATATGTTTTCAAGATTTATACATGCACACAGAGACAACTATTATAAGGTTTTGGGTCATTGTACAAATTAAATAGAAAGAGTAAAAATGGAAAGTCCCCTTTATCATGCCCCAATCTAGCCTCCATGCATTTTTTGTGTAATTAGAATTATTAGCATTAGGAGATTTTTTAATGTAATATATATTATAGAGCATCTATATTAATATACTTGCACCTACTGTATTCTTTTTATTAGTTACATAGTATTCACTATTATGAATAAAATATAATTAATTCAAACTTTTTCCTACTAAGGCCTTAGCAAAAAATTAGAATCAAGCTAGCCTAACTGGTCTGGCACCCGTATGGGCATTTCTATAGGACAAACTTGCCAAAGTGATGATTTACTAGGCTATCAAGTATGGATGTTTAAAATGTTGGTAAATGTTAGCATACATCCTTTAAATTTCACTTTTAAATCTAAAATTTCAGTTACACAAAGTTTGAAAGTACCTTTTTACAACAGGTTGTGCATGTATAAGTGTTTGTGCATGTATAAGTGTTGCATTTGTTTGTTTTAAGATAGAAGAGATTGAAGCATGTATACAGGCTGATAAAGAAGGGTAAATTGCCTGGCCGGCATGGCTTGGGGGTTGAGCATGGACCTATGAAGCAGGAGGTCATGGTTCGATTCCCGGTCAGGGCAGATACCTGGATTGCAGGCTCGATCCCCAGTGTGGGGCATGCAGGAAACAGCCGATCAATGATTCTCTCTCATCACTGATGTTTCTATCTCTCTCTCCCTCTCCTTCCCTCTCTGAAATCAATTTAAAAAAAAGAAAAAGAAGGGTACATTGAGGATATAAAAAAGTGGTGCTTATTGATGGAAATGGAATCAAAAGGTCAGAGGGGATGAATGCAAGTGAAAAAAATATGAAATATATCTGAGGGACTGATGGATAATAAAATGTAGTTTAAAAGATGGAGGTAAACAATACTGAGTAAATTCCTTTTTCTATTTTCTATGTTAGGAGGAAAACATGTGCTAGTATTGAGGGAATGGAACTTGAGGAGAAAGGTAAAGTTTGACACAGCTTCCATGGGCAGTGAACACAGGACATAAAATTATCACTTAACTGCATTGATATTTTGGCAAATCCTTTCTGAGAGTTAGTGTTGATGTGTGAAAGGGAGAAAAATCTCGAGTGATTTAGGCACATAAAAGAGGTGAGGTCAGAACTGGAGTTTAAGAAAAATGGGTAGATAACCTAGAGGAAGAATTAGAGATTGACACCTGCTGTAATTCCTGACCCCATCCCTGACTGGGATTAATATTACAAAGTGGCTGATGGGACAGTAAGAATAATGCAATTGATCTTGACTTGCTTTCTAATTTTGCCTGGATTATGTATTGAAAATAATGAATTTGTGAACAGGTGTATTAAGAGATAAGGTTGTTAATTTAATTTGTGCCAAAGTGTTTCAACTTATACTGGAGGAAACCGGTAGGTTTTAAAGATTTTGAATCAGGTTTGTGACCAAATGGTGATTTGGGATAATTAACATTGAAGCTGTTCAGATTAAATTGGAGAGTGGAGTGATTAAATGTAAACAGAGAAGTTAGACTACTGAATTAATTGGTCTATGTGTTAGATGATGAGGCCACTTCTAGAGTAATGTCAGAGATTAAGAAAAAGGTACATAGTCAAGAAATATCATGAATGAAGAATCAACAGAAATGGGGTACCAGATAGATATTTATGTCTGCATGGGAAGAGAAAATGCAGGGAGTAACCAATGGTTACTGTTAACAGTGATGGGAAGGTTTTAAAGAAGACAAAAATAGATCCAGAGACAGATAAGCATCGAACAGACAGTCAAACCTCAGAGGAAAGGCAGGAGAGGGTGGAGGGAGCGGGTAGAGATCAACCAAAGGACTTGTATGCATGTATATAAGCATAGCCAATGGACACAGACACAAGAGGGGTGAGGGCATGTGCTTCGGGGCGGCAGGGGGGGAAATTGGGGGAAAAGGAGACATATGTAATACCTTAATCAATAAAGAATAAAAAAACAAAAAATAAAATAAAGAAGATATTGTTTTTGGGGAAAGATTTAATTTTGAATCTCAGAATAACACATTTTATAGATAACTGTGTTTATAGATAAGAAATAAATTCTTATTCAATTTATCGAATTTAAGTAATTTGTCTAAATTCATAAAATCAATTAGTAATACAAGTGGGCTTAGAACCAATAGATGTATTCAAATATAGTACTTTTCTATAAAAAATATATTTGTTCTCCTTTGCACCAAGATTATTTATCTCCTTAAGATATTTCCGTTCGATTTCCACAGATAATTTTAGAGACATGTCTTCTGAAATTATATATAAACTGAAGTAACTTTCAAGAAACCTGAGACTTTCAATCCTCTTGTGTAACACTTCTTGGCGGTCTTGTAATTAATCCATCCTTAATTTTCTAGATCAGAAACAGATTATAGTAGTTTATAGAGTATTCTACCATTCAAGACAATTTACTTAGTAACTTATCTTGTTCTTTCTCTTCAAAGCAGTTAATGAGTATTAACAGCCTTAATTGTGATCGCTTCCAAAGCTGGAGGCTACTTATTTCACCAAAGTTTTATTTATAAATATGACATTAATAAGAGTTGTTTTAATTAAGCTATAGACAGTTTTAGAAGTCATTTTGTTAAAATTTGGCAAGAGGAAAGGCAAAAAAGTCAAAGCAGAATATGTATTGTGAATTCTTAAGTACATAAAAAAATAAGAATAATTGTGTAATATAAGTTGCAAAATTTATATGTACATCCTATATAATAAAGATGTAATATGCAAATTGACCATCACTCCAACACACAAGATGGCTGCCCCCATGTGGTCAAAGATGGCTGCCACAATATGGCCAGCAGGGGAGGGTAGTTGAGGTTGATCAGGCCAGCAGGGGAGGGCAGTTGGGAGGGACCAGGCCTGCAGGAGAGGGCAATTGGAGGTGACCAGGCTGGCAGGGGAGGGCAGTTGGGGGTGACTGGTTGAGCAGGGGAGGGCAGTTGGGGGCGACTAGGCCTGCAGGGGAGGGCAGTTGTGGGAGACCAGGCTGGCAGGGGAGTGCAGTTAGGAGCGACCAGGCCGGCAGGGGAGGGCAGTTGGAGGTGACCAGGCTGGCAGGGGAGGGCAGTTGGGGGTTACTGGGCCAGCAGGTGAGGGCAGTTGGGGGATATTGGGCCTGCAGGGGAGGGCAGTTGAGGGGGATCAGGCCAGCAGGGGAGGGCAGTTGAGGGGGATCAGGCCAGCAGGGGAGGGCAGTTGGGGGTTACTGGGCCAGCAGGGGAGGGCAGTTGGGGGCAATCGGGCCTGCAGGGGAGCAGTTAGGCATCAATCAGGCTGGCAGGGGAGTGGTAAGGTGGTGATCAGGCTGGCAGGCAGAAGCAGTTAGGGGCAATCAGGCAGGCAGACAGGCGAGTGGTTGGGAGCCAGCAGTCCTGGATTGTGAGAGAGACTAAACGGGAAGTCGGACATCCCAGAGGGGTCCCAAATTGGAGAGGGTGCAGGCTGGGCTGAGGAACACACACTCCCCTCCCCCCCCCCCCCCCCGTGCACAAATTTCATGCACTGGGCCTCTAGTAAGAATATATAAATATAAAACAGTATGGGAAGCATGATAAGTACTGTTTAAGGGTTAGATGTTATTATTTGCTGGAAGCTAAATTCCAGCATGTCATAATAAATGCAAGAAGTCCTCAAAGCATTGATGGGCTTCTATATTCAGCAGGGCTGAATCATATTATTGCCTGCTGGAATGGCTCAAAGCATTTCCCCAAACCTGAAAATCTGCATATATTATTGCCTGCTACTGGAACAGCTGAGGGCAGTTCCTCCAATCTGACAATGCCTATGTATACCAAACCTTGCCTTTGGTATGTATATCTGCTTTGCCTGAGGGAAATTTGTGTTAATAAAAAGCTAGAAATCCAGAGATTTGGGGAACTTGGTTACTGAAGCTAAGTCTCCTCTGGCTCCCCAAAATGCCTTCTAAATTTATTTTTCATGTCTATTCTCTTTATTAATTTACATGTAGCCCCTTCTCCAGATTCCTAAACTCTTCTAGATGCTGAGAAAGACCCCAGCAATTACTGTTTTTGTTGTTATTCCATAATCTGATGAGAACATGTCTGCACTTTATTCTAGCCAACACCTTTAAATGGAGGACACCAATTACCTGATTTTGAATTCTGATTCCTCATTGTAGTGGTTGCTTGACCTTAAAAGTGATAATTATATTCTCAACCATATTTTCACTGTCAGAATAAATAGGTATAATAATAGAACTTACCTTATTGCAAATAAAGGTTACATAACTATGTTATATTTCTTATCATTGCCTAAAATACAATAATTTACAGTCTTTGTTTTATAAACAAGAAAACCAAGACTATGAGCTGTTAAAGGACCTACTCCATGATTCCACACTAAATAAGTATTTGGGAAAGCAGAGATCTAACCCATGCCATTATTCTTAACACCATATTTCCTCCATTAAATCACCAAAATCATGCCTCTGATTATTATTCCCTCTGCCACTGTTGCTACCTTATTTCACTCCTTCATCCTTTACTCAATTATTGCAAAAGCCTGGTAACACTTGTCACTCATTTCCAATGCATTTAAATTTGTTTTTTCAAGAATGAATTTTTTTATTTCTTCTTTTTGTACTGACAATTTTTGCTTCATGCATTATTGTGTTATGTATTAGTTGCATGACCTTTAGGAGTATTTCTAACTCATTGGTGAAATTACTACTTTATAATTATGAAATATTATTTATTTCTATAAATAATCCTTGTTTTGAAGTCTATAATGTTTGATATTAACATAGCCACTTCAACTTTCTTATTAGTATTTGTGTAGAATATAGTTTTTGATCCTTTTGCTTTTAACCTATAATTCTTTTATATTTAAACTGTTTCTTCTTTATTTGATCATATGATCTTAGTCTTTTTGCTGGAATTTACTTGTAAGTGTATTTATTGAAAGAGTTGGTTTAAATCTATTGGCTTCTTATTTTCCCCATTCTTTCTTTGACCCATTTCTGTTTTTATCCTGCCTTATTTTGGATTAATTGCATATTTTTAGTATTCCATTTTATTTCCACTTTTGGTTTATTAGCTATACTTCTATTCCTCACTTATAGTTCTATGTGACATTGTTTATGATCTGCTGATGACAAATGTCTTTGAGTTTGTTTTTCTAAAATCCTCTAATTTTCCTCCATTTTAAAAATAAATTCTCACTAGCTTGACAAGTATAGCTTTTCCGTTTTGTTTTGTTTTCAACCCTTAACAGATGCTTTCCTATTGTTGTCCAGCTTAAATGGTTTCTGACAGGAAGTCTAACATCCTTTCTATGTTACAAAATTTATCTCTTTTCTCCTTTTCTTTTTAACAAGTTGGTTTATCTTTTATAACTGATTTTCAGCAATTTGAATTTGATATGCCTTCATTTGGTTTTCTTTGTTTTTATCTTGCTCTACTTTCATTGCAGTTTTTGAATCCATGGTTTTATTTACAGTTTTTATAAAATCCACAAAATGTTCTTCAATTATTGTTTCTGACAACCTTTCTCTTCCCTCTCCTTTTGATATTTCATTTACATCTATTTATAAAATTTAATAGTGTTTACAACATCACTAATACTCTATTCACTTATTCAGTCTTTTTTTTCCTTTTTTTCTGTTTGCCCTTCATTATTATTAGTTTCTACTGTGATGTGATGTGATCAAATACACTTATCTTTCTTCTTGGAGTGTCAGTGTCTACAACGCTGTTAATCCAATAGAGTATAATTTATATATCCTAGGTCACACTTTTTAAAAAAAGTTCTACAAATTTCACTTGATTATTTCTTCTATGTATTCTATTTTCTTCTACATTACATTTGTGTTTTCCAGCAAATACTTGAGCATATTGATTACATTTGAAATGGCTAAAAGATCTTGTCTGCTAATAACAGAAACTCTGTCATTTCTGGGTATGTTTGTAGTGACTGTGTTTTCTCCTGGCTATGACTCACATTTTACTTCTCATGTCCAGTAATCTTTATTGGATTATAAACATCTTAAACTTTACATTTATGAGATTCAGAATTTGTTGTATTCAAAGAGTGTTAGACTTTGTTCTGGTAGGCAGATTAGTTACTTGAAAATAAGTTTGATCCTTTTAAGTATCATTTTTACTAGGGCAGACACAGAGTAGTTGATAATATAGAGTTCATTTATTTTTATCATTAATGTGTGATTTCTCTGAGGTTCCTACTGAGTGCATTGTGTGTTCTCCCTGAAGGTTGGGATCTTGAATGTGAAGACAAAAATTTTACCACCTTGAAGCTGCATTTTTGGGATATTAATTTTAAGTGGTTTATTAAGAAACAAGAGGCTCAGAAAGAACCTTTGACTCTCTCCTTGTGTAAAGTATTTAAATAGAAAAACCTGCTTCAAGAGTAATCTTAGGCTGTTCATCATAACCTAATTTGAATTAAGAATTGGAAATAGGAGGACTTCAGGTAGGGGCCTGCCAACTAGATACCCACTGTGTCCCACTGAGTTACCTAGCAAGAATTTGCCTGCCATGTGTGTTCATGTCTTCCTCAACCACCTGTAAATCACCCATTCTCACCTCTGAAATCTAAGACTCCGTTCTCCCTGTCTCCTCCTTTGTCCAAAATGTCATGTATACCCAATGCTGCTTCATTGACTTTGGAATTATTCATGCTAATGTGAATTCCTCTCGTGCCTATACTAAAATTTGATTTTCTCCTGTTAATCTTTCTCTGCTTATTTGATTATCAGCCCAGCTAGAAGAACTTAGAAGGTGGGAGGAAAAGTATTACATTGTTTTTAGCCCCTACAAGTAATTCCTGGATCAACCTTAATTTGGAGGCTTGTGAATCTTACTCCCCCCCCCACCTTAGTTTATTTCTCCTGGGAAGTTATTATTTTTGCAATCTCTTGCAGTTTCTCCAAATGCATATACAAAATTGATTTAAGTCAAAGATCCAAGATGAGCCTTATGTTAGTTCATAGAGCTCTTTTCTTTGTAGCTTCATTCTATCTGGAATTATACCTTAGAACTTCTAGCCACTGTGGCCTCTCCAAATTTCAATCACTATCTCCATTGTGTTGTGAGAATTCAGGGGTCTATTTGGCTTCTCCAAATCTGTGGCATGGTCTGCAGTTACAGCTAGGCTGAAAGCCAAAATAATTGCATGTCTCACCTTGGATATTTGCCCTTTCTCAGGGCTCACAGTCCTGTGATGTCTGTTTCCTAATATCTGTGCTAACTGTTTTTCCAGTGTTTTATATACAATATCTTGTATAGTTATTGACTTAATCAAAATTCAAACAGAAAGTGAGAACCTGTTACTCCCTCATGGCTGTAAACAGACTTAATTTTTAAATCTTACTTTAAAATCAGCCACTGCCATGGAAAATAGTGTGTATTATCTACCTCCATTTTGATTATAAGACAATGGGCCCTGGATAGAATTAGTAACTTGCCTCAGGTCACATAGGTAGTAAATGGTGGCATATAGGCTGGGCATGGAGGGGGGTTGGTGGTAGAGAGAGTAAGCAAAAAAGTAAAAAATATATAGAGAGACAAAAACTCACGGACATGGACTACAGTGTGGTGATTGTTGGGGCGAAGTGGAGGAAGGTAAAGGGGGAATAAATGGTAATGGACAGAGACTTGACTTGAGGTTGTGAACACACAATACATTGTACAGATAATGTGTTGTGGAATTGAGCACCTGAAACCTGTATAATTTTTTTGCCCAGTGTCACCACAATAAATTAAACAAAAAAGAAAAACATCTATATATATAAAAGCCTAAGAGACCTTCTGACTGTTCAACAATCCAACCAACAGCTATGTTGCACACTGACCACCAGGGGACAGATGCTAAACACAGGAGCTGCCAAGCTGTGGTGACTTGGCAGCTACAGTTCTCAGATGACTCACCTGGAACCAGAGAGGAAGGAGCCCAATTCCAGTGTGAGTCACCTGAGAACTGCCCTCTCACAATCCAGCACCCCTCGGGGTATGTTGGAGAGCCGATTTTGGCCTGATCCCTGCAGGCCAGGCTGAGGGACCCCACCAGTGCATGAATCTGTGCACCGGGCCTCTAGTATAGTTATAATTTTTTTTTTTAAAAAGTAAATTAAATTTAAAAAATTAGTCGGGAGCTCAGGTTCTTAACCAAATTAGTTATTCTACTAATTCAGTCTTCTGAACAAATTATACATTTAGTTACCAGGTATCCTTTGGACATCTAGCAAAATAGTGAAGGTAGTTTAACTTTTTCTGACATACTAAATATCCTGAAATTACAGTGAGTGAAATTACTATATTGTCTAAAAGTAAGCAGGAAATTTCAACCTGAATCATTATTTCCAAACTGTAAATGCTTAATCATTCATTCACCCAATAAAGATTTATTGATATTGGCACTGTTCTTTTGGAAGATGACAATATCCTAATAGAAAGAGATTTTTTATAATAATTTAATCAGCAAGCTAAAAACTCTTAATCACTTAGTTGTTTCTCGCAGAGTCAAAAGCCAATGAGATCGTAGGCAGTTTTAAGGTGTGAACCAGGACTTAATTATCTTTGTATCTTCCAAAACAGCTAGTTCAGTCACTAACAAGAACTTTGTAAATATCCTATATAATAAAAGCCTAATATGCTAAGTGTCCGGTCATCAGGTCGTTTGTCCATCCAGTCAAAGCATAATATGCTAATGATACGCTAAGGCCCTCAACCACTTGCTATGATGTGCACAGACCACCAGGGTGCAGATGATCAGACTGGTAGGTTACCTTGCTGCTGGGGTCTGGCCGATGGGGACTCAGTGAGACGGGACAGACACACTCTGGTGCCCTTCCACAGTCCCTCCCTGGCCCTGATGGTGCACCAGTGGGGTCCCTTGGCCTGGCCTGCACCCTCTTGCAATCTGGGACCCCTCGGGAAATGTCAGAGAGCTGGTTTTGGCCTGATCCTGCAGGCCAGGCCGAGGGACCCCACTGGTGCATGAATTCATGCACCAGGCCTCTAGTTAAATATAATTAACAAGCAGTCAGGAAGAAAGTTTGATTTTCAGTGCATATTTGCTTATATTTCTTTGACTTGCCTAGAAAACTAAGAAGGCTGCCTTTTATCTCTAAAAGGCAGCGGTTACTATTTTTTAAATGATAAGTGGTGACACATTAAATCTGACATTTTGTTGAGTGACCATTTTCCTTAAGTGGTAAAAATGTACCAAAAAAGAGGGTTGCATATGAATACCCAATACTTTTTTTTTATTCTATTAACCTCCACATTTTCAATGCAGTGACCTGCATTCTCCAGAAGCTTATTCATTTTTTCTCAAAAATTCATTTGTGCACATTTTCTTGGTTAATCTGGTTGCAGAACTGCATGGCTACTTTATTTTGCTCACTTCTAAATTGCTAATTTACTTTTTGTGAGGTATTGACAGTAGAATAAATGAATTTGCTCTGATTGGTTGCAAGAATTAAACCATAAGAAGGGTTAGGAATTAATCTTAGAATGCTCAGGCTGGTTCTTCTCAAGTGTGACCACAGGCTTTTATTAACTCAAAATCCAGCCCTCTTCCACAATGTGACTGAATTAGGAAAAGATTGAATGTTGAGTAGGAATGACTCTTTTCAGATGGTAGTTAGCATTTAGATATGCTATTAATTCCTTGAGGTAGAATGATGTTGGGCTGAGAAACTAAATAAAAGTTATTTTTTTCTGTTATTTTTTTACAATGGTTGCTAATTTGAAATTTAGCCATTGTTTATATTTACTGATAGTAAGTGATTAATGAAAACAAAATGGATAACATAGGGAAATACATCAACCCATAATTTGTCATCAAATTCACAGCATTTTAGAGTTTAAAAGGAGCTGTCTATTTAAAATCTCAATTTATATACAAAATATCTGATGTTCAGAGATTAAGAGATTTACCCAAAGTAATGTGTTACTGGTCAGTCAGGACTTCTGATTCACAGTCCAGGATATTTCCATCAATCAATACTGAGTGTTTTCTTTGCTTTGAGTTACTCAGAAGATGTCAAAATCACTAGCTCAGTGAAGCCTTAGAAAATGTCTGTGATTAACCTGTTGTGCTAGGGTGAGAAAGAGTTTCACACACAGGTGTTTACATCTCATTAGCAGTTTCCCATGTGACTCCAAAGTGCACTTGAATAAAGAAAGAAAGCAGAAAGAATAATATTGAAGAAAGAACCATGGTATTGTTAGAGAGAAAAGGCTACTTAAAACCTCTGGTGACAGGTTCAGATGGACTGGTGAAATAAGATAAAGAAGAATGATTCAGGCTGACAGAAAATGAATTGAGGTTTTTTTGGACAGAACAGATACTGATGGAGAACAACAGAGTTTGTCAACTTCCAATTAAAGAAGTCAGAGTTATATTTTTTTTATCACAGTCTGCTATTTTTTACTTCCTATAATATTGTAACCTCATGAAAAGACTCTTACAAGAAATACAAGGTTTGAAAGCATACCTTTGATAATGAACAATCCCATGAACTTTCTCTCAGTGGGGATTTTTTTTTCTGTTTGCTTGTTTGTTTCTTTTTTATTTTTGGCTTAAATTAATCAGATTAATTGGAAATATTGTTTTTAAAAGAACCAATTTAATATTTCCCAACCATATGTCACAGATTAAAGAAGCATTGTGTGTTTTTAATTTTCATTCCTGGCATCAGCAGGACCAAAAGAACACAAATCAAAAATCCCTGATATAAAATAGATTGTCAAGTACTGTTCTAAATTGTTCCCCAAACCTCAGAGACAAGTAGACAGGTTCCAAGATACAGAACACATTTGCAAACCAGAAATTATTAAATAAATCATCAAATATTTAAAATTCTAAACTCTTATTTTTAAAACAAAATACCTTGGCAAGAAAGTGTAGCTTAATAACATCACAACAAAGCACGCTTCTTTCTGGAATCTTAAATCTTATTTTATGTCATAAATGTAGAATAATCTTTAGTTGGCTTAAATGAGGGAGGTGAGTAACTAGATTTCAAGATAATAAAATTATGATCACAAATAGTCTATTCTACTCCCAGGTATTACAAGAAGGACACTGAACATAATCTAACCATTTTTTGATAACTAAAGATGAACATTAAGATCATCCTTTTTTTTTAAATCCTCACCTGAGGCTATTTTTTTCCATTGATTTCTACAGAGAGTGGAGGAGAGGGAAAGACAGAGAGAAACATCAAAGTGAGAGAAACATCAATTAGTTGCCTCTTGCACACACCCTGACCAGGTCCTGGGCCAGGGAGGAGCTTGCAACTGAGGTACGTGCCCTTGACTGAAATTGAACTCAGGACCCTTCTATCCACAGACCGACACTCTATCTACTGAGCCAAACCGCCTAGGGCAAGATCATCTTTTATTGTACTATGTAAGAATAAAATTCACGACTATCTTTTAGTTATTCTATTCCCTTCCTTAAGGTCACATTTTGAGTCTTTACTTCTCCTGCCACCATTATAAGTGGCTTCAAAAGTTTCCTCCAGTTTCTTCTTTGTTTGTTACTAATAATCTCTTCTGAGCCAGGAAACCAGATGTTTAATCTGTATGTTAAAGCAAAGTAGCTACTCTGATTGAGAAAAACGAATAATTCAAGGCTAGGAGTTTTTGGACGACTATTTTAACAACTCGAAACTTTACCCCTATTTATTGCATTCTATCTATGTTCTTGAGGGTTGAGGTTTAATTTTAATTTTCTTTGAACATTAATGTGAGATATTCTGATAAATTTGTATATTATACATTTTTATTTAAAACAAAGCAAGTCAGACACTAAAAAAAAAAAGTGTTCATTTTAGAACACTTACATTGTAAAAGCCAACAGTTAAACTTTTTTGGGGGGGAGGGGAAAACTGTAATGGTAATTTGTCCCCATCAGAAGAGAGAATTATCCTTCAAGGTTGAGTGGATATAATTGGCCATCATATAACTCTCTTGACAAATAGTGCCTTCAGGCAGTGTGGCTGTAATAATTGTTCAATTACATACTTTTGGCTTTCAAATGATCAAAGCCATTATTATGTATCACATTAATAGATATACAGGCATAATTAAGCACATTGATAAAATGTTTTTGTGGGGGGAGGAGGATGAGTTTAGCTTTGAAATTAAGCTATAATGTAATTACCTGTAATTTTTAGTAATTGTAATTTAATTCCCTCTAATCTAATAATGATGATTACTCTCTAATCAAATAATTTTACCAAATGCAATCCCTGTCATCAAATTGAAATGCAAGAAGATGGTTCCTTGTTAAATTTAATAAAACTGCTAAAAAAGTATTATTTTTGTTAAAACAAAAGTTGTATTAACTTTTGTAAAGGAAGTGTTTAAACTATGACACTGTATTTCTAGAAAAAAACAAAGTCCATTATGCTTAGGGGCTTTATCATATGTAGTCCAACAGAAGAGTGAGACACCAGGAGACATTTTGAATTCAAAAGTGAAGTGGTTTGCCTTAGTTACCATTGCAAACCTGAAATCTGTGACATATTTACTTTTATACAGGTGAGATTAGGTATTCAGATGAAATGATCAATTAAAAAAGCTCACAGTGTCTTACAGAATTATAAACAAGCTAAAAAAAATTGGGACTGAGGCAGGAAACTACACAAAGGTAATAATCAGTGGCTTAATAAGGGAAAGGATTTGTATCTGACGCTTTCAAGCCACGAAGGCAACTTTATTATATTTTTAAAGCAAAGTGATATATGCATGCTACCTGGAAAATCCTGTCTAATACTTTATTTGACACCTAGAATCTAAAAAAATTTCAATTGGGATATCCACAAAAAATGAGCAAAATTTTATTGTCAAGTTTTTAAATTAACAAGTAGAAAAGTATCTCCAATTTTCTACTTAGTAATGGCTCCTTTGGACTTGTGTCACTTGCTGTAGAGTGCCTCCATTTATTGCCCAATTATATTCATACATTATGCATTTTAAAAGCATTTCCTCTCCACTATTTCACTTGAGATACATAATCATTCTTGCTTCCTTGGATTTAAAACTGTGAGATTTGACTGGATTTATAAAGCTAGTTTGGTTCATTAGCAATCTTTTGTCCTGAAATTTAAGTAAGAGCCCTTCAGTTTGTAAAAGAATACATTCATGAATTCTTTAGAAACAGTGGAACTGGGTGAGTTATAAGATGAAGAAAGGCAGATTCCACTCTCAGAAAAAGAGCTCCTCATATTTTCTGTCTGATCTACATTTTAGAGTGGGAATCTGCTTTTACTTAAAAAAAATACAGTTCCTGGGATCCAAGATGGCGACTGGAAAGAAGGTAGGGAGGAAGAGTGTGTGAGAGAGTGAGGGAGCAATAGAGGAGTGTGTGGATGTGTGTGAATGAGAGCTAGGGACAGTTATATCCTGCAGGTCTTCCAAGGGGCTGCCAAACCAGGCAGTCTTAGACAGCGAAACCCTGCTGCCACTGCAAACACTCTGGGGAGGACATTGCCGGCACAAAGACCATGCCATCTTGAAGAACAGAACTTTTTGAGACTAAGATCCTAGCCTCGTCACTACCCAATCTGGTCTCAGTTGCAAACCGGGATCCTACAGTCACACAGGTAAAAGACCTGCGACCACAGCTGCAGACCCACAGACACCAAGACCCCAGGCACCCTGGCCTCAGATTTCTGTGACTCACAGAACCAATATCCCTCCCCACCAGCCCCACAGCAGTGGCATAGGAACTGCCAGACCCTCTCCACACAAACAGGCTTCCTGCCCACACACAGCAGTGGTGGCTCTACCTGAATTTGAGCCTGGGTGTGTGGACACGGGAAGTTGGTTTCTCGCACCCAGACCCTGTGCCCATGCAGGGAGGTTGCACTGAATTTGAGCCTGGGCACGTGAACTCAGGGAGTTTGTTTCCCGTGAGCAGACCCTGCACCCACACAGGAGGCTGAGCTGAATTTGACTAGGGTTCACAGACACGGGAAGTTTGTTTTCTGCAGTACACACCCACGTGACCAGACCCCACACCCACACAGGGCAGCAGTGCCACCTAACTTTGATTCAGGTCAAGCTCACACAGAAGGCTGTTTTCCTCAGGGCAGGAGTGGACCTCCTGCCAACACAGTATGACAGTGCAACCCGGTCCCCCAAGCAGACCTGGGACCGACTGTGATTCTCTGTGCAAGAGGCAGCACTGAGCACCAGTGACTTTGCTCTGTTTCTCATGTGCGTGCCTGGGATCCCTGATTCCCAGTGCACACTAAGAGCCAGTGACTCCAATTCTTGGTGCATACACACATGGGGATCCTGATTCTTGACGGGAGGCCAAACCAAGAAACAGAGGCTCTGATACTTGATTATCAGCACAGACACAGGGGGTCTCTGACCCCTGACACGTGCTAGGGGACTCTGATTTCCAGCACATGCCAGCGGGGTTTCTCTTTCAGCGTGGAGCAGGCGGGGTCCCTGATTCTAGGTGCACACACGAGGCCACACTAAATGCCTGTGACTCTGATCCTGGGTGAGCGTGGATCCCACCAACCCACAACAGCCACACGTCTTGGTGACAGAGCTCTTCAGTGACATTCGGGGGTTGCAAAGCTCCCACTGCACATGGCCCAGGCCTCCACAACTCGACATTTGAACCTTCTGGTGATAGTCAGAATGGGGAGAAAACAAAACAATCCCCAGAGGAAAGAAAATGAGGAATCATCAAGAAAGGAAATAAGTGAAAGGGAAGCATGCAACATGACAGAAAAAGAAATAAGAGTAGTGGTTGTACAGTTCATACACCAGATGGATGAGAAAATGAACAACCTATGCAAAAATCAGGAAGAAATCAAAAGTGATATAGCTATGATCAAAAACACCATGGAAGGTTTCAACAGTAGACTAGAAGAAACAACTGGAGAAAAAAATTAAAAAGCAGGAGGAGAGCCTAAGGGAGCTTTGGGACAACACAAAATGAAGTAACATACATATAATAGAGCTGCCAGAAGGACAAGAAGAGCAGCAAGGATTAGAAAATCTATTTGAAGAAATAATGACAGAAAACTTCACAGATATGGGAAAGAAAAAAAGTTACACAAGTACAGAGAGTCCCAAGTAAGATGAATCCCAAAAAGACCCACAGCAAGACACATCATAATTACAATGGCAAATGTTAATGACAAAGAGACAATCTTTTACAATTAGAGAATTACCTACAAAGGATCCACCATCAGATTATCAAATGATTTCTCAACAGAAACACATCAAGCTAGAAGGGAATGGAAGGAGGTATACAAAGTGATACAAAGCAAAAGACTGAATCCAAGAACACTCTATCCAGCAAGACTATCAATCAAATTAAAGGGGAAATCAGGAGCTTTGCAGACCAAAAAAAAGCTAAGGGAGTTTATCACTACCAAGCCAGCAATGTAAGAAATGCTGAAGGGAATGCTGTAAAAAGAAGAAATAGAAAGGGAAGAACGAACACAGGCATAAAATACAGAAATGGCTATAAACAAGTACCTATCAATAATAACATTAAACAAAAATAGATTAAATACTCCAATCAAAAGACATTTAGTGAATGAATGGATTTGAAAACATGAATCAGATACATGCTGTCTACAGGAGACCTACCTCAGAACAAGGGACTCACACAGACTGAAAGTGAAGGGATGGAAAAATAACTATCAGGCAAATGGAAATGAAAAAAAAACAGTGGGGGTAACAGTACTTATATCTGACAAAATAGACCTCAAAGGGAAGACCATAACAAGAGACAAGAAGGCCACTTCATAATTCTAAAGGAATCAATACAACAAGAGGATATAACTCTGGTAAACATTTATGCACCCAATGCAAGAGCACCCAAATACATAAAAAAACTTCTGGAAGATATCAGGGGTGAGAATGACAGCAACACAATCATAGTAGGAGACTTTAATACCCCATTAACATTGCTGGATAAATCCTCTAAACAAAAAATTAACAAAGAAACATCAATCCTAAATGACTCACTAGATCAGATGAACTTAATCAACACCTTTAGAATATTCCACCCCAAAACTACAGAATATACATTCTTCTCAAGAGCACATGAGACATTTTCAAAGATAGACTATATATTGGGACACAGGCAAAGTCTCTCCAAATTCAAGTAGATTGAAATAATACCAAGCATCTTCTCAGATCACAATGGCATTAAATTAGAAATCAACTACAGCAAAAACAATCACAAAAAGTCAAACACTTAGAGGCTGAATAGCATGCTATTGAACAGTGAGTAGGTTACCAAAGAGATCAAAGAAGAAACAAAACATATCCTGGAAACAAATGACAATGAAAACACAACAATCCAAAATCTTTGGGACATAATGAAAGCAGTACTGACAGGGAAGTTCATAGCATTAAAGGCCTACCTCAAAAAAAAAAAACAAGAAAAACTGATAATAAACCATCTAACTCTGAAACTTGAAGAATCAGAAAGAAAGCAACAAGAAAAGCCCTGAGTGAGCAGAAGGAAGGAAATAATAAAGATCAGAGTGGAAATAAATGCCATAGAGACCAAAAAAAAAGATTAATAAAACCAGAGCTGGTTATTTGAAAGGATAAACAAGATTGATGAAGCTTTATCCAGGCTCACCAAGAAGCAAAGATAGAGGACCCAAATAAACAAAATCAGAAATGAAAGATGAGAAATAACAACAGAGCACACAGAAATACGAAGAATCATAAAAAAGTACTAGGAACAAGTGTACTCCAACAAACAGGTCAACCTAGAAGAAATGGACATATTCCTAAAAAAATACAACCTTCCAAAACTCAACCAGGAGGAATAAAAAAATCTAAATAGGCCTATAACTATGGATGAAATTGAAGAATTAATCAAAAATCTTCCAAAAAAACAAAAGCCTTGGACCAGACGGCTTCACAGGGGAGGTTTATAAAACATTTAAAGAAGAAATAAAAACTATCTCCCTCAGACTATCCCAAAAATTTCAAGAGGAAGAAGCACTTCCAAGCTATTTCTATGAAGCCAGTATTACCCTAATCCCAAAACCAGATAAAGACAATGCAAAGAAAGAGAATTACAGGCCAAAATCCCTCATGAACATAGATGCCAAAATCCTCAACAAAGTTCCAGCAAATTGAATCCATCATTACATTAGAAAGATCATATACAATGACCAAGTGGGATTTATTCCAGGGATGTAAGGATGGTACAATATCTGCAAATCAATAAATGCGATACACCATATAAACAAACTGAGAGATAAAAACCATATAATCATATTCATTAATTCAGAAAAAGCATTTGACAAAATCCAACACCCTTTCTTGATAAAAACACTCACCAATGTGGGAATAGAAGATAATACCTCAACATAAAAGCCATATATGACAAACCCACAGTCAACATCATACTCAATGGGAAAAAACTAAAACCATTTCCCCTAAGAACAGGAATAAGACAGGGATGCCCACTCACACCACTCCTGTTCGACATAGTACTAGAAATACTAGCCATTGTGATCAGACAAGAAAAAGAAATCAAAGGCACCCAAATTGGAAAAGAAGAAGTAAAACTGTCCTTATTCGCAGATGACATGATATTGTACTTAAAAATTCCCAAGGACTCAAAAAGGAACCCTCGTACACTGCTGGTGGGAATGCAGACTGGTGCAGTCACTGTGGAGAACAGTATGGAGTTTCCTCAAAAAACTGAAAATGGAACTCCCATTTGACCCAGTAATCGCACTCCTAGGAATATATCCTAAGAAACTGGGAACACCAATAAGAAAGGATATATGCACCCCTATGTTCATAGCAGCACAATTTACAATAGCTAAGATCTGGAAACAGCCTAGGTGCCCATCAGCAGATGACTGGATCAGAAAACTATGGTACATCTACACAATGGAATATTATGCTGCCATAAAAAAGGAATTCTTACCATTTGCAGCAACCTGGATGGAATTGGAGAACATTATGCTGAGTGAAATAAGCCAGTCAATGAAAGAAAAATACCACATGATCTCACTCATTTATGGATAATAAAGAACATTATAAACTCGAACAAAAAGATAGATACAGAGGCAGTAAAGCATCAAACAGTCTGTCAAATTACAGCAGGAAGGTTAGGGAGAGGTGGGGAAGATAAGAGATCAACCAAAGGACTTGTATGCATGCATATAAACATAACCAATGGACGCAAAACTCTGGGGGGTGAGGGCATATATGGGAGTGGGGTGGGGGGGCAATGGTAAGATATGTACACATATAATACCTTAATAAAATAATTTTGAAAAACAAAACAAAAAACACTAGTAGACTTAATAAATGAATTCAGCAATGTAGCAGGATACAAAATTAACACCCAGAAGTCTTTGGCTTTTCTATACACCATTAATGAACTCACAGAAAGAGAAATTAAAAAAAGCAATCCAATTTACCATTGCAACAAAAAAATTAAGATACCTAGGAATAAACTTAACCTAGGAGATAAAGGACATGTACTCAGAAAATTTCAGAATGCTGAAAAAAGAGATAGTGCAAGACATGAACAAATGGAAGAATATATCATGTTTATGGATTGGTAGAACCAACATCATTAAAATGTCCATACTACCCAAAGGAATCTATAGATTCAATGCACTCCCCATTAAAATACCAACGGCATACTTCAAAGACCTAGAACAATTTCTCAAAAATTCATCTGGAATAAATAAAAAGACCCTGAATAGCCACAGCAATCCAGAGAAAGAGGAACAAAGTTGGAGGGATTACAATACTAGATATCAAGCTATATTACAAAGCCACTGTTCTCAAAACAGCCTGGTACTGGCACAATAACAGATATATAGACCAGTGGAACAGAACAGAGAACCCAAAAATTAACACAAGCCATTATGCTCAAATAATATTTGACAAAGGAGGCAAGAGCATACAGTGGTGTCAAGACAGTCTCTTCAATAAATGGTGTTGGGAAAACTGGACAGATACATGCAAAAAAATGAAACTAGATCAGAAACATCATGCACAAAAATAAACTCAAAATGGATAAAGTACTTAAACATAAGATGGGAAACCATAAAAATATTAGAAGTGATAGGCAGTAAAATAGAAGACATTTCTTGCAGCAATATATTTAAAGATTAGTTCCTAGGACAATGGAAACTAAGAAGAAAATAAACAAATGGGACTACATCAAAATAAAAAGCTTCTGCACCGCAAAAGAAACCATCAACAAAACAAGAAAAAAGCCCACTGCATGGGAGAACATATTTGCCAATGTTATCTCCGATAAGGGTTTAATCTCCAACATTTACAGGGAATTCATACAACTTAACAAAAGGAAGATAAACAACCCAATCAAAAAATGGGTAAATGACCTAAATAGACACTTTTTGAAAGAGGACATTCAGAAAGCCAGGAGACATATGAAAACATGCTCAGTCACTAATCATCCGAGATATGCAAATCAAAACAACAATGAAATAGCATCTCACACCTGTCAGAATGGCTATCTTCAACAAATCAACAAACGTCAAAGGCTGGAAAGGATGTGGAGAAAAAGGAACCCTTCTTCACTGCTGGTGGGAATGCAGACTGCTGCAGCCACTGTGGAAAACAGTATGGCATTTCCTATGGAAATTAAAAATGGAACTGCCATTTGAACCAGTAATACCACTTCTAGGAATATATCCCATGAAATCAGAAACACCAATCAGAAAGGATAGATGCACCTCTATGTTCACAGCAGCACAATTTACAATAGCTAAGATTTGGAAACAGCCTAAATGCCCATCAGCAGATGAGTGGATTAAAAAGCTGTGATACATCTACACAATGGAATACAATGCAGCTATAAAAAAGAAGGAATTCTTACCATTTGCAACAGCATGGATGGAACTGGAGATCATTATGCTAAGTGAAATAAGCCAGTCAGTGAAAGAAAAATACCACATGACCTCACTCATTTATGGCTAATAAAAAACATTATAAACTCATGAAAAAAAAAATAGACACAGAGACAGAGAAGCATTGAACAGACTTTCAAAATACAGAGGAAAGACTAGGAAGGGTTTGGGGGGACTTAAGAGATCAACCAAAGGACTTGTATCCATGCATATAAGCATAATCAATGGACACAAGACACTGGGAGGGGGGTGAGGGCATTTGCCAGGGGGTGGGGGAGGCTGGGGGAAGGTCAATTGGGGAAAAAAAGGAGAGACATATGTACTACTATTTGTATTTCTTTAAACAATCTACACTAGTAAAAGATAAACATGCAAATTGACCGTCCCTCTGCTATAACCACCAGCCAAACAGAGAAAGTATGCAAATTAACCCAACAAAGATCGTGGTTAATTTGCATATGCATGCGCGGAGTGAAGACCAAAGACAGTGTAGAAGGAAGCCAAGCACTGCAGAAGGGAGCGAAGCTGTGGATAAGCAAGCGGGGCGGCGGAGACAGGAAGGAAGCAAGTGGGGCGGCAGAGATGGGAGGGAAGCAAGTGGGGCAACAGACGGTCTCCAAGCCTCCTTCGGTGGGCTTCACTCTCTTCTCTGCTTCGCTCCAGCCACAGGAAGCCCTATTATTGCAAGAATCTTCCTGCAATGGGCCTCTAGTAAAAAAATAAAATAAAATAAAAACATTTCCAAAGTATACTGGATGCTAATTGAATATACACACACATGCCTGAGGGAACACAAATATATGTATATGTATATGTATATATATATATGTATATGTATATGTATATGTATACGTATGCACATGCACACACACATTTTATGAGCTGAATTTTGTTGCCTCAATTCTTAGATTGAATCCCCTACTCCCAGTACCCCATAATGTGACTATATTTGGAGATAAAGTCTTTAAAGAAATAATTAAGCTTAAATGAGGTTATTTGGGTAGACCTTAATCCAATCTGAATGGTAAGATTTGGATACATAAAGAGGCTGTTGAACCTCAGAGGGAAGGCAGGGGAGTGTGGATAGGAAGAGATCAATCAATGGACTTGTGTGCATATATATATAACCCATGGCCACAGAAAATGGGGTGGGGAAGGCATGGGGTGTGGAGGAGGACGGGAACGGGCTGAAAGAGGTTTATGGGGGAAAAGGGAGGACCTAGGTAATACTTTCAACAATAAAGAGTTTAAAAAAGAAGAAGAAGCATTGGGTTTGCATGAGCACATAAGACAGGAAATGTGAGGATGCAGGGAGAAGGAGGCCATCTGCAAGCCAAGGAGAGAGACCTCAGGAGAAACTAAACCTCCGGAACTGAAAAATCCATTTCAGTTGTTTAAACCAACCAATCTGTTATTTTGTAATGGCAGCTCTAGCAAACTAATATACATGGCAAACAGATTATATATATATATATATATATATATATATATATATATATATATATCCTATCTAATAATAGCGTACCATGTAAATTACCATCACTCCGCTACGCCCACGATTGGGTGGCGGGAGGCTGGGGGCGGGACTCGGGGTGGCCTATCCGGCCATTGAGAGGCACGGATCCGCTGCCACTGACAGGCGCTACCCTGCTGTTGAGAGGCGCAGGGGGCAGGACTCCCGCCCCCTGCGCCTCTCAACGGCCAGATCCACGGCCGCTGAGGGGGCCTGCCGCGGACACCCAGCGGTGCCTCTCAATGGCAGGGTGCTGGCTGCTGGCACAGGGACGGGCCTGCAGAACATGCCGCTATCCTCACACCAGCTGGGAGGCCGCGGAGCCCCCTGGTCAGAGGAAGCATGGCCTTAACAGACCCGCTGAGCCAGCGTCGGCCGGTCCACGAAGTTAGTCGCCCCAAGAGCCAGGAAGTCAACCCTCGGAACAGAACTGCAAACGTGCGTCACGAAAGCGTGCACAAGGCCGCTCCAGGCAGCGCCCACGGGAGCCGGAACACGGATGCTCCAGGCAGCGCCCACGGGAGCCGGAACACATGCTCCAGGCAGCACCCACAGGAGCCGGAACAGAAACCCAACGTCCCCGGGACAGGCGGGTGAGAACCGGGTGCGTTAATTCACGCACCGACTGCTCAGGTACGGGGCCGGAACGTCCCGGACTCCGGTGGCTGCTGGCTGCTGGCACAGGGACGGGCCTGCGGAACATGCCGCTGTCCTCACACCAGCTGGGAGGCCGCGGAGCCCCCTGGTCAGAGGAAGCGTGGCCTTAACAGACCCGCTCCCACCCGCCAGGGGGCCACGCCGTCGCCGCTCGCCGAGGTGGTCCTGGGGGTGCTGCTGTGACGTCACCTCTGGAAGCTCTCTGTGGTTTAATGATCCGGAAGCTCAACCAGAAACAGCCGGTGGCAGATGTACCAGAGGAGACGGGGCAGGGCTGTACGTCCCTGCCGGCCAGCTGCGCCTCTCAACAGCAGGGTAGGCCCCATCAGCGGCCGCGGACCATCAAAAGTGGGGGAGCTGGGTGACTGTCTGCTCTGACACCAGGCCTTTCAGAAGCTAGCCGGAGACTTCTGAAAGGCTTGGTGCACCAGCAGACAGGCACCCAGCTCCACCTCGAAAAGCAAAAGCATGTAGGGGACCCTAGATGTGCATGATTCAATCATGCACTGGGCCTCTAGTATATATATATTCTACCAGCTAACACTATTCTGCATCCCCTTGCCAAGTGATAATATAATATTTAAAAAAATATTTAAACTCCAATGTATTATTGATGATAGTTTTCACTGACATGAGCTCTTCAGAAGGCAATGTAAAATATCTGGCAAATTTTTAAATAGCTATACTAATAAAAGGTTATTATGCAAATTAGTCACGATGCCCTCACAGTATCACCCAAACAGCAGGCTGCATGGGACGACAAGGACGGCTGGGGGGTTAGCGAGGGACGACCAAATGACTGACCAGCAGGCTGCGTGATGAAGTTTGGAGGAAGATTAGTCTGAGGGGGAAAAACAAAGGGGTCTAAACCATCTTCTGCATGTTAAACACATATATCGTAAAAATAAAAAATAAACATGCTTCGATAACACAAACTAATTTTGTTAATTGTGAGAAATGATATCACTGGGTATTAGTTGCAGTTTTTAACAAATTTTTTATAAAGTTTTCAGCAAGTATAAACAAAAATAAATCCTAACATAATATTACACAATGCACTTTCAGAAGCATTGAAACTTTCCACACTGTGACTGAAAACTAAGATCTAATTGAAGAAAATCCCCCTTTTCTGAATTTTCAGTTTGTGTGACCCTATGTTCTAGACATTGTTGCACTATTAAATGCAATTAATAGCAATTAAAAATAGCATTAATAAAAATGGTAAATATAAGTGTGACATTACTTGAGATTAAATGACCATTATTCACACCATTTTCTGAAAATGCTTCTTTTTGTGTTTGTTTCTTTAATTTCTTGAGAATAAGTAAAGTATTTTTCCTTTTTTAAAAACTTATTTCCATTCTTGTCTGGTTGCTCTCTGAGTGTAAAGACAAGCCTGCTGAAAGGTATAGACAGGTAGGAATTTTTGAGTAGAAGGATGAGTCCTACTGGGAATTTCTCAAGTAGTTTCTACTAGGTAAGCACATGATCTTCTAACTTTCTCACGGATAAAAGTAATGCATGTAAATACACTAACCCCTTCCTGAAGTTTAAAATTAAAGTTGATCTTGCTTAAAATGCAAGATTTGCAATCTACCTTAAAGTAAGGAGGTATTATAGTAATTTTCCAACCTTTACAAAATCAATACAGTCATTTCTAGCCTATCCAGCTCTCCCAAATTTTGCATTTTTGACACTTTTGCAAAATTATCTCCTAGCATCTCTGTAGTAATTCGCATTGATTGCAATGCACTTGATCAGAGACAAAGCAATAAACTGCAGGCCCTGATGCTGCTAAAGTCAGCAAATAAGCCAGTTATGGTTTCATTTTTTATTTTTGCTTTTTTAGGCCTTTTAAAAAAAGTTTTGTATTAAGGAAGTTTTTTGTTCTCGAACTTAGAAACCATCTTTACACCAGGCTTGACTAAGCCATCTAAGCTAACTTCATTATCCTAAATGTTAATAATTGCATTTCAATAATGGTTTTCATTAAAGTACCTCCAGGCGCTTAACACACATCAATTAAAGTACAGCACACCCCTGTGAAGCAGGTCAGGATTATTATATCCTCTGAGACACAATGAGGTTACTGACTGAAGGTCACGGAGCAAATGAACAACCAAGTAAGTAGTAGAAGACTACAGTTCAAACTAAACTCTTGTTTTCTCTCAATATTATATTTGGTTTCCTAAATGCTATATGCATTTTATTTGCCTTTAATTATAAATGAAGTAGAAATTCAATACTTCAAATACTTTGAACTTAAAATACATAACTATAGGTAGCTTAACCAATTCAGATCTACACAAGATTGATCAATTTATGTCATAACTTTTAAACATTGCTTGGGTTTTATACTTCCTGCTCAAGAAAAATCATTAGTCCAACCCACATGGATTTTAAATATTAATGCAAATATTTATCCTTCTGTATAATTTTCTCATAAATCCCCTAAGTAAAATTATACTTATTTATGGGTTAAATTACTCTTTCTACTTCCTACAGTAGCCAAGTCAGTACTCATAATTACATATAGTGAATAGCTGATCACTGTCATACCCTGGCAGGAACTAAATAAATAGTTAATAAAGAAGTAATCGCTTCCTAGTAGAGTATTTCATAGTACCTAACAGAAAAAGTATCTTGCTTGGCAGGCATTTCTATAAGCATTAGAGTGGGGTTCAGAGAAACCCATCTAGAAAACATTTGGCAAAGGGAAACTAAAATGATGGAAAGTTTGGTGAGATATACATATGCAGGCAACAATATTAGGACTTGTGAGTCTAAGAAGATGAAAGCTATGAGAGATATGGTAAAATTTAACAAAACTAAGAAGTGTGTGTCAAAATGTGTTTAGGCCTTGAAATAAGACCATATAATTCCTTGACTTTTGAAGGAGATCTTAGAACCATGCGACATATCTACTTAAACAGCAGGCAAAAATCATATGATGAATGTATTAATATCCTTAAAATGGCACTAGCAGAAAGTATAAAAGATTCAAAATGGTGTTAGGTGTGTTCCATAATGATAGTTTAATTTTATACATAATTTACTAGATTACAGATGTTTCAGAAAAACAATCACATTGCATAAGTTATTGTTCATTTTAAAGAGATGTTTCTGGGTTATTTATGGAGCTTACTAGTATATCTTAAGCACTAGATATTTAATATTCATTTCATTTGCATAAAATTATTTTCTATATAGCAAACTTTTAAAATTTTTTGATTGGTTTTAGAGAAAGGAAAGGAGAGGAAGGGAGGAGAGTGAGGGAGGGAGGGAGAGACAGAGAGAGAAACATCAATTTGTTCTTCCACTTATTTATGCATTTATTGGTTAATTCCTGTATGTGCCCTGACCAGGGATCAAACCCACAACCTTGGTGTATTGGGACAAAGCTCTAACCAACTGAGCAACCCAGCCAGGGATCCATATAGCAAACTTAACTGATTTGAATAAACCACTTGATCACTGACTATGCTGAGGCAAAGAAGTACAATTTTGCCTAACAACTGTTTCATCACCCAACCTCTTAACTTCTATGTCACATTTCTGTTATTGGCAAGGATGTTGAGTATGTTTGGAAGTTAACTAGAGATATGCCTGTAAGTAGAGAGACTCCTAAACTTTTGTATGTTTATTCCGTTTAAATTACTGCTTGATTCAATTAAAATATTCTGCATAATTTATCTTCCTCTCTTTGGGGTTCTCTTATGTTGTAGGTTTTTTCTGTTTTATCCCTTTCATTAATACCTCCAAAAATCAGTGAAATCTGTTTTAGCATGGAAACTTAAAGGAGTAGAAAACTTTAGTGCAGACTATGATACGTATATGTAACTAGAGGCCCGGTGTATGGGGGAGGGGGTCCCCTCAGCCCAGCTTGCACCCTTTCCAATCCGGGACCCCTCAAGGGATATCTGACTGCCGGTTTAGGGGCATTAACTCCAGCCATTAGGAAAATCACACAGAATATCCTTGACATACAAACAGTGTGGTTTTATGAGTTGTTTTAATAAGAATGGCCATTCCTTTAAATAATATCCTGGGGATCAGGCCTAAACTGGCAGTTGGACATCCCTCTCACAATCCTGGACTGCTGGCTCCTAATCGCTCACTTGCCTGCCTGCCTGGTTGCCCCTAACTGCCCCTTCCCTGCCAGCCTGGTCACCCCTTACTGCCCCCCTACTGGCCTGGACGCCCCCAACTGTCCCCATCCTGCTGGCCTGGTCACCCCTAACTGCCCCCCTGCCAGCCTGGTCACCCCAACTGCCCCCCCCTGCTGGCCTGGTTACCCCCAACTGCCCCCTGCACCAGGTTGCCCCTCACAACCCCCCCACCAGCTGGGTTGACCCACACAGTCTGCTTGTCCAGTTGTTTGGTCATCACTCACTAACACCCCTGCCGGCTGGTTATAGACAGCCATCTTGTGAGGGCATGAGGATTAATTTGCATATTACCTCTTTATTATATAGGATTTGTAGATGACAACATTAATGATGAAGTTATTTGGTTCCTAAAAGCCCATTTCACCCAAGATTTTTAAAAAATTTTAGTCATTTTAGGACAACCTGGGTAAGGAGCATGTCACAGACTCTGAAATCTGTACAGTTCCCTCCTAATCAGCACCATGCATCTTGCAAATTGCCTATTCGTTGTTTTCTAATTACAGACACAATTGGTAATGTTGGGTGGGTGACAATATCTACTAAATTTGTGTCCTTTTGAATTTCATTTGGCAAGCTCTGACTCACATTTTGTGGGCCAGCAAATATGAAGAAATCATGGGATAACTCTAAAACTAAATTTCAAAATATAAATCAATATTCCATTTTGAGCCTTGTTTATTTCAAACAAAATTGACTAAAAATTCAGTAACATTGTAATTTATTTTTTAAAATTCAGTTCATGGTGAAGCCACATATAAATCAAGAAAACCTACTAACCATTCCAGAAGGTGAGAGAAGGACTGCTCAATTGTAAACTTAGAGCAAGGGCAGTTTTCCATATTTTACTGTATTTTGGTTGTGGACAAAGTGTGGGCTGAGTAAAGGACACGGGGGAAGGAAGAAGTGATGAAAAAAAGCAACTTCTGCTCATTTCACATGATTAATTTTAATTGTATTTCCACACTAGTATTGAGGTCATTACTTTATAAAGAGCACAGAATGCAAAGGAAAATATCAAGAAGAGCTACCTATTAAAGTAGAGAAATGCTAATTGAATTTCCTTATTCTTCGATAAGACTTAACAAAATTGTGCATTCTATTCTGGCCATCACATGAAGATAAAATGAGATAAGGTAAAGGCCATTGAAATCATAGAACTGAAAAACTAGCTCAGCTTTGCCTTTCTAACTCCATTTAAGCATTTTATAAGTAGAAGAGAGAAGTGGTATAACAAAAAATACCCAAAACACCACAAAAAAGAGGTAGTTCATTTATCTCAATGGACTTATTGAGAAAATATCAACTAAAATTGCAATCTTTATTTTTTTGCATTTTAACACAACACATATAGTTGATTTTTAAATAAGTAAAAAGCATAAAATATAAAAATACAGAGATGTGAAAAAACTGCTTCAGCTCCTGAGCAAAGTTGTAATAAATGAAGCAGTGATTCCCCAAACTATGATTCTTATTCTGTTCCAGCTTATAGGAAATGTTGTTGAGACTTCTAACAGCTACCCGTTTGGGGTGACATTTGAGACTCGAGTGAATGATTTTACACCACACACACACACACACACACACACACACACACACACACACACACATCCTTTAAAGAAGTCAGGGGCCAGAACAATGTAATGCTTATAATTAATGTACTAAAATGCAAAGAGCAAATCTATACGTGTGCACAGAAATTAGAGTAGGGCTGAATATCCATGAGGCAGAGCTTCAAAGGGGGAGTGGTAACTGAAGGAAGGTGATGAGACAGTGAAAGGCAAGCAGCTGAGATGAATGGGGTGAAGGCAGAACTGCTCTCTTGTTCCTGAGTGGGAGAGATTGACCATATATTCTTCCCAGAATAAAGTTTAATGAATTTATGATTATCCCATACAAATATTATGAGATTTATTAATTGAATTTATTAATTGTCTTTCACATTGGTATTTACAATACACTTATTTTTTGTGTGCGTGTGTATGTGTGTGTGTGTGTGTGTGTGTGCATGATGTGAGTAAGGGGTTCATTTTCATTTTGTTCCAAGTTAATATCCAATTGAGTCAGCCCATTTATCAAAATGTATTTTGTTTTCCCTCTTGTCTTCCATGCCAACTTTGTAATATAATAAATCTCCAATGTATGTGTGTGTGTTTTTTTTTCTGGACTGTCAATTCTGTTACATAGCTATATTTGTCTATTCTTGAATCAATAAGATGCTGTCTTAATTACTCTTATTTTATAGTTATACATTTGCTAAAAGTTTTTTTGTTTTGTTTTTTACCAGCCATCTATTTGACATCTAGTAAATTACATCCTCCTACCTTGTTATTCTTTTTCAAGGGCGACTTGGTCAATTTTCATCCTTAACATAAGCATTAAGTTTTTAAAAGAAGTATGTAAGTTTTCACAAAATATATAAATAGAATTTTGCTGTGAGAGTAATGAGTGCATAGGTAAATTCAGGGAGACTATTTTTAAAAATTGAGATTTTTAAATCAATGAACATACTATATGCACCACTTATTTATACCTACATATGTTTTTATGTTTTATAACTTTCTGTGTTGAGTTTTCCTATATCTTATGTTAACTTTATCTTTGGGTATTGTTTTACATCTTATTGCAAGGTATTCTTTACATGTACTTGAAGAAATGTCTATTATAAGTGGCATAGTTTAAAATTCCTTGTTCTAATTTTTTTATAGTCAGGATGTAGACATGCAACTGATTTTGAAACATTTCCCTCATATTCTCTTATCATGCTAACTTCACTGATTAATTTATTCAACATATATTGTCTGTGATAATACGAGTTTCTTTTCTTTCATTATAACACCTATACTATACATCTTACTGCTTTTTCTTGATTTGGCACTGGCCTTGTACACCACTAAAAATTTATGTAGCATGTGGAAGTGATGATAGACAACAAAGTCTCCCTCTTTATCTTAAGGAGAAAATTTGCAACGTTTGCAATTAAGTATGAGGATTGCTGTAAATTTTTGTTCATAGTTTTTAAAGATTAAGGAAGTTCCTTTTATTAGCATTTTGTTAAAAAGTTATTTTATCATAATTAGATAGTAAATTTTATCAAATGCCTTTGTTGCATTTGATTGGGTTGATCATATCATTTTATTATTTTTTTAATTCAAGGGTATGTTGTTAAGGGCATACCATTTTAGAATCTCTATATATTCATAGTGTACTGACACTTTCATTATTATTGAGTATCACTATTTCTCTCTAGAAAATATTTATCCCTATACTTAAAATATACCTTCTCTGATATTAATGTAACTATCTTATTTTCTTTTGGTTACTAATTCCATGATATATTTTATCCTTAACTTTAGCTTAAAACTTTGTTTTTTTACAATTTGTGCACATATTTAAAATAATATATGATCATGTTTTAACACATAACTCACAATTATTTTGTCTTTTAATTGGAGAATGCAGTTTATTTAAATTTAATGCAATTACTGATGTATTTGATTTTAAATCTACTCTTTCATTTTTGGCCTTCTATTTTTTCTTCACATTTGATATTTCTTTATTCTCCCTTAAGTTTTCTGGAATAAGTCAATTTGATTCCAGCCCCCCTTTAATTGTGCAGCTATAAATTATAATTATTGAAACATGTAATCAATACTAATTTATATTTTATTACATATGTATTCTTTTTATTCATTTCCTAATTGATAACCTGCCATCTGGTAACATCTTCCTACTTCCTAAAGGACCTTTTATATTTCCTTAATGTGAGTCTACTGGTGACTAAATTATCAATTTTTTAAAAAAAATCCTTATTTCAAATTCATTCTTAAAAGCTGTCTTTGCTTGATGTAGAATTTTATGTATGCAATTAAGTTGTTTAAGCACTTTGACAACATCATTTTATTATATTCTGCTTCCATTATTTCTTTGAAATTATTTTTTCTCTCATAAAGCTTTTTTTAATATACTAAAAGAATCAAGATTTTTATTAAGCATTGTAAGTTGCATTCAATAGCCTTCAATACACCACACCACAACCCATCTACAATCAGTCAAACCCAACAGCAGTTCATTCTTGCACAATCCATGAGTTAGGGCAAAACTCCCATCAACTTACAGTAAGATCCTACTCAGGTCTTGCGGGCAGGGATTGGGGAATTACATCTCGTTTCTGATCACTAATGTGTGATGAAGAGCATCAGGAGAATTATATGAAAACGAATAAGAAGTGATTCTGATTTCAAAGTACATTGTTTGGAAACATTAACAAAAACATCAAAATGATATAAGTATACCTGCTTCTACTAAATTCTTGATGGGAAAGTTCTCAAGAACAAGCAATTTGTTTCCTGCTACAGAAGAGGGGGCGGGGGGTTAAAGATCAAAGGGATGTTTTTTGTTTTTCACAGAATTTCATATTTTGCTAATATGAAGGCATAAAACAGCAACAAAGAACAGTAATGCATACAGCAGTGAATACACCAGGGTAATGTTGATATTCTAAACAGCTAGATAATTTTGGGGTGTTTTAGAATAAATGCAACAGAGGTCAATAATCACAAAATTTTAAGGTTAGAGCAAGATCAGTCAATGACTAAACAGAGTTAACATCTTTTATAGAACTATTACTGATTATTAGCATTTTTGTTTTGCAAATGGGCACATACTGGTAAGAATGGAAGAAAGGACAATAACATGCATAATATTAACTACACACTTTAAAAATTATGAACCATGCAGAAGTTTAGCTCAAGTAGTAGCACTAATGGTCTACATTCGATTCAAAACCACATAGTTCATTGATCACAGATGCATGGTATTTAAAGTCACAAAAAGTTTCAGAACACATTTTATTGATTTTGAAAGGTCATTTGCATCTTCTATGATTTCAACTTTATCTCCATTTAACTTGCTTGTAAAGTATGTATGATGTACTGTATATTTAAAATCAGCAGAACGGCAATATTACTCTATAATTTTTTGTTTTGATAGTTGCACTTTTTCTTTTAACACAAAGGAACCACATCAACAGTGATGAAATTTAAGTAAGAAAGAAAAACTGTGGTTGTGCCTTCTTTCATAATCATAAAATCAAAGCCTTAAACAAAGCTTTCTTGTGAACAGTAATGCAAAATCAAAGATAATGGCATACATATGGTGCCAAATGCTAAAAATTATATTTTAAGCTATATATACTTAAAGACTGCCAAAATTTGTTTTCTTTATAGTTCAAGAAACACAACTATAGGCTTTTGTCATAACCAGTTTAAACTTTGTGTGTACTTCTTTTTAAGAGTGGGAGTCAAATGCTCTTCATTTTCTTTCTCTCTTTTTGTTTATTGTAGCATTTTGACTACAACTGGTTAAAACTAAAAATGTATTTTTTAAATCTCTGATATCAAAGAGGGATCCGAATTTCCAAAGTCCTCATTTTTCTCTTACGGAAAGGAAAAAATGTACATAACTGTAGGCTCTCTTTCTCTCCAGATATTCCTAAATCCTTACCCTTCCAGCATCCTTCACCCTCTATAAAAAATAAGTTTATTCTTCTTGCTTTAAGACAGCTGCCTCCAGAGCATCAGCTCCAGGGCAAGCACTGTCTGTGCTTAGTGCATTTAAGTGAGGATTTGTATTGCACGTCTTAGTCATTGTTCAAGGCACTTTCCGAGTGGCTGGGGGCCCTGGTGTCGCCTGCACTCCCATTCATCTGGGAAGCTGGCTTCTCAGCCACCACTCCATTTTCAGCCAGGGACCCGTCTGAAGATATGGCGGAGGACTTAGATTCCCCGGATCTCGACTTCAGTTCTTTGGCCACTTCTTCTGCTGAAGCAGCATAAGGAGGCTTGCCCTGAATCGCACCCTGCTTTTTGTAACCTCTGCCATAGTACCTCCCACTTCTTCCAAATGTTCTGATCACTGGGGTGGAAATAACTCCTCTTGGACGCCCTCTTGCTGGTCCTTCAACAGAAACGACCTGTAGGGGGAAAGGCCCGCGGCCCCCGCGGCCCCGTCTGCTCCCAGCCCAGTGGCCGACCATGGTGCCAGCTCTTTCTAGGTTCCCTCCCTGAGAAGGTATAGGTTGGATTCCGCCTTGTGACTTGCTAGTCCTGCTGCCGTCACTGCCTGAGAAGGCTCCACAGTGTCCTGCTGTCGTCGCCACGAGGAAGGCATGGTAGGCGCCTGTTGCTACAGTTTCCCCATAGGGGCCTCCAAAGCCACAGACTCCTGCAAAGCCACGCCCTCAGCCCTGAGCTGGGGGGACAGGCCCGAAGTGCCTCGGGTACACAGAGGAGGGGTAGAAAGGCAGCGCCGAGGGCGGTGGGAAGGGGAGCGGGAGGCTCTGCCGGGAGAAGTTCAGCCCTTCCAGGATGCTCTGCCACATCTTTTCTACCTTGGCAGCTTGCTCAGCCTGACCATCACAGAGGTCGATGAGTGGGGTCTTTTCCCGGCTTGCTTTGAGGAGTTTGGACTGGAAGAGCTTCCCATCAAAATACATCCAAGGACAGCAGTGTTCCCAGGGCACGGGCTGGCCACATGCGTCGTTTGCAAACAGGGCCATGTCCACGCCACTCATGAAGAGAGCTGACAGCTGAATGCCTCGAAGGTCGAGGTTCTCAATCTTGAGCTCCTGCAGCTGATCAGGCTCGTAGAGTTTGGGGGACAATGCCTGAGCTAGGAAGGCATCCAGCTCCTGACGACGCAGTATCAGTGCTCCAGGCCACTGCACCATATACCATAGGACACAGCACAGCACCGTGAGATGAGTGGGCACGCTGGCTGGGTTGAGCATGGCTGGAGTGTCTGACCTCATGCAGGCCAGGAAGGCCCTCATCCTGCGGTTCTTGTCCTCCACTGCCTTCCCCAGCCAGAGCCTTTTCAGGTTGGGGCAAGTCCACTCCCTGAAGGCAAGAGCTTCCACCAGTTCTGGAGTTTGCGGAGATTTCCCTTTGTAAGCTGCCCACTCCTTAATGATCACTGGTGAAACCGATTCTGGTGGAAGTCTGTTCTTTCTAAAAGCAAGTCTCTCAGTTTTCTTTCTGCTTTCTGCCAAGCTAAACAGGACTCTGTAAACATACTGACGAACTGGCCTATAGAGCAGGGCGGCGGGAGGCAGGTCTTTGCTGGCTTCATCTTCAATAGAAACAGCAATTTTGATTTCACCCTTCGTCAGGACGTGGAAGATGTACGGGTACATCAGCCCCTTCTTGTGACGGTGCTCGGCTACTCTCAGCACCTCGGGTGCGACAGGGGGCAGAGGAGGGGTGGTGATGTCCACGTGGTTCCTGGTGGGCATGGAGAGGAGGCATGGAATTGGCTGGACAGTGCCAATCTGGCTTCCCTTTCCTTCAGCAAGCTGGCTGCCTGAAGAGGCAGTGGACGAACCTTCTACCTTTGTTTGGTCTCCTGGGTCTCCCCGCGCTTGAGGCTCCGAGTGGCTTCCTGTCTTCTCCCAGCCAATTTTGTTCCCACTGATAGGGTTTGCAGCTCCTCCACTGCCTTCATCATTGTCTGAAGATGATGACGTAGAAGAACCAGGAAAGTACGCTGAGTCCACATGATTGGGGCTGCCGCTCGGAGCTGGGTTGATCGGGGAAGATCTTTCATACAGTGGAGTATGTTTTCCTTCATGAGGAATGTTACTGTAGTTGTTCTGCTCAGTCAGATTCTTTCCGCTTGTTTCCAAAGTGAGGGCCGGCTCAGCGAGGCTGTAATGGTGTGGACCCTGACCCGGAGCACCTGGGTTGGGCCCCTGTGGAGCCACGGGCTTGGCTTGCAGAGAGGTCTGTGGAATGTTGAGCATCTGGGGGGGAACATATGGTGGCACTATCCCAGGCATTCCAAACGAATGTGCTCTGGCTAAGTAGTGTGGTGGGTGAAATGCCACACGCTTACTAGTCGCTGAATAATATCCAATTGCTCTCTTAAATCGAATAACTTTGTCATCTGTTCTAGACTGAGAATGCTGGAAAACATCTTTAGCTATGGCATCCAAGTCCGAGGTGTCCTGGATGTTGCGGACATGGTCAGCCACAGCCTTGATCACCACGTCACATGGCGGCAAGACCAGCTGGTGGGCCTGGACCTTAAATGAGGCAAGTGGGTGCTCTGGACCAAGTAAACTCCAGTGAAAGGAAGCCAGGTCTTCATCGGGTAGAATGTGATTTCCTAACAGAGCGGCAAAGATAGGGAAGCGGTTTGGGTTCAGGTCCAGCTGCTTGGCCACCTCATGCATCAGGTATTGGCTTGTGGTGAGATTTTTCCCATTCTGGCTCAGTTTTAGGGCATGGGCACTGAAATAGTAGGGGATGTTGCACAGCGCGTAATCAGAGTCGTACGCAACCAAACCATGAAAGCCGTTTTCTCTGCAGAAACCAATGACTTCTTTTTTTTTTTTCAATTTTTTTTATTAAGGTATTATATGTGTACATATCTTACCATTGCCCCCCCACCCCACTCCCATATATGCCCTCACCCCCCGAGTTTTGCGTCCATTGGTTATGCTTATATGCATGCATACAAGTCCTTTGATTGATCTCTTATCTTCCCCACCTCTCCCTAACCTTCCTGCTGTATTTGACAGACTGTTTGATGCTTTACTGCCTCTGTATCTATCTTTTTGTTCAAGTTTTTAATGTTCTTTATTATCCATAAATGAGTGAGATCATGTGGTATTTTTCTTTCATTGACTGGCTTATTTCACTTAACATAATGTTCTCCAATTCCATCCAGGTTGCTGCAAATGGTAAGAATTCCTTCTTTTTTATGGCAGCATAATATTCCATTGTGTAGATGTACCATAGTTTTCTGATCCAGTCATCTGCTGACGGGCACCTAGGCTGTTTCCAGATCTTAGCTATTGTAAATTGTGCTGCTATGAACATAGGGGTGCATATATCCTTTCTTATTGGTGTTCCCTGTTTCTTAGGATATATTCCTAGGAGTGGCATTACTGGGTCAAATGGGAGTTCCATTTTCAGTTTTTTGAGGAAACTCCATACTGTTCTCCACAGTGGCTGCACCAGTCTGCATTCCCACCAGCAGTGCATGAGGGTTCCTTTTTCTCCGCATCCTCGCCAACACTTGCCGTTTGTTGATTTGTTGATGATAGCCATTCTGACAGGTGTGAGATGGTACTGCATTGTTGTTTTGATTTGCATCTCTCGGATAATTAGTGACTTTGAGCATGTTTTCATGTGTCTCTTGGCCTTCCTTCTGTCTTCTTTGGAAAAGATTCTATTTAGGTCCGTTGCCCACAGGCAGCTTATACAACTTAATAAAAGGAAGATAAAAGGAAGATAAATGATCCAACCAATGACTTCTTGATGATGGTCCTCGATGCTCTGTGCAACCTTGACGTGGAAGCGGATGAGCGCCAGGTGGATGCAGTGCGCCATGCAGACGGGCGGCAGGAACCAGACCTTGGGCAGCGGGGTGCCCTTGTTCTGGACAGGGCTGATGATCTGCTGCGCCTTCTGGCGCTCGTTGCCCTGCCTCTTGACCCACTCGTGCAGCCGCGCCTTCTTGAGCGCGCTGTTGAAGAAGATGAAGAGCTCGATGTTGCCGCCGAAAGCAGGCCTTGGCCAGCGCGGCCAGGTAGCCGAGCATGTGGTTCCACTGGCCGCCGCTCACCCAGTCGGTGTAGAAGCCGCCATAGAGGCGGTGCAGGCAGTTGTCGGCTTCCACCTGCAGGCGCAGCGGCGTGTGCAGGGGCCGCTACCGCCCGCCGCCCACCAGGCTGCCCCAGGCCAGCTTCTGCAGCTCCACCGGCACCAAGGCGCTCGGGCAGTGCTTCTTGATGTAGTCCTGGAAGCCCTGCATGCCCATGGAGGAGGCGGCGGCGGCGGCGGGCTCGGGGCGGCAAGCAGGCTCTAGGGGAGGGCCTGGGGCGGGCTGCGTGTGTGCTCATGGCCTCTGTGGCCGCCATGTGCTGCCGCCTCCCAGGGCCATGGCGGGGAGGGACTGCGCCTTGCGCCGCTCCAGGCCCAGGCCAGGCAGAGATCTCCTAAAGCTTTTAATAATTTTTTGGTCATTGGTTTATAGAGTTTCATGGTCATGTTCCTAGTGTTCTTTACCTTTTATTTACTCTTGTTAAGGATCATATGGATTATTGCACCTATAACTTGAGGGCTTTCATAAACTTTTAAGAATTTTCATCTCATATCTTTAAAGATATATTTGGCTTTCTTATCCTCCCTCTCCCTTTTGGACTATACTTACTAGTATATGTAGAAGCTTTTCAACTCTATCTTCCATTTCTCTTACCCTCTTATGTATTTTCCACCCATGTTTTTTCTCTCTGACTTCATACTATATATTTTCTTTTGATCCACATTTTATAGTTTCTAATTATAACTCTACCTTTAATATTCTAGTAAAATCACACATTAATTTCTTAATATCAGTTGTTATAATTCTCAATTCTAAACCTTCCATTATTGTTTGGGTTCCAATAAAACTTTATGTTCAACCACTGAAATTAAATTGCACATAATGTCAACATGTCATATATTAAATATGTTTCTTTTTATTTTTCAACTCTTTAAAAATGTAAAAGACTCGTCTATTTTGTGGGCCATATTTGGTTCATGGACCATAGTCAGCACCCCTCTATCTTAAATTCTAACTATAGGCCAAAAAAGCTGCTTTTTACTGTCCTAAGAAAATTTTGATTAGTGAATTTTTTACATGTGAAAAGGGATGATGAGATAAATTAACAAAAATATCAGTGCTAATGCATTATTTTTTCAGCTTTTAATTCTTGGCTAAAAATGTAATGTCTCTAAGAAATTTAAGGTATTTAAAATTTATCTGATACTTGCATTATCTGGAGCCCCAGTGGGTCTGCTTCTCTTGTCTGATTTTAACCTTGTTCTTCTTGTTGTTCATGCTTGACTTACTCCCTATGTGCCCAGTTATTTTGATTTAATGAATTCACTTTATATGAAGAAAATGTGGAAACATTTTGAAGCCTTGGATACAATAATGAGAGAGAGAGAGAGAGAGAGAGAGAGAGAGAGAGAGAGAGAGCTTTCATAGATCAGAGAAAACTGACAAACTTCTAGAGGAGGGTTTCTCAACCCGAACACTATAGTGTAAAAAACTGTTTTAGATATTATTTAAATATCTCATCTATTTTATTGAACTATGCATTCTTGGTGCCCTTATCAATGATTAGTTTACCTTATATGTGTGGGGATTTTTTTCTGGACTTTTGATTCTGTTCTGTTGATCTATATGTCTATTGCTTATAAAATTTATTTGTATTGTTGACAGTATTAAGATGTCCACCATTTTCTCCCCTTTGCCCTCCTTCACCTGGCCCCTGCACCACCCCAGGCCTTCATCACAGTATTTTCTGTGTCTAAGAGTTATTCATGTATGTATATAAGTTCTCTGGTTAATCTCTTACCACACTTCTCCCCCTTTAATGCCACTATCACACTGTTTTGATTACTATAGCTTTGTAATATAGTTTGAAATCAGTAAGTTGATGCCTTCAGCTTTGTTGTTCTTTCACAAGACAGGTTTGGCTTTTCAGAAACTTCTGTGTTTCCATATGAATTTTGATATTGTTTTTTTATTTCTGTTAAAAATGATATTAGGGATGCAATTGAATCTGTATATCATTTGGGGTAATATGGACAGTTTAACAATATCAATTCTCCTAGTCTGTGAACAAAGGGTATCTTTTCATTTACTTGTATCATTTCCAATTTCTTTTATCAATGTCTTATAGGTTTTAGAGTATAATCCTTTATCTATTTGGTCCCATTTACTCCTACATATAGAGGTGGGCAAAAGTAGGTTCACAGTTGAGAGTACATGAGACAAAATTGATTCTTGTATTATTACTTATTAATTATTGTATTATTTATTTGTGTTACAACTGTAAATCTACTTTTGCCAACTCCTGTATTTTATTTTTTGATGCTATTGTAAATGGGATTCTTTTCTTAATTTGTTTTCTCAGATAGGTTGTTGTTGGGATATGGAAATTCACCTGAATTTGGTATACTGGTTTTGTATCCTGTGACTTTATTGAATTGTTGACTAGTTTTACCAGTTTTTTGTGGAATGTTAAGGGTTTTTTATATAAGGCACTTTTGTCCATTGAGGGCTGTCAAATTATTGTTGCTGCGGGGAGATGTGAATGAGCCACCTCTAATTGTGCTATTGTGTTCCATTATTGATATATTGAAGAGGATAATTCTTTGTAGTGGGTGTACAGTATGAGGCCTGAAATAAAGGCCAAATACTAGGAAATATCTTGATATCTGGTAAGATCAGGAGGGCCTTGAATGACCTAAACACAAGTTCTCTTCCCTACTTTACTCTGCCAGATAAAGTCCACTAGCCAAACAACCTTCTTTCTCAAAAGATACAACCACAATTCCTGCTTATTCCAGAGCACTAGGTTTCAGTTCCTTGCCTGACCACAGATTATTTAAACAAGCCAATCACATCATCACACAGGAACTAGGGGACACCCCATCCCTCTTTATACTATAAAGCCTGCCTCCTATAGCTCCTGGATTTTTACTTTGTTTTGGAACACAGTCTCCACATGTGGCCCTGCATGGCATGCAGTGCTTTCTTCCCCTGGACTATGAGTGATTAATAAACAGCTTTGAAACATGGGGTTCGCGGTGCAGACTTTTCTTCCCAGGGCTTCTTGTCCTCATGAAGTTTGAAGAATAAACTCACGGACAAAGAAGCTTTTTTAATAAAAAATGTAGAAGTTTATTGGAAGCAGATACAAACTCCATCTGGGCAGGGGTGTCCCCAAAGGGACCCTATATAAAACTCCTCCCCCCCAATGAGGAAAGCCTGCTCTCTCTCTCTAATGGGAAAATAAATCTATAAAATGTGTCCTGTGTACCTTTGTCTCCCGTTTATATATGCTGCAGTTCTTTGTCTGAACCTGACCCTTTTTAATTGATCCTTTTCCTTAATTTGGGACCCCATCCCCCAACCCCGCTTTCCTCATTGGTCATTCTGCTACATAGAATTAGTTTCAAAGCTCAAAGCCCACGTGGTGCCGCACCCCCTCTCTCTTCACTTATTTTGCAACATTCCTTTATCCTCTGTACAAGTAAGATAAGCTTTTTGGCGTCTCCAAGCCTCCATCTATGCATCCTTCTCCCATGGACCCTCTTTATCTCTAAGACTCCCTAAACCTGCCTGTTTTGTCCCTAAAATTTCTTTCACTATCAATCTCATCTGTAATCTGTTTTTATAACATTAGGATGGGATTTCCTCCCTCATCAATAGGCAGATACAAAGTGATTTATATAGGCAGGCTATCCAGTTCATTGCAGGATTTTTATAATTACCCCTAATGTTTAATCACTTGATGCCAGTAGACCCCTCCCAGTCATAATAATAAAAATGTCTATAGAAATTACCAAATGTTTCTATGATATGAAACAAAAAGCACAAAGCATAAAACAATAAAAAATTGACAAATTGTGACTCATGAAATAAAAAGATTTTTCAATTCTAAAAAAAGTAAGGTAGCCCAGCTGACATAGCTTAGAGGTTGAGTATCGACCTATGAACCAGGAGGTCAGGATTCAATTCCAGGTCAGGGTACATGCTTGGGTTGTGAGCTCGATTCCCCAGTGTAGGGCATGCAGGAGCCAGCCAGTCAATGATTCTCTCATCATTGATATTTCTCTCTCTTTCCCTCTCTGAAATCAATTAAAAATATATTACAAAAAAGAAATACAAGAAGGGAACAGTATGCAAAATAGAGAGTAAACATGGGGAAACAAAAATTACAAAACAAAAACTTCTGAAAGCATATTCTGTAATTGAAATTGTGGATATCCCATACAACATATGTTGCAGAAGGGCTTCCATGGTTTCTACTGCTCCCTAACTTATCCCACTGGGCTTCCTTCTGCAGTGACAACCAAGCACAGCACAACAGGATATACACAATGGCTACACTATTCTTTTGTCCTGACTTTGGGTTAAAAATAGGAACACAAAGAATTTTATATATCTAGATTTTATAGATTACTATAATGTTTGTCTATTGATAGTACTATGCCTCCTCTTTGTTGAACCTTCTCCTGAAGAGTTAAACATTTTTGCACTTTCTGGCCATGGGAAGCAGTGGCAATGTAAACAGTGTATCAGGGGTAAACACTTTTAAATATTAAAGATGTGTAATTTTCTTATTGGGTTCAATATGTTTAGGGAGACTATTATTTGTCTTGTAGAATCTGTTAGAAAAGTCAATATTTACATGTACACATCAAATAATATTTTAAAAGCACATGCAACGTATTGTGTTAATGCCATACACAGAGAGGAAACTAAGCAGAAATATTCAATATCTGAATTAATTTTTATAACGTCAGCATTGCTTTGCCATCATATTATATTTACTGCTTATTACTCAGCTCAGAGCAAAGAGCAATTACTTACTTGCTAACAGTGTATAATTTAAATCAAATGGGACTTACATAGGAAGAAAACAGTAGTTGAATGGATGTGGGCAGATTACATTTTCAACATATACCTCTCTGAAACTATTGAGAAAAAACTTTATCCTTTGGTAGGGTGATCACTTTTTCTTATTTCATCAAAGAGCTACAAAGTGGCCCGGCTGGTGTGGCTCAATGGTTGAGCATCAACCTTTGAACCAGGAAGTCAAGGTTCGATTCTCAGTCAGGGCACATGCCCAGGTTGTGGACTCGATCCCCAGTGAGGGGCGTGCAGGAGGCTGCTGATCAATGATTCTCTCATCATTGATGTTTCTATTTTTCTCTCTCCCTCTCCCTTCATCTCTGAAATCAATAAAAATATATTTAAAAAAATAAAATAAAATAGGAAGTGTCATTGAGGAATCTGTAAATATATGTAGACCTTATTCTCCTCTCTGCAATATCATTCCTAATGTTGGTTACAGCAATGATATAATTCAGAGCTATGGAAAATTTGAAAATCTTTACAAAAGTATAACAAATCCCTGTACTTACCTTTTATGGTGTGCATGTTTGTGTTCCCCCCAAATTTATATATTTATATCCTAATGCCCACCATAATGGTATTAAAAGGGGGGTATTTGGGAGGTGATTAGGTAATGAAATTAGAGCCTTCATAAATGGGATTAGTGCTCTATTAAAAGAGACCCCACAGAGCTTTCTAGCCCCTTAACACCATGTGAGTACACAACCAGAGATTGGCAGCCTGCAGTCAAGGAGAGGGCACCCTGATCTTGGACTTGTATCTTCCAGAATTGTGAGCAATAAACTTGTTATTTATAAGTTAACCAGTGTATGACATTTTGTTTTAACAGCCTAAACAGACGAAGACACTATTATATAGAAAATTATCCATATAGAGATGCATTTTAAATATGTCAAGATGATCATGATCCTCCAAAGTTCTTATTTCATTGACTTGTGAAATATAGGCAGTTTCTATTACAAGTAGTTCTACATAAATTATGGCATATTTTTCTATAAATAATATACTAGTAAATTCAACCCTTGGTCTTTAGCATTAAGACTGGTGGTTGAAATATTCATGTGTAAAACAATCATTATGCGATTGTATCTGATGAAAGTTTTATTGTGTAATTCCAGACTCATGAAACTAGAACGTTTTCTTCCTCTAGGTTACAATTCTTAGGGGAAATCACTTTGAAATTACCTGTTTCACAATGGAGTGTATTTTCAGCATCTATGTTCTGTTAATTAGCCAGTCATGTGTTTTGAAGGGTGTTTAACCTTTCTTTCATATGGTAATGTTTTAAAAACTAGAAGAATAGCTTGTTTATAAAATAAATTTTCCAGCCCAATCAACTTCTGTGCTCCATTGCCTGGAGTTCAAAACTGTTGGACTTTAAAATATGCAACTACAGAATTAAGCATTCTCAATGTCATTTTCCCCCCAATACTATTCATTCGCTCAAACCCAGAAGACTTGAAGCAATAGTGTTCTAATACAGTAAAATTATAATCAAATTACCTACATGATGAATAGAATAGAATTATATATATGAATATATATGTATATATATATGTTTATATATATATATATATATATATATATATATATATATATATATATATACTAGTGGCCCAGTGCACAAAATTGGTGCACATTAAAAGGGGATTAATTAGAGGAAATATTTTAATATTACTATTTGCCCTTTATAATAGAAGTGTCAGAGATGAAAGAAAATTAGTAAAATGTATATAAAAATCTTCCTCCTGTTAGAGTCTGGGGTGCACCACAGGACCCAGAGTCAAGCCCCCCCCCATTGGGCTAGACCAGACCCAGCTGGTCCCACCCTTGTCAAGCCCTATTGGGCAGGGGGCCCAGCCTCAGGTCCCCCATCAAGCCCCACCAGGAGGGGGGCACAGCCTCAGGTCTCCTGTCAAGACCTGCTGGGTGGGGGATGTGGCCTGAGGTCCCCCGGCCCAGCACTGGGGCAGGAGGGGCGCACCTTGAGGTCCCCTGTCAAGCCCTGCTGGGTTGGGGGCATGGCCTGAGGTCCCCTGTCAAGCCCCACAGGGGTGGGGGGGTGCAGCCTCAGGTTCCTGCTGATTGCTCGTTAAGGCTCGTTATGGGAACTCGGCCTCTGCTGTGGGTGCAGCCAACTTTGTGGCGGAGTGATGGTCAATTTGCACATTCCCTCTTTATTATATAGGAAATATAAATATAATTATGACTTTATATGACATACATATAATTAGATATAGGACAACTTTCTTAAGTTATATAAGAAATTCAAGATATAGTAAATTGATCAAAGCAGCCTTGTCCTTACTTTCCCTTACTTGCTACAAATGCAAATTACAGATTTCTCTCCTCTACTGTTTCCATCATGTAGCACTAGAATCCCCTACAGAGTCAGAGAGGAGGGTTTTAGATAAGTACACTTCAGTGCTTTGCTGGAGTCAACACAAACTGACTGTGTGCTTCTATTCCCAACTCCACGGGTTTAGTGAGGTCACATTGGTAGCTTGAAATTGACATGGTAGGAATATATAGACCATAGAAAACAACAAGCAGTATAAATCAAAACTTTTATGTCCAGGAGAGCCAATTGTTAAACATTTAGCAGCATATCACTTCAATTCCTATGTATGGGGTGGTATGCTAGTGAGCCAGCTCTCTGAAACGTACACAATCAACTTTATTGATCCAGTGTGAGCCAGCTCCAGCACACCCATTTGATATAACTGCATGGACCCCATTTATACAAAACTTGTGAAAGTATCTGCCTGGCTCCTTTATTATGAACAAAGTTGGCATTATCAGCATGATGAAATTTTAAAAACACCAAAGAACAGCACTGCTTTTGTAGTAAGGATGCAGTGTATCAACCTCTTAGAATATGAATTCCCTTCCTGTTTAAAAATTCAGGAAGTTATCAAGAGTGTAGAATGGTTGCATAATTATTTCATCTAGATTCATATTCTCTCTCTTTTAGTTCTAAATAATTATTTTAGTAGTTTGATATTCACTGTCTTCTATATTTTTCCTGGAGACATTTTTAAGCTAAAAAGTATTTAATTATGAAATATTTAAATATAAAATACAGAGTATATAACAAAAAGTAGTTACCACAAGCTAATTTTAACAAAGATTAACATTTTTCCCTATTTGCTGAGACTCTTTCCCTCTCTCTACTGTACTTTTAATTAAAGAAATGATGCCCTGGCTGATGTGGCTCAGTTGATTGAGTATCGTCTCATGCACCCAAATGTTGCAGGTTCAATTCCTGGGCAGGGCACATGCCCAGGTTGTGGGCTTGATCCCAATTAGGGGGTGTGCAGGAAGCAGCCAATTGATGATTTTCTCTCATCATTGATGTTTCTATCTCTCTCTCCCTCTCCCTTTCTTTCTTTCTAAAAATCAATTTAATTTAAAAAAAAGAAATAAATCCTATCTAATAAAGAAGGAATATGCTAATTGACTACCACACCCTCAAAGATGGCAGCACCCACAGCCACAAGATGGCAGCACCTAGTTCCCTTAACCCCGCAGGGGCAGCAGTCCCACAGCATGCTGGGCCCGCCCCCAGGTGCGTCCTGCCGCTCAGAGCTCCTGCCTCCAGAGTCCCCCAGTCTCCTCAGCCTTCCAGCTGCCCAGGGCCTGCCCGAGGCATAGGCAATCCTCAGATGTTGGCTGCCCAGCCACCCGAGGCCAGCCTGAGGTGCAGGCAAGCCTCGGATGGCAGTTGTCCAGCCGCCCAGGGCTGGCCCGAGGCACAGGCAAGCCGCCAATGGTGGCTGCCCAGCTGCCTAAGGCCGCCTGAGGCTCAGGTAACCAGGGCCTGCCAAGGCTTGCACTGCCCACAGTGGCAGCAGCAGAGGTGTAATGGGGCGTCACCTTTCCCTGATCGCAGGTCACCTCCCACCCTGAGGGCTCCCAGACTGTGATAGGGGGCAGGTTGGGCTGAGGGACCCCCTTCCAGTGCATGAATTTTCATGCACCGGGCCTCTAGTTAATTATAAGCCTCACCACTACTCTGTCCCTCACTGCCATTCTCTTCTCCAGAGTTAATAACTGCTTGATATTGGCATGTGATATCATCAACCATAATCAATGTGTAAAATAATACATAGTATATTTGTATACTTAAAGTACTACATAAATGGTATTTCACTGTGCATATGTTTCTTTTCTTTCTATAATTTTTATTTTGTGATTTCTAAATTATTGTATATCTATTATACTTAAAAATTGTAATTCAAACATAGACAAATGTTGAAAAAATCATCGCCACTTATCTTCTATTCAGATCCAACAATAATCACCATTGATATATTTTATTGTCTACTTTTTCTCTCTACATAAACATTTCAGCTTAGATCTCCTAAGAATAAAACCATTCTTCAATATAATCACAATATCATTATCACACCTAAAACAATAAACAATATTTCCATTATATTATCTAGTGTCTGACCTCTATTCATTTCCCCCAGTTATCACAAAATATAACCTATCTTTGATTTGTTTAACCAGGTTCCAACCAAGATTCATGCATTGCATTGGGTTATTTATATGTTTCCTTTCATTTTTTAAATTCAACTCATTATTTTAAACCTAGAGGCCCAGTGCATAAAATTCATGCATAGGGGGGCTGTCCCTCAGCCCAGCTGCACCCTCTCCAATCTGGGACCCCTCGGGGGATGTCCAACTACCAGTTTAGGCCTGACCCCACAGTCGGACAGCCCTCTCACAATCTGGAACTGCTGGCTCCTAATCGCTCACCTGCCTGCCTGCCTGATTGCCCCTAACCACTTCTGCCTGCCAGTCTGATTGCCCCCTAACCGCTCCCCTGCCAGCCTGATTGATGCCTAACTGCTCCCCTGCTGGCCTGATCACCCCCAACTGCCCTTCCCTGCTGGCCTGATTGCCCCCAACTGCCCTCCCCTGGTGTGATCCACCTCCTCTGCCAGACCCCACCTCCAATGTGCATGCAGCCATCTTCTGATGGCCATCTTGGGACGTCCATCTTGTGATGACATTAGGGCACCACCTAGGCTATTATTAGTATAGATTTCCCAGATAAGTTGCTTTGTAGAATGCTACACCTTATTTGACTGTTCCCTTATAGAATTAATAAAAAAGAGTGCCTTGTATTTTTGTGAACTGAGAATGTCCTTCTGGTGACTGCTTCAAATATATCTCATATATTGTAATAATGTAGTATTGTCATAATCATTGCTTCGAAGGATGCCTGTAATTTTCCTTAGTATCCTTTGCTCCAAAAATTGTGTAATATTTACAGACAAAAGTGATTTTCAAGTTATTGCATTGTAATTTTAATTCCCAGGTTTTATTCATGAAGTTAAGAAAATACTTATACATTTTCTCTTTGTGACACTTCCTGATATTTTCCCAATATGGGTCCACATATATGATTAAATCTGAGAGCATTGTGGGAGAACATGCACTGTCTACTCTTATATTGTAAAATTTAATATGTATCTATAAAATATACTCTATTATAATTTGTTTTTATTTCCTACTAGAGGCCTGTTGCACGAAGATTCATGCAATAGGCCTTCCTTCCCCTGGCTGCTGGCATCGGTTTTCTTCTGGTACCCAGGACCTGGGCCACAGCAGAGCCAAGCCTTCAGCCTTCAGGCTTGGCTCCATCCACAGCGGAGCCTTTAGTCTTCAGTCTTCAGTCTTTGCTTGGGCGGAGCCTTCAGTCTTTGCTCCATGCCTGCATATGCAAATTAACCCACCATTTTGTTGGGTTAATTTGCCTACTCACTCCTGATTAACTGGTGGGTGTCGCGGAGGTATGGTCAATTTGCATCTTTCTCTTTTATTAGTGCAGCTATTTTGACCTATTTATGCCTATGCTTATTCATTCTTTTATATTGAGTGTAGTATATTGAAATTTCCCATTATTAATGTTTTCACATATTTCTCCATGTATTGCCTGTACTTTCTCCTTTAAATGAGTAGTTACTGTGTAAGTTGGTATTATACAGAGATATTAATTTCTATTGTGTCTTCATTATGAAAATGAGTTTTGCATTATAAAATATACTTCTTGCTCTAGTTTAATACTTTTTTCTGAATTCAACCTTCTTTGCATTTTTTTCCTTTTTATTTTTTTAATTTATTATTTTTATTGTTGTTATTAAAATCACTCATCAAAAGTCCAGCTTTACTTACAAAATAATGTTGAATATAGAGGCAAGATTCTATTCTGTAAAATAAGAAATATGATTTTTAAAAATCTTTACTGTTGAGTGTATTACAGATGTCCCCCATTTTCCCCCCATTGCTCCCCTCAACCTGGTTCCTGCCCCACCCCAGGTCTTCACCACACTATTGTCTTTGTCCATGGGCTATGCATATCTACACTAATAAAAGAGAAAGATGCAAATTGTCTGTACCTTCGCAATGCCCACCAGCCAATCAGGAGTGAGTATACAAATTAACCCAACAAATATGGTGGGTTAATTTGCATACACAGGTGCCTATCGGCCAGGGGCAGGATGCTTGTGTCATCACCATGGCAACGACACAGGCATTTTGCACCGCCCCAGCTGCTCAGGGTGGAGTGAAGTCAGAAAGGCGGCTCCGGGCTGGAGCAAAGGCTGTGCCGGCAGCCAGGGTAAAAAAGACCCATTCTGCACGAATCTTCATGCATCGGGCATCTAGTATGCATATAAATCCTTTGGTTAATCTCTTCCTGCCCCCCTCTGTTCCCCTTCCCTCCAAGATCCTTCAGTCTGTTCCATGCTTCTATGCCTCTGGACCTATTTTGTTCTTCAGTTTATTTTGTTCAGTAGATTCTACATATAAGTGAGATCATGTGGTACTTGTCTTTCTCTAAATGGCTTATTTGACTTAGCATAATAACCTCCAGATCCATCCATGCTGTCTCAAAGAGTAAGAGATCCTTCTTTTAAACTGCTGCATAGTATTCCATTGTGTAAATGTACCATAGTTGTTTTTTTATCCACTCATCTACTGATGGGCACTTGGGGTGTTTCCAGATCTTAGCTATTATAAATAGCACTGCTGTGAACATAAGGGTGCATATATTCTTTCCGATTGGTGTTTCAGGATTCTTAGGATATATTCCTAAAAGTGGGATAACTGGATCAAATGACAGTTTCATTTTTAATTTTTTGAGGAAACTTTACTGTTTTCCACAGTGGCTTCACCAGTCTGCATTCCCACCAGCAGTGTACTAGGGTTCCCTTTCTCCATATCCTCAACAGCACTTTTGATTTGTTGATGGTAGCCATTTTGACAGGTATGAGATGATACCTCATTGTCATTTTTATTTGCATCTTTCTGATTATTAGTGACTTTGAGCATTTTTTCATATGTCTCTTGGCCCTTTGTGTGCCCTCTTTGAAGAAGTGTCTATTTAGGTCCTTTGCCCATTTTCAAATTGGATTGTTTGTCTTCTGTTTGTTAAGATGTATGAGTTCTTTATATATTTTGGAAATTAATCCCTTATCAGATATATCATTGAAAAATATGTTCTCACATACAGTGGGATCTCTTTACATTTTGTTGATGGTTACTTTGTGCAGAAGCTTTTTATTTTGATGTAGTCACATTTATTTATTTTCTCATTTGTTTCCCTTGCCCTAAGTGTTGTATTAGCAAATTGCTATGAGAGAAGTCTGAGATTTTGCTGCCTATGGTTTATTATAGGATTTTTATGGTTTCACAACTTACATTTGAGTCTTTTACACATTTTGAATTTATTATTGTGTATGGTATAAGTTGGTGGTCTAGTTTCATTGTTTTGCATGTATTTGTCCAATTTTCCCAGCACCATTTATTGAAGATGCTATCTTTACTCCATTGTATTCTCTTGCTTCCTCTGTCAAATATTTATTGAGCATAATGGCTTGGGTCAATTTCTGGGGTCTCTGTTCTATTCCATTGATGTATATGCCTGCTCTTGTGCCAGTATCAGGCTGTTTTGAGTACAGTAGCTTTGGAGTATAACTTGATATCTGGTATTGGGATCCCTCTAACTTTGTTCTTTCTCAAGATTGCTGCAGCTATTTGGGGTCCCTTTTGGTTCCATATAAATTTTTGGAGTATTTGATCTAGATCTGTGAAATATGTCCTTAATATTTTAATAAATATTGCATTGAATTTATAGATTGCTGTGCGCAGTATGGACATTTTAATGATGTTAATTCTACCAGTCCATGAACTCGGTATATTCTTCTGTTTGTTTGTGTCTTCCTCTATTTCTTTTTCAATGTCCTGTGGTTTTCTGAGTACAGGTCTTTTACCTCCTGGGTTAAGTTTATTCCAAGGTATCTCATTTTTTGTTGTTGTTGAAATGGTAAGTGGAATTGTTTTTTAAGTTTCTCTTTCTGAGAATTCACTATTGGTGTATAAAAATGCCATTGATTTCTGGATTTTAATTTTGTATCCTGCTACTTGGTCGATTTCATTTAATAAATATAGTAATTTTTTGGTGGAGTCTTTGGGATTTTCTATGCACAATATCATGTCTGTAAATAATGACAGTTTTACTTCCTCCTTTCCAATTTGAATGCCTTTTATTTTTTCTTCTTTTCTGATCACTGTGTCTAAGACTGCCAGTACTCTGTTGAATAAGAGTGGTGAAAGGGGGCATTCCTGTCTTGTTCCTATTCTTAAGGGATTGAGCAAAAAAGAAAAAAAAGAGGAAAACTCATGGACATAGACAACAATATGGTGATTGCCAGGGAGAAATGGGAGGGGAAGGTGAAGGAGGGTATAGGTAGGACAAATTGTGATGGACAGAGACTTGACATGGGTTGGTAATCACATAATGCAGTGTACAGATGACGTGTTGTAGAATTCTGCACCTGAAACCTGTAATATTTTTTAACCAGTGTCACAACAGTAAATTCAATACGGATTATTATTCCATTCTCTTTGGTATTTTTGTTTGTTTGTTTCTAGAAGTCTCCAGAGGGTAAAATACCTGAACAATTAGAATTAATTTCGCTTTTTTATCTAGATGCATATTATATTTTCATCTTGTCATTGAATTTCTGTGTACTATGTCCATGTATAGATATATTTTTATTTATCCAATGTGAGTCATTTTCTTCAATCTGAGGATTCCTATATTTTATTAGTTATTAAAAGTTATCAACCATTTTCCATTTGAGTATTACCTTCTTTTCCTTCTCTTTCACTTTATAAGCCTTCTCAATCCACAGTCAAGGACTTTTTTTTACCATTTTTTCATATTTTCTATTACTTTATCTCTCTGTGTTTCCTTAGGAAAACTTGATCTATCATGCAGTTCCCTAATTCTCTTTGCAGCAATGTTTTATCTTTTTTGTCCAATGATTGGGTTTTTTAATTCATTAATTCTATATTTTGAAACTCTAGAAGTCTATCTAGAACACAAAATCTTTTCTCTTGTATTGTGTAAACTTTTCTCCCATGACTTGATCATTTTAACATACATTAATTTTATTTCAATAGTTTCAGTATCTCAAAAAGGTGGAGTGAGCTTCTTGTTGGTTTTATAAAGCAATTATCCCTCAAGATAGATACTGTCTTTGCTTGGCTTAAGAATTTTATTGTATGTTCACCTTTTGCAGAGATTAAAAAAAAAAAATCACTGCTTTCCTCAGCCAGTGAATAGAAGTTTGTTTGTTTGCTTCTTTTCAAATCCATTATTCAGGGAGGAAATAGTTCTTTTGGGTCTTCATATTTATTCAGAAGTGCCAGTTCTACTTTTCTATGTTATCATTCATCACTCTTTTCACCCACCAAACACACACACACTTTTTATCCCCACCAGCCAAATGAAACTTGTTAAATTTTCTGAAGCAAGCCTTGTTTTTTCTTGCCTCTGGGTTTTGGCTAGTGTTGTCGTAGTCAGCTCTGATTTGCTATAACATAGAACAAAATACTATAAACTTGGTGGCTTAAATAACACACATTTATTTCTCACAGTTATGGAGGCTAGGGAATCCAAAATGAAGGTGCTGGTAGATTCAGTTGTTGGTGAGGACCTTCTTCGTGGCTTATAGACAGCAGCCTTACTGCTGTGGGTTTGCATGGTCTTTCCTTTGTGCGTGTGCATGGTAAGAGAGATCTCTCTGTCTTTCTCTCCCTAAAAGGGCACTAATACCATCATGGGAGATCTACAATTATAATCTAATCTAAACCTAATTATCTCCCAAATGTTCCGAACCTAAATACATTACATTAAGAATGAGAAAAAAGAGGATTTGTAAAAGGTGTTTTGTTATTGGTGTTTTGTTATGTGGGAGGTGTTTGAGCAGGAACATATAATAAAAGTTGGGACAAGAAGTCCTGGAGGCTCAAGTAAGGTTTTCCTTTGTCTTCACAGATGTGTTACATTTTATATCAGAATAGTTCAATAAAGTGTTGAATTGAGCTGGGTTTTTAACTCAGATGTAGAAGAATAAAAAAATAGTAAGTTGAGTTGCACTTAAATATAAAAAATAAATATTTCTTAAAATGATGAAACTTCAGCCAGAAAAGAAATAATTAATGAAAAAGGTACATCTTTTGTATTAAAACTTCATAATGGCCTTAGAAAAGAAAAATGATTTTGTGGAGGATGTTAAAGATAACCATGCATTAATAAGCTGAATGTAATTTCTTGTGAATATTTTTAAAAATTCTTGCAAGTGTATCTGTTTATTATGAATAAATTAATAATACAAGCATTATTTTTTAGTGCTCACAAGAATGAGCAAAACATATCACACCAACTCAAAATTGAATGTGTATGTTTATTTGAGTACTTCAGTCTCTGTTCATCAATATTCCTCCAACATTTTTAAGGGTGCTAGTCTGTGAATTAATGACTAGAAGATAAAGTAGGGTCAACATGATGTAAAATAAGTCAATGATAGGGTTTTTCATAAGATGTGAGAGTCTCTGAAGGGTCCCATTGTTCCAAATAATCTTCCTCACCATGTTTCTGGTGGCTAAAATTTCTGTTGTTTTAATTCAGTAATTTAAGATATTATTGTTATAAGACCTGAATATGAATAAGCAAAAGTTCTAAAAAAAAAAAAAAGCTCATAAGTATATTAACTTAATTGATTATCAGTGCCTAACAACCACAGCCCATACTACTTTATCAGAAAACCTCCAACTGGGGTAAAAACAACTATAATTTTGTGAGGGATCAAAGTGAGAAAAGCTCAAAAATACAGATCATGGGTCAGTATAATTAGCTGAGCAAACAGGCTATGTTTTATTTTCTTTATCTTCCTATTTTTAGCTACATGGATTTTTCTATGTCTCAGTTTTATCACTGTAAATGAAGAAAATAATAATACCCACTTAATGGGATTGTATATTAGGGATTGTATGAGAAAGTACATTAAGGTACTTGTCACAATACCTGGGAAATGGTTAGCACTCAATAAATATTAACAACTGTCATTATCATCATCATCATCATCATCATCAGCAGCAGCAGCAGCTGTTTTAAAGATAGGGGATCCCAGGAATCAATAAAGGCATACTTTGCAGAATACAAAGATTAATGATACAGTTACTGAAGAGAAACATCATAAATACCACTCATAAGGTGAAAAGATAACCTACAAAATAAGATAAACTATTTGAAAACCATCTATATATATAAAAGCCGGGCGATCCTTATGGCAGAACCACTGGAATGACCAGAATGACTGGTCACTATGACACACACTGACCACCAATGGGGCAGATGCTCAACACAGGAGCTGCCCTCTGGTGGTCAGTGCGCTCCCACAGCAGGAGTGCTGCTCAGCCAGAAGCCAGGCTCATGGCTGGCAAGCACAGCGGTGGTGGCAGGAGCCTCTCCTGCCTCCATGGCAGCACTAAGGACTGGCAAGCCAAACGGTAAGGAGCGAGCAGGCAGGCAGTTATGAGCGAGCAGGCGGGTGATTAGGAGCGAGAGGCCCAGATTGTGAGAGGGATGTTGGGCCTAAACCAGCAGTCAGACATCCTCTGAGGGGTCTCAGATTGCAAGAGGGTGCAGCCCGGGCTGAGGGTCCCCCCTTGCACAAATTTCATGCGTCGGGCCTCTAGTATATTGATAAGTAGCTTCTAACCACAATACATGAAAAACTCTTACAACTCAACAATAAAAAAATGAATAACCCAATTTTAAGAAAGAGAAAATAACCTGAAGACAATTCTCCAAAAATTTACAAATGACCAATAGACACATTTGTTTGATACCAAGTTACTAAGGAAATGCAAATCAGAATCACAATGATATATGAATTCACACCAAGTAGGATAGCTAGAATAAAAAAACTTCAATAATTGAATGTAGATATAAATTATACACTACAAATAAGTGGCATTTGCTCCCCAGATATTCAAGCCTGGTTCAATATTTTAAAATCACATGATCATATAAGCAGATACATAAAAAAAAATTGAGAAAATCCAATACTCATTTGTAATAAAAATTCTCAGTAAACTGTGAATAGAGGGAACCTTCCTCAATTTGATAAAGAATATCTACAAAAAAAACCCTACAGCTAATATCATACTTAATGGTGAAAAACTCAAACTCAAAGCTTTCCAACTAAAATCAACTACAAGACAAAATGTCCCCTCTCACCACTCCTTTTGAACAGTGTACTAGAAGTTTGAGCTAAAGGGAACAAAACAAGAAAAGTACATTAAAGGTACAAAGGTTAGGAAGGAAGAAATAAAACTGCCCCTGTTTGTAAATGATGTGAACATTTATGTAGAAAATCTGAATCACAACAAACACTTGGAGCTAGTAAGAAATTATAGCAAGGTTTTAGGACACAAGGTTACTATACAAAGGCAAATCAGTTTTCTATAGACCTGCAAGGAACAAGTAGCCATTGTCATTAAAAATGCAAAACCATTTACTTAAGCACACCCCAAAATGAAATCAATAGGTATAAATCTAAAAAGATATGTACACGATCTATATGAAGAAAGCTACAAAAGTCTGATGAAAGAAATTAAAGAAGAATAAAATACATAGAGAGACAGTCCATGTTTAAGAACAGGAAAACACATATAAATTGACAGTTACAAAATAGTCACTGGGATGTAAATTATAACATAGAGAATATAGTGAATAATATTGTAATAACTATGTTTTATATTTGTTTTTTTATTAAAAAATTATGAGCAAAACCTGACAAAAAACTGAATATGGTATTTGAATAATAGTATAAATTTAGACTTCTTCATTTGAAAAACATCCCTCACTGAATTAAATTGAATTTAGTTGAAAATTATATTCCAAGAGTTTCTTTTTTATTTTTTAATTACAGTTGATATACAGCATTATATTAGTTTCAGGTGTGTACACCCCAGTGATTAGACATTATAAAACTTACTAACTGATCATCCCCCAAAATCTCATATCATTCTGACACCATATATAGTTATTACAATATTATTGACTATATTCCCCATGTTATATTTTACACCCCCATGACTATTTTGTAGCGCTAAGTTGTACTTCTAAATCCCTTCACTTTTTTCACCCAACCTTTCAACACCTCTCCCATCTGGCAAGCATCAAAATGTTCTCTGTATCTATGAGTATGTTTCTGTTCCACTTGTTTGTTTATTTTTTTATTCCATGATTTATAGGTATGTATTTATTGCCACTTTATTGTTCATATTTTTTAAATATGTTTTTATTGATTTTTAGAGAGAGAGCAAGGGAAAGAGATAGAGAGATAGAAACATCAATGAGAGAGAAACATCATTGGTCAGCTAACCCTGCACACCCCTTACTGGGGATTGAGCCTGCAACTGCGGCATGTGCCCTGACCAGGAATGGAGCCAGTGACCTCTTGGTTCCTGGGTTGATGCTCAACCTCTGAGCCACACCAGTCAGGCTATTGTTCATATTTTTCATCTTTTTTTCCTTCTTCTTAAAGAAGACCCTTTAACATTTCATGTAATACTAGTTTCGTGGTGATGAACTCCTTTAGCTTTTTCTGTGTCCCCTCCAAATCATAGATTGAAGTTCTAACCCTTAATTTATTTGGAGATTGGATCTTTGACAACATAATTAAGGGTAAATAAGTTTAAAAAACGTGGGGCCTTAATTCAATAAGACTGGTATCCTTATAAGAAGAGGAAGAATCACGAGGAGTGCATGCACATAGAGAAAAGGCCATACAGTGGACAAAGAGACTGAAGTCAAGGAAAGAGGCCTCTGGAAAAACAAAACCTGCTGACATATTGATCTGGGACTTGCAGCCTTCAGATATCTAAAAAATAAATTTCTGTTATTTAAAGCCTCCCAATCTGGGGCATTTTGTTATGTAGCTAGATGACTAAAAATAAGTTATTTTAAAAAGCCAAATAGTTCTAGTATTTTTGATACGTGATTTCATATTTCTTGGGTGAAGCTAGTTTAAGTGTTATTTAAAATGATCATTCTTAATGTAATTTCAAGAAAGTAGATTTGGAACACCCACCTATCACAGAAACAGCTTATCATTGTATACGTTAAAAAAGAAAAAAAATCTGTTGATTTTAGTAGAAAATAAATGAGCATAAGGGCTAAAGGCATAAGTCTTCCATATGCATTTATATTCAAGCTCAGGTGCAAATATAGTTTTCTGATAGATTTTAATATTCAGTCCTGACTATATGTTGAATAACAAGGCTGTGACAAAGGCAATAATTGCAGCCATTTCTGCACTGCCAGAAGGAATTTCTGTTTGTCACTCTTGAACAATAAGCTTTTGGACTATATTGTCAAACTTGTCCAACTCAGAGTCTCCTTCTCAGTTTGTTGAATGTTTTTGTCAAGTCTCTACATTAATTAAATTTATTATATGTTGATCATATATCTCTTTAAAGAATCCCTCTCCATATTAAAAAGGGAAAAATCCTGCAAATAAAAAGATAAAGTAGGCGGCTCTTATAAAATTCTGGACATTTGAAATAAAAAAAAATTACATATGTGACCCTAGCTGGTTTTGCTCAGTGGAAAGAGCATTGGACTGTGGGCCAAAGTGTCCCAGGTTCAATTCCGGTCAAGGGCACATAGCTTGGTTGCAGGGCCTGGGCCCTGGGCAGGGTGAATGCAGGAGGCAACCAACCGATATGTTTCTCTCACATGGATGTTTCTCTCTGTCTTTCCTTCTCTCTTCAACTCTCTTTAAAAATCAATGGAAAAATATCCTCGGGTGAGGATTTAAAAAAAATAAAATAAAAATTACATATGTGTATATTATATACATAAATACACACTTACACATAGTATATGTATAACATGATTGGATTTTTAACTCAAGACCACATGACTTCCAACTGGATTGACTACTTTGACAGAATTGATCAAATAAACTAAAAAACAAGCAGTTCAGTTAAATAACTACATAGACAGGGAGACAGAGAGAGAGACAGAGAGAGACATTTTACTTTCATTCACTATTAAATTCAGTTGAATAACATGAACTGAGGTCACGTGTAAACATGAATTCTATGTAACAAATTTGGAGCTATTGTTTTTGCTCTTTAGTATGGATATAAAAAATATGTAGGTGTCATTCACACCTCCACCAAGGAAGACATAACCTTGCCACTTTTCTGCTGACTTTCTAAGTTATAGAAGTTGTTTGGTGACAGTCACACCTCCTCTGTGAGGTGCTGCATTTGAAGATTGCATTGTCCTTCAACATGACTAAGAATATTGGACAGTGATTGAATGTTGTCTAGTACTTATTAATATGCATGTTGTCATTTGTCATCTCAGTCATCACTGACACTTTGTCATTTATGTTACTGTAAGCATTATATCAACTCTGAGTTGCTAGATTTCAGGCCCTTCTTTTCCTTGCAAACTCATCAAAAATACAGGTTACCATCTTCAAGACGCCATGCTAATAAAAACAGATGGGTTTAAGATTGTTTGACTCATTCAGTTCTTTAACACAATACAGAAGAGAACTACCAAAGTTATAAAAGGAAAACAGCCACAGATATTGAACTTTGCCTTTTTAATATATTGTATCTAAGCATACTGATTACCACATGAAAAAATGGCATCTCCTTTATCAAAGGTAACTAATATGTTTTTAAATAAGATAGTACTTCTAAGTCGAAGAGCTCTCATATTCATTATTCCATTTTATTATCATTATATCTATTTAAATTATAATGTAGGTAAAGAAACTGAGGCTCAGATATTTTTAATGATTTGCCTAAGAACACAGTATTTTGTAATTTGAGAAATGACAATAGATTTCAGACCCTCATATATTCCACCTGATGTTTCTCTGCAATGTGTTTTTCTATTTCAACAAAGTCTATTATTTTAAAGCATTCTTCTTTGAGATTATTTTCTTAAATATATTTTTTATTGATTTCAGAGAGGAAGGGAAAGGGAGAGAGAGAGAGAAACATCAATGATGAAAGAGAATCATTGATCGGCTGCCTCCTGCATGCCCCACACTGGGGATCTAATCTGCAACCTGGGCATGTGCCCTGACCTGGAATTGAACCGTGACCTTCTGGTTCATAGGTCAATACTCAACCACAAGCCACATTGGTCAGGCAAAAGGAATTATTTTTTTAATTTCTTTTTTTGAAGTTTCATTGTTAGTATATAGGAAAGCAGTGGATATTTTGTATGTTAATTTTGTATCCTGAAAATTTACCGTACTTGTTTATTGTTTCTAATTGGTTTTGGTTGGAGACTTGAGGGTTTTCCATATACAGATACATGTCATCTGCAAACAGTGACATTTTTACATCTTCATTCCCAACTTGGATGCCTTTTATTTATTTATCTTGCTTGTTTGTTCTGACTAGGACTTTCAGAACTCTGTTGAATAAGAGTGGTGAGAGTGGGCATCCTTGTCTTATTCTTGATTTTATAGGAAATCTTTCAGTTTTTTACCATTGAGCATGATATTGGCTGAGGGTTTGTCATTTATGGTCTTTTTTTATATATTTTTATTGATTTCAGAGAGGAAGAGAGAGGGATAGAGAGATAGAAACATCAATGATGAGAGAGAATCATTGATTGGCTGCCTCCTGCACGCCCCCCACTGGAGATCAAGCCCGCAACCCAGGCATGTGCCCTTGGCCAGAATCGAACCTGGGACCTTTGAGTCTGCAGGCCGACGCTCTATCCACTGAGCCAAACCGGCTAGAGCTCATTTATGGTCTTTATTATGTTGAGGTACTTTCCTTCTATACTAACTTTGTTGAATGTTTTAATCAGAAATGGATGTTGTTTCTTATCAAATGCTTTTTCTGTAGCTATTGATAAAACAATATGTCCATGCAAAGAAAACATAAATACTCAATTGATAATGGGTAAATACAAAGTGGTATACCCATATAATAGGATATTATTCAGCAATAAAAAGAAATGAAATACAGATACATACTACAACATGATGAACCTTGAAAACTTAATGCTAAGTGAAAGAAGATAGTTACAAAAGATCACAGCCTATGTAATACCAATTTTATCAAATGTCAAGTTTCCTAGGGCTGGGGTTGGGAAGACTAGCAAGAAATGGGAGAGACTGCTAATGGGGAAGAGGTATTTCACTTAGGGATTATGGGAGTGTTCTAAATTTATTGTGGTGATGGTTGCTCAACTTTGTGAATTAATATACTACAATTCATTGAATTATATATTTTTAAAAATATTGTATGATATGTAAAATACATACAAATAAAGCTGTTTTAAACAATTTAAAAATAATTTTAAGGGTAAAAAATGTCAACAAAACCTTAATGCTCAATTCAAGTATTAGCTTTTTAAAAAATTCCCTCTGCATTTGGTTTGCACTCCCAAGTATATCATTGTTCACAGAAACTTTAGTAATAACATACTCTAATAATTTATTTTATAGAAGAGGTTGTGAAGCCAAGAGTTGGAAAGCATCTTGTTTGAACCTCCAGAACTGGTAAGGGATTAAAAGGCATCATGTACAGAAAGGGTTTACATAAAAAAGATCAGATCAGTGTGAAAAGCTCAGTTGTGAACAATATACAGTACAATGTAAAAATATATATCAGAACACATAGGTGTTATTTTCTGGGGTACAGAATTGAATACCATATAGACTCTGTCCTCATGAAATGTAATATCAGCTTAGAAAGGTTAGGATGACTGTTTGGCACATTTTAAATTTAAGTGCCTACTTTAGCCAGTTTGAGCTGCTATAACAAATTTTCAGAGATGGGCACATTTAACAACAAACATTTATTTCACATTTATTTCTCACAGTTCTGGAGGCTGGAAGTCCAAGATCAGTGTGCCCGCATGGCCAGGCTCTTGGTGGGTGCCCTCTTCCTGGCTTATAGAGAGTAGTCTTGTTGTGTCCTCACATGGTGGAAAGAGAGGCAGCAAGGTCTCTGGCCTCTCCTTTAAAAGCAGGAATCCCATTAATATGGGCTCCACCCTTTCAATCAAATTAAGCCCCAAGGCCTTACCTCGAAATACCATCACATGGCGACTAGAGATTCACTTATGAATTGTGGAAGAAACACATTCAGTCCATTGTAGTGCCTGTGAGACATTCAAAGGGAGATGCCAACTATATCTGAATCTTTAGGGAAATGTATCCCAGCAAATATATATTTGTCAGTGATTAGCATAAAACTAGTAAGTAAAACAGTAGAAAAGAGAGGGTGCATTGAAGAAGAGCCTATAGCCCTAGCTGGTTTGGCTCAGTGGATAGAGCGTTGGACTGCGGACTGAAGGGTCCCAGGTTCAATTCCTGTTAAGGGCACATGCCCAGGTTGCAGGCTCGATCACCAGTAGGGGGTGCACAGGAGGCAGCCGATCAATGATTCTTTCTCATCATAGATGTTTCTGTCTCTGTCTCTCCCTTCCTCTCTGAAATCAATAAAAAAGTAATATACATATATATTTTTTTCTTTTTTCTTTTAAAGAGCCTATAGAATGAGATGGCAAAGCGTATGATGCTAGAGTATGTCAATATTTATGATCAAGCAGGATATAGATGTACTACAATGTATTTTACATTGAAACACCATTAAAAAGCAAACAACAACAACAACACAAAACTAGGCACAAACTGTTTAACCTGAAAAGAATAAGTGCATAAATACATGTAATGTAATACTTATACCATATGTGTTCAAAAGGGAAATCATGAAGTAAAATTATTTTTTAAAGGGACCAATTGATATTACCAGATACCCTATGAAGCAAACAGGTCTCTGCCTCCCAGCTGAATATGCTTAACAATTTCTGGCTCTCCCTTTACTTCCTTTTAATAGGTAGCTAAAGACAATAACAACACAGCTGACTTCCTTCTCCCATTTTACCCATCCTCCAATGCCCTTCCCCTCTGGCAACCACTAATCTGTTCTCTATATCTATGAGATTATTTTTATTTTATTTTGTGTGTTTTTTAATATATATATATATATATATATATATATATGTAAATTTATTTAAGAGGGGAAGGGCGAAGGAGAGAAAGATAGAAACATCAATGATGAGAGAGAATCACTGATCTGTTGCCTCCTGCATGCCCCCTACTGGGGGATCTAGCCTGCAACCTGGACATATGCCCTGACCAGGTTTAGAACTGTGACCTCCTGGTTCGTGGGTGGAAGCTCTACCACTGAGCTACACCAACACCAGTCGGGCTCTTTTCTTTTGTTTGTTGTTTTGCTTCTTTTAGGTTTCATACATGGGTCAAATCATATATATATATATATATATATATATATATATATATATATATGCCTTTCTCCATCTTAACTTGTGGTAGTGATAACTTTGTAGGGTATACAGATGTCAAATTATAATGCTATATACCTGAAACTTCTATAATAAAAGAATTGTTAGAAGTTAAATGAAATAAGTAGTATTTGAAAACATGGAGCAACCTCCATTTTACACTGGACTAATTTTGGGTGCTGTGTGAGGCATTAATTTTAACTCATTATGTATAATTTCTCTTCAATGTTTCCAGCATTAGATAAGTGAGCAATGATAATTACTGAGCACCTTAATATGTAAAACTTTGCACCAATATTCTGCAGACAGGATGTAAAATATATAAATGACAGAAACTGCAATAAAAGAAGAGAGTTAGCATGCCTGCCAATGCTCCCATATATTATAGTATTAACAGGAAAATTAGAAACAAGTGCAAGCTGTTAATAAAAAGAACCACATTTTAGCTAGCTCTTTCATTCAACTAATATTTTCAAGCTCCTACCTTATTTTATAAATTATGTTAGTGACTTGGGACAAAATAGTGAACAAATTGAATACGGCACTTACACCTGGAGAGTTTATAATACAGAAAAGAACAAACAAAAATTTTTGCAAAAATGTGTGAAAAGAAGGATGCACAATATTCTGAGAGCACTAGCCAATTTTTTCAAGGGGGTGAGAGAGAGCTTTCCACAGAATAAATAGTCTACATAAAAGTTCTGCCACAGATAGGTTTGTGTTTTGTTTTGTTTTTCAATCAAAGGTTGGCAAAAAAAGAAACATTACACACAAAGTCTTGAAGGCAAGAGAGGAACAGATAGAAATATGGCTGCAACACTGAGTAAGTGGAAGGAATCTGGGGATGAATTTAGAGAAAGGAAGTAAAGTGAAGTGCTTAAGTGCATACATACTAAAAAAAAACAGTTGGTTTTGAATCCTGAATCTAAAACAATTTGTGTAGCAACAATTAAATTAATTATTTTTTAAAAAGAAAAGCAGCTGTTGTTTCCATCTGCAAAATGAAAATGAAAACAATTTTATCTCTATATGGTTTTGGTGTGAAAATGAAATAATATATTGGATTCAAAGTGGGTAGGCACACAGTAAACAGTCAATAAAAGATAGCTGTTATTAAAGGGTTTCTCCTCTCCATCACTGGGAATGTGACCTACCACATTCCAAAAGAAATTGAGATAATTTACTTTTTGGCTTTTTCATCCTTTCAAGCTTGTTGATCATCACTACTAATAATAGTAAGCAATGTCATATTTAGAACACCCTTTTTAGATATATTTGTCATATTGGAGATAATTTCCACTGATTTGTTGCAAGAAAGATAGGTCTTTCTGAAACCGAATGCCCATGTTTAAGCTGTACATTTCCCCTTAAGGAGAGTTGATAGTGCATATGCTGCATGTTTCCATAACCTGCCGGTTTTTTTAAATCTTTCTAAGCGATTTTGTTAAAAATAGATTTTGGTAAAAATATATATAAATATTTTCTAGGTATAAGTTTTCTTGATGATACTGTAACCAGACAATCAATGGGTCTGGGCTGCCTGTCACTACTTGAGCCAATTCAGTAGAGACAGGGTTGAATCATATATGAGCATTTATTCCAATAATGCCGGCAGTATGGGAGAGCAGCAGGTCACCCACAAAAGTCTGCTCTGCACCCACCATAAACCAGATGCTTATATTGGGCAGAAGGACAAAGATTACTTGGGGAAGTAGGCAAAAGGGTATGCTAAATGGGCAGTTTACAGATAATGCAGACTGGAGATTTTCAAAGGCCTGTGAGTGTGCAAAGGCTGGGGGTCTTCAAAGGGCTGGCGATATACAAAGAGCTGGAGGCTCTGATTTCTGCAACAAGGTTGTTAATCTGTCCATGATAATAGGCAGCTCCCGGATGAGGAGGATGTGCTTCATTTCCAGGTGAGCTCCCAGGTCCCACGTGCAACTTTCAGTCAGGTTAGAATGTACCTTCTTTAATCGATCAGAACAAAACAATCACGATTAATAGAGCATGATTAATATTTCTTACAATTATAGCTGGTCCCCAATATTCTATTTCTACCCCTATAAATACTCTTGAGAAAAAAAAGAAATAATTTAATGTCTTAAAATAACTTGTTCCTTTAAACATCTACTATAAATAAACCTTTCATCTTTCTTATTGTCTATAACAACAATAAGAATGAAGATTCCACAATTGAGACTTTACCCAGTGCTGCTTGTAGCCAGTATTGAGTCTTAGACTTACAAGAAGGTTAAACAAAATAAACTGATTATTAAGTAATTATTTGTTAAATTCCTGAAAGACATTAAGCATACATCCAGCAAATAAACAAAAGGAACACAAGGGTTTCCTCTTGGATTCGCCTAGTCAAATATCTCTAAACAGTATGTCTCAAACCAAAGCACTAAAAAAATTATGCAATCTTTTTTTTTAACTGCAATCTACTATTTTTAAATAAATCTTTATTCAGATTATTACAGTTGTTCCTCTTTTTTCCCCCATAGTTCCCCTCCACCTGATTCCCACCCTACCCTCTGCCCTTACCCCCACCCCACTGTCTTCATCCATAGGTGTATGATTTTTGTCCAGTCTCTTCCCACACCCCCACACCCCTTTCCCCTCAAGAATTGTCAGTCCACTCCCATTCTATGCCCATGATTCTATTATATTCACCAGTTTATTCTGTTCATCAGATTTTTTATTCATTTGATTTTTAGATTCACTTGTTGATAGATATGTATTTGTTGTTCATAATATTTATCTTTACCTTTTTCTTCTTCTTCCTCTTCTTAAAGAATACCTTTCAGCATTTCATATAATACTGGTTTGGCAGTGATGAATTCCTTTAGCTTTTTCTTATCTGTGAAGCTCTTTATCTGACCTTCAATTCTGAATGATAGCTTTGCTGGGTAGAGGAATCTTGGTTGTAGGTTCTGACTATTCATCACTTTGAATATTTCATGCCACTCCCTTCTGTCCTGCATAGTTTCTATTGAGAAATCAGCTGACAATCATATGAGTACTCCCTTGTAGGTAACTGTTTTTCTCTTGCTGCTTTTAATATTCTCTCTTTGTCTTTTGCTCTTGGCATTTTAATTATGAGGTGTCTTGGTGTGGTCCTCTTTGGATTCGTTTTGCTTGGGGTTCTCTTCGCTTCCTGGACTTTTAAGTCTATTTCTTTCACCAGGTGGGGGAAGTTTTCTGTCATTATTTCTTCAAATAGGTTTTCAATATCTTGCTCTCTCTCTTCTTCTGGCACCCAGATAATTTGGATGTTGGTACGCTTGAAGTTGTCCCAGAGGCTCCTACACTATCTTCATATTTTTGGATTCTTTTTTCTTTTTGCTTTTCCGGTTGGGTGTTTTTTGCTTCTTCGTATTTCAAATCTTTGACTTGATTCTAGCGATCCTCTAGTCTGCTGTTGGACCTCTGTATATTATTCTTTATTTCAGTCAGTATATGCCTAATTTCTAGTTGGACCTTTTTCATGTCCTCAAGTGTCTCACTAAATTTATCAGTGGTTTCTAGAAGATTCCTGAGTAACCTTATAACTGTGGTTTTGAACTCTATATCCAGTAGTTTGCTTTCCTCCATTTCTTTCATTTGTGACCTGTTTCTTTGTCTCTACATCTTGGCTGCTTCCCTGTGTTGATAGAGTGGCTTTGTATGCTAGGTGTCCTATAGGGTCCAGTGGCTCAGTCTCCCCAATTACTTGAGGTTGACACTCTTGGTGTACCCCTTTGTGGGCTGTATGCACAGTCTTGTTGTAGTTAAGGCTTGATTGTTGTTGGTATCACTGGGAGGAATTGACCTCCCAGCCAATTGGCTGTGAGGATCAGCTGTGTCTACGATGGGAGAACTTCTGTGCTGGAGACACCCTTATGGGGCAAGACTTGCTTCAGTGGGGCTTTGGTGCTCACTGAGTCTGCCCCCTGAGTGTGTCCCTTATGGATCTGAGTAGTTGTAATCTGGATGGTCCCACTCTAACCACTGGGTACACTGGCTCTTGGATCTCCAAAGAGGTGCAAATTTAGCCTCTGCCTGAGGCCACCCAGCAGGAGCTATGTAGAGATCTGCAGATTCCTCTTCTTTGTTTGGGATTTGGAGGTGCCCAGATGAGGCCCAGCTGTCAAGCAATGCAAGTTGCTGTGAGGCCTTGGGTCTTCTTTTGGAAGTTCTGGGGCTCTCTGACCCAGCTGCAGATGGTTAGGTAATTTTAGATTGCAAAGGGCCAGGCCATTCATATGCAAAAGCCTCTACCCACAGCTTGGGTGGGGCGGGGTCTCAGGGAATCAACAGGGCAGAGCAAACAGCTATGGCTGATCCTCAGCCCTGCCCTAAGAGGCCCCCGGGTCTCAGTGTCCCTCGGTAATTTCTGCAAGCACCTCTGAGAGAAAGCCACCCTCGAGTTCTGCCTGGAAGCCAGACAGTCCAGTTTCTCCCCATATGAGTCTGGGTCCCGAGAGTCTTGTGCTGAACTGGAGTTCAGAGCAGTCGGGAGCTTGTGTCTCCCTCCTGATTGCAAAAGACAACTGGGTACTTAGTTGCCAATGCTTTCCGCATGTGCACACACCTAGCTACCTCTGCACTTTACTTCTGCACCTCCTCTGAGTCTCAGTGTGCTTTTCTCTTTCCTTCTAGTTGTAGAATTTCCACTCAGCCAGCCTTCCTGTGGTTCTAGATGATGTCCGTTTTGTCTTTTAGTTGTAGTTTTGAAGTGGCTGTGCGAGGCAGCAATTTCAGGTGTTTACCTATGCCTCCATCTTGATTTCTGTGCAATCTACTATTTAATATAAAACATCAAAAGGGAATTTTTAAATGCTTATACAGGGAAGTCTTCTGTGTGGTTTGATCATTTTTTAAAAAATTCTTTATTGATTAAGGTATTAAATATGTGTCCTCAACCCCCCATTACTCCCCCAAACCCCCCCTCACTCATGCCCTCACCCTCCTGTTGTCTGTGTCTATTGGTTAGGCTTATATGCATGCATACAAGTCCTTTGGTTGATCTCTCCCCCTTACCCCCACCCTCCCCTACCTTCCCTCTGAGGTTTGACAGTCTGATCGATGCTTCTCTGTCTCTGGATCTGTTTTTGTTCATCAGTTTATGTTGTTCATTATATTCCATAAATGAGTGATATTTGATAGTTTTCATCCATGACATTAGAAGGAAGGCAGTGGGAATAACTCAAGTTAAGAAACAAGAATCAATGCCAAAGACAATGACAAGGAGAAAGAAAGTACAGCCCCACAAGAATAAAATCACACCACTTCAGGTGATAGAGTTTTAAGGGAGGATTGCTACTGCCTATTACTTATCTTTTCTTCCATCTAGAAAAGAAATATTAACTACTAGAAAAATGCCAGGGGCAGCGATGACCTAAGAAGCCAACAGGCATTTTGCCTTCCTGAAGGATAACATCCTTCTTGGTACACATCGGTAAAGATAAATGACAATCTTCAAATGGTTCAGTTTAAATAAAGATAATATGCATGGTGGATGAAAAATTAGCTTTGAAGTCAGTTTTGAGTTTAATCTCACATCCCCAGTTTAGCAGTTTACTTTCTCCAGCTGTAAAATATGAATAATAAAGACACTTGCCTCTTAGGATAGTTGTGTACAATAAATGAGATAATAAATGCAAGGTGCTTATCAGAGTGTACAGTACCCAATAAATGCTTAATACATATTCTTTTTATTATTTTTAATATATTTTATTGATTTTTTACAGAGAGGAAGAGAGAGGGATAGAGAGTTAGAAACATCGATGAGAGAGAAACATCGATCAGCTGCCTCCTGCACACCCCCTACTGGGGATGTGCCTGCAACCAAGGTACATGCCCTTGACCGGAATCGAACCTGGGACCCTTGAGTCCGAAGGCCGATGCTCTATTCACTGAGCCAAACCGGTTTCGGCTCTTTTTATTATTTTTAAAAAGAATGACTTTGAACAAATAGCTAGACAGACTAAAACTGTTATGTGTGTCAGCTCAAAGCTGCTCAATCAATGCTTATGGGCCAGCAAGTCAGCAGCAGCAGCCCCAGTTTATAGGGAAAACATAATCTCCACCAATCAAGCCTTTCCATGACAATAAATAGAGAGAACAATAGTTTCTTCTAGATTTAGGTACTTAGACTGCTTATGTTCTTACCATATGTGGACTTGGTAAGAACTCAGAATAGAACAAGAATGTGGGCTATTTATAAGTTGACAATAAATTAATAGGGATTAGAATTCTGATGATCCAGAACACTTACCAATGATAAGAAAATGAGCTAATAGTGAGCCACAGGACTGCTGTGTTCCACATTTTTATTAGCCACATGAATGAAAATCTAAAAGACATGTTTGTCAAATAAGCAAATCATACAAAACATTATAGCACAGTGGTTATGTAGACCCTGAGAAAGAAGATACCACTAAGCAGGGCTCCTGGTGGCTAACTGGGCTCAAATTAAATAAACAACAAAAACAAAAACCATAGCCTAGCAGCCATTTCTACAAAGGAATCTCTCATGCAAACTGCACATAAAGAAGAAGCTTGTACTGAACTGCCAGGCTGCACTGTGTTGCATCTGAGCCAACCCTTATAAAGGAGTTCCTGGAATCCTATTTCAACCAATAGGAAAGAGGCTTTCCCCATCCAATCAGAACTGCAGAGCTATACTCCCTCCCCCCATCAGCATCTTCACCAACCAATCAAAGCAGTTCTATTCTGACCATTGAAGACAGTGCCTTTAGGACTAATCAAAGTGTGAAGATTTTGAGTCCTCATTTGCATGAGGACAGACCAATCAGGGATCAGGGGAGGGGCTTCTGTCTATGTCAGTCATCTCCCCTCTTGCTTGGGAAGTGCACTTACCCTATCCACTGAAGACTGCATTACCCCAGCTGGAGCTGAAAACCAAAAAGTGACTCACTGGAGCAGATTGAAGCATAGAACAGAGCTGAGCCCACAAGATCAGAGCAGGTGTAGCAGACCAGAGTAGAGCAGAGCAGTCTAGCTGGAGAAGATCCTCACTGCAGGGCCATCTTGCCCCTGGGACTTCTCACAGCCTTGTTGTATCACAACTGAGCAGTTTGAACTGAATCACGTTTCCTTCTTCATTACACCCCAACTTGGGGATTCCTGTTGCTGTTGAATTGGCATCAACTACATTAAGTTGACAGTTAAGAGCATGGGTTTAGAGTTACTCTGGTGTGGGTTTAGTCCTGTTTAATCCCCAAAACATCCCATACTGGCTTAAAATTATGAGTCTGTCCATTATTAGCTATATAATTATAGGTAGGCCACTTAATATCTTTTGCAAAATGGAGATAATCATAAGAGCCACTAGATAGTTTTGTTTTGGAAGGGAGTGGGTGGAAATTATATGAGACAATGTGAAAGCTTTTGTTCTTGTTCCTGGTACATATTAAGCACAAAATAGACGTTATTGTTATCACACATATACATACACATACACGCATGCATGAATATAGCTTCATGATTGGTATAGTAGAATAAATATAAATCAAGCTGTGCATGGCCCTTCCCATTTGTTACTTGGAGAGAGGAAAACAGAAATAGAATTGAAAAAGGGGGAAAGTCAGAGAAATAAAGGGTTAGAAAATTCAAAATGCTGGGAAGAAAAGGTGGTTGGCCCTCAGTAGTAGGGAGAGAGTATGAAACTAATAAAAGAACCCAAGTGTAAGATCCTGTTCTATTCAGAAACCATCCCTTTGTATCTGATTCATCTGCACCCTGCTCATCTCAAGCACTGGTAAACTCATAGACAACAGCTAGTAGATGGTCCAGGTCGACCTCCAAAAGTCACAAAATCATAAAACTATATGAGGACAATGAAATGCAACAAAGCCATAAATAGGATTTTTTAAAGAAGTAATCATTAAAATGGTTTAATGTTCATGTTATTATCTCCTAAGACTTCTGTTGAACTCTGAATAATGAAACTTTAGAAACCCCAGATGTGTTTATTGATAATAATAAAAAAGACAATTTTTTAACTTTGTAAAGCAGCAAAGAATACCAAGTAATGGTTATTTCCTATATCTATATAGCATTTTAAATTCTTACTTTATCTATGTTTGTATAACCACATGTTAATATAGGCAAGACCACCCAATCCAAAAGATGTCATAAATTAACACTACATTTAGTTTCCAGCAAAACACAAAGTTAACGTTTGCATAACTGACTAAATCAATTTCATTTTGACAACAAAGCATGTTTATCAAGTGAGTCAATCAGTCACACTGTTTCAATTTCTTTTTTATGCCTTCACGAGGAAGTTCTTCTAGAATGTAAGAAAAAGCATCTATATCAAAGTTAGGAAAGGGCAAAAATAAGGACAAAAATTAATGGTTCCAAATGATTTAGAGAGGGAATTTTGCTTTGCATCTGAAATTTATCTCAACGTTAAAATCAAATTCATTATAAATTTCCAAAGCAAATTGTATATATGTATTAAGCCCATAATCACCATGTACCATTGTGTCCAGTCCTCAAAAAGTTATCCATTTTTTTAGGGACAAAAAATATAGACAAGGACAGATACTTGATCAAGTATTAGAAAGTTGAGCATAGCCTTTAAGTGCTATATTGAACTAAGATAGGGGATAATTTTGAATTGTATAATTGAGAAAAAGTTTTAAAGACCAAAGTAAAGTTTTATCCTTCTTCTTAAGAAAATTATATTGCAGCCCGGCTGGCATGGTTCAGTGGTAGAGCATTGACCTATGAACCAGGAGGTCACAGTTCAATTCACCATCAGGGCACATGCCCAGGTTGCAGGCTCCATCCCCAGTGTGGGGAGTGCAGGAGGCAGCCTAGCAATGATTCTCTCTCATCGCTGATGTTTCTCCCTCTCTCTCCCTCTCTGAAATAAAATTATATATATATATATATATATATATATATATATATATATATATATATATATATAATACAAATTAGATTGCAGTAGAGGTCAGTGAAAGGCAAACTAGATGTATATTTTATTCAGATTTTCTCCTTAGGTGTATATAGAAACATTTATTCAATTAGCCATTTGATATTGATTGACCATCTCAGTGTGCCAGGCATTGTTTTTGGTACTAGAGATAAGGAATTAGACAGAAATTGATCAACATCTACTCTTCTGCAGCTTATGTTATAATTAGAAACCTACGAAAGTATGTTAATGATAAAGAAAAATAAATCTAGCCTGGCTAGCATGTCTCAGTGGTTTAGCATTGACCTATTATGAACCAGCAGGTCATGGGTCAATTCCAGGTCAGGGCACATGCCTGGGTTGCGGGCTCCATCCCCAGTGTGGGGTGTGCAGGAGACAACCAATCAGTGATTCTCTCTCATCAATGATGTTTCTATATCTCTCTCCCTATCCCTTCCTCTGTAAAATCAATAAAAATATATATTAAAAAAATAAATCCAGGTAAGAATTAGATTATTTTTCTCTAATCTGCCCTTGTACAGAAAACCCAGTTTTGACCTGCATTTCCCACACAGGCTTTTCCATTTCCACTTTACCTTTTGGGCCATTTTTTACTTTACAGGACTGTTGCTCTAAGACTATCACATACAGGGTGGGGCAAAAGTAGATTTACAGTTGTGAGTATATGAAACAGAGTTTATTCTTGTGTTATTATTTATTGATTATTGTTTTATTTCCATACAAACAACTGTAAGCCTACTTTTTCCCATCCCTGTATAATCTGTCCAAAGTTTTCTGGGAATTAGAGTTTACCACACAGATGGATAGAAAGATAGATAGATAGATAGATAGATAGATAGATAGATAGATAGATAGATAGATAGATAGGAGAGAGAGAGAGAGAGAGAGAGAGAGAATATCTAGGCAATAATCACTATGACAAAAGAATGGCTATCCAATTATCTGGTTGGAACCTATACTGGGTCTCTGATACAGGTGGCATTTGTATAAAAAAAACAAACACACAAAGTGAGTTTCTTATCTTTTTATAAGTTATGTAATATTTCATAGATGAGCCAATAATTATTTCTATGAAATATATTCCACTAGATCTATAAGTAGTGAGATTTCCTTATAAATCATGACAATAGGCTATCAACCATATTTTTGGTTATGGCTTCAGATCTTTTTATATGTCTTGAGCATTTCAGTGGAAAGTTGGAAGTGGCTTTCTATTTTTATAACACTCTCTGTCTCCTCACATCCCAGAGACTTCTCCATTGTTCTAATGTATTTCCTTGCACAAATGAAAAAAAAAATGTACCTGGCAAAATTAGAGTGTGTGATGTCATTTCCTTTGGTAATCCTTTGAGAATTCCACTTAGGAAGGTCAAAGTGAATAAAGCCAGATATATATGTGAATATATATATATATATGGTGGGGGAAATTAGGTTTATATTTGTGAGTACATGAAACAGAGTTTATTCTTGTATTACTATTTATTAATTATGTATTATTTTCCATTCAAATTTCAGTTTTGTAAGAACAAAATTTCTCTGAAACAGAATAAAAGTAAAAATAGTTCCTTAATTGGATGCAGAAAAGCTTTTAAAGAAATAAAATAATCTTGAAATGAAGAGAGTAGAATAAAAACAATGAAGTTTTTATTAGGAGAAATACTTGTCTACTAATAACTACCTCAGGTAATAGATACTCTAATGTGTATTAGAAATAGCCTTGATTTTCACAGATTCATTGCAGCAGGTAAACACAAAGAGTGATCACATTAAGTATGCACCACCTAAACTTTGTATGAATTGATTTCTTTCACTTATCATAATGCATTTGAGATTCATCCATGTTTTTGTATTTCATCCTTTTACATTGGTGCATAGTATTTAATTGTATGAACACACTACAATATGTTATTCTATGTACCAGTTAATGTATTTGGGGTTGTTTCAAGTTTTTGACTTATGAATAAAGCTGCTGTAAAATTTTTCATACAACTTTTTGTATAGACATATATTTTTATTTCACTCAATATAACTCAGAATCATATGGTATATGCATGTTTATATTATAAAAGACTGCCAAAATGTTTCTAAAATAGTTGTACACTTTTGCATTGCCATCAACAATATAAGATTGAGCCTGCAACGTAGGCAGGTGCCCCAACTGGGAATTAAATCATGACCTCCTGGTTCACAGGTCAATGCTCAACCTCTGAGCCACACCAGAGGGCTTGACTAATTTTAAATCACACCAGCTTTTCAGTGTGTAAAGAAATTACTTGTAAAATGTTTACAAAAATGGAAAAATTACATCTGTAAAATATGTATGTGTAAAGGAGGACAACAAAGGCAAAATAATATCATTAATACAGTAGCTGATTTAAAAAAAAAATGTACCAGGAACTATGTGCTAAATATTTTATTTTAACTTTTCCATGAAATCAGCGTTGTGAAAATAATGCACATATAACAGTTAGAAGTTAATGAAAGATAATAACAAATGTTAGTCCATTTATATGCTAGAAGAAAACAATCAAAATATTACTTATTACATTAGGAAGCAATTATTCACCTGGGGCTTGAGGGGAAAAAATCAAATTAGAAACCATTTCAGAGCAGATGTTTATTTTCTGACTATCTACATCTGTTAAAATGAGGTCATAGGCAAAATTTACATGGGTAAAAGTAGCCTGATACCAATTGACTAACAAGGAACAGAAATCTAGAGAAAACACAAGCTATCCAGAAATGAAGCAAAGAGATGTTTATAAGGCATGGAATTGCAAGTTAAATCTATGCAAAGAAGTTTACATGTGACTGACTTTATAAAATAAGTTATGTTGGACTGCTATTAGGTTTAATACTTCATGTTTCATATCCCTTGTTCAAAAATATAGTGAATGACAAAGGAGATTAAAGTGGCAAGGAATGGTTCATAAACCATTTCACTTTCTTAATATTTCCCAACTATTGCTTGACATTTATGTAATGCTACCAGCAAACAACAATTATGTATTATTTTTATAACTAGAAGCCCGGTGCACGAAATTCGTGCACGGCGGGGGGTTGTCCCTCAGCCCAGCCTGTACCCTCTCCAATCTGGGACTCCTGGAGGGATGTCAGACTGCCCTTTTAGGCCCGGTCCTGGCAGTCGGACATCCCTCTCACAATCCAGGACTGCTGGCTCCCAACTGCTTGCCTGACTGCCTTCCTGATTGCCCCTAACCGCTTCTGCCTGCCAGCCTGATCACCCCCTAACCACTCCGCTGCCAGCCTGGTTGATGCTTAACTGCTCCCCTGCCAGCCTGTTTGCCCCCAACTTCCCTCCTCTGCCAGCCTGGTCACCCCTAACTGCCCTCTCCTGCAGGGTTGATCACCTCCAACTGCCCTCCCTTGCAAATCTGGTCCCTCTCAACTGCCCTCCCTTGCAGGCCTGGTCCCTCACAACTGCCCTCCCTTGCAGGCCGGGTGACTCCCAACTGCCCTCTCCTGCTGGCCATCTTGTAGTGGCCATCTTGTGTCCACATGGGGGCAGGATCTTTGACCACATGGAGGCAGCTATATTGTGTGTTGCAGTGATGATCAATCTGTATATTACTCTTTTATTAGATAGGATAGAGGCCTGGTACAGGGGTGGGGGCCAGCTGGTTTGCCCTGCAGGATGTCCCGGATCAGGGTGGGGTTCTCTTGGGGCATGGGGCGGCCTGAGCGAGGGGCCTGTGGTGGTTTGCAGGCCAGCCACGCACCCTGGCGACCCAAGAGGAGGCCCTGGTATCTGGAATTTATTTTCCTTCTACAATTGAAACTTTGTAGCCTGGAGCAGAGCCAAGCCTGCTGTTCCCTCCGGGGCGGCAGCCATTTTTGTGGCAGTTAATTCACCTTCTACAATTGAAACTTTGTAGCCTTAAGCGGGTGAGCCCGGCCGGGGTGTGCAGAAAGCTTTGCTTCCCCTGTTGCCGCTGGCAACCCTGGCCTGCTCTCTCAAGCTCCATTCTGCCGCCATTTGTTTGAATTTGTTTACCTTCTATAATTGAAACTTTGTAGCTTGAGTGGAGGCTTAGGTGTGCAACGGCTATGGAAAGCGTGGCTTCCTCTGTTACCTGGGAAACCTTGCTCTCTGTGGCTGTAGCCATCTTGGAATGGGGTTAATTTGCATGCTCACTCTTATTGGCTGATGGGCGTGGCTTGGCTGGTGGGCATGGCTTATGTAGCGGAGTGATGGTTAATTTGCATATTACCATTTTATTAGAGAGGATTTAAATATAGTATTCTAAACCACAGGACAAAAAAGCAATTGACATATATTTAAAGATTAAAGAAAAACATGAAAATGTTGTAATATAAAGTTGATAATGTATATAGGTATAAGGTAAAGAGCTTTAACAAATTAGTCCAGATGAAACTGCTTATTTTGCCTTCCACATCTGTGGTTTTCCCAAGCATTCCTTAGTCATTCTTATGCCAATCAGACTATCAGCACTGAGAAATGAAGAACAGTTAGAGTAATTTTGAGAAGATAATGGAGAGAAGAAACTAATGAATAAGACTTCCACACTTTGGTGTCTTTAACAAATCCAACAGCCCACAATTTATAGAAAATAAAAAGTAATTTGTCATGCCTGGCCAGTGTTGCTCAGGGGTTGAGCATCGACCTATAAATCAGGAGGTCATGGTTTGATTCCTGGTCAGGGTCAGGGTACGTGCCTGGGTTGCAGGATGATCCCCAGTAGGGGAGATGCAAAAGGCAGCTTATCAATGATTCTCTCTCATTAATGTTTCTCTCTCTCTCTTCCTCTCCTTTCCTATCTGAAATAAATAAATATATATGAAAAAGTAATTTGTCATAATGAGACATTATCTTCTTATGAGGGGATGTTTCTTGTTATTTAGTGTTTGGAAGCAATGCATAATGTTTTAATAAGTTTATTTATCTTTCATTTGTTAAGGTGATTTTTCTTGCTCTGGGTAACATGAGGTAATAGTTTGCTAAACACCTGTCTCATTCTTTCAAATTTAATGTACAGATACTAGGGAATGGCAGAATTGAATGTGGGATAAGCCACTGCATGAGGAACTATAAGGAAAAAGGAGAAGAAGAAGAAGAAGAAGAAGAAGAAGAAGAAGAAGAAGAAGGAGAAGGAGAAGGAGAAGGAGAAGGAGAAGGAGAAGGAGAAGGAGAAGGAGAAGGAGAAGGAGAAGGAGAAGGAGAAGGAGAAGGAGAAGGAGAAGGAGAAGGAGAAGGAGAAGGAGAAGGAGAAGGAGAAGGAGAAGGAGAAGGAGAAGAAGGAGGAGAAGGAGGAGAAGGAGGAGAAGGAGGAGAAGGAGGAGAAGGAGGAGAAGGAGGAGAAGGAGGAGGAGAAGAAGAAGAAGAAGAAGAAGAAGAAGAAGAAGAAGAAGAAGGAGAAAGAGAGAGAAAGAGAGAGAGAGATATCATTGTTGTGAGAGAGAAACATACATTGGCTGCCTACTATAGATAATGGGATTGAACCCATTATCTAGGTATATGATCTGACAGGGACTCAAACCCACAACCTTTTGGTGTATGGGATGATGCTCCAACCAACTGAGCCACCTGGCCAGGGCAACCACTTCTCTTACTAATATTATTCCTGGTTTCAAAATGTTTTGCATTAATTTGCAATCACTACAACATGTTTTCCAAATTTTCTTTGAAAATATATGAGATCAGGATGTATGAAAGATAATTTTACCTACTGGGTGGAGAAAACATCCCATTGGACATGCTGGCTAAGAATCCACATTTATATTTCCTATTTAATGATAAAATATTGAGAGATGGGTTCAATACCTAAGTTACAGAATACTTGTCGGAAAATAGCATTTACAACTTAAAGTTATGTTTTGGCAAAATAAAATATCCTATTATGTATTAAACTAGTGGCCCGGTGCACAAAATTTGTGCACTCTGGGGGGTCCCCCAGCCTGGCCTGTGCCCTGTCACAGTGTGGCAGCCCCGTGATCCATTGCCCCAAAGAGGTAGGCCCTGCCCACCCACCTGGGGCTCCTCGATGGATTGCCCCAAAGAGGTAGGCCAGAGCCAGAGAAGGCCTGCAGACCCCTGGGCTATACTGCGGTGGAGGCCTGCGGACCTCCGCATGCCTCAGGACCCCTGGCACAGGCAAGCGGAGGCCTCTGTCTACTGTGGCCCCGACCCTGTCTCTGACGCTACAAGTCCCTGCCCACCCACGCTGCTGTGCACAAAGCCTGCTGATATGTCATTACGTGATGGCATACCGGCCAATTTGAATATTACCCTATTATTAGTATAGGTGATGTATAACATAAGCCAAGTCATATTCATATAAAAAAGGCAAGTTAAATTGAACTTTGATATAACAAATTTACAAAATTTTAGGATGTATTTTCAAAAGAAGATTGGGGAAATTTTATACAGCTAGTTTTTTCTGAAACTATAGGCAATTTTAGTAAATAAACCCAGAAAAATCTTTCTAGCTGAGTTATTATGATTCCTGGTTAAGTCATAAACTCAGTCAGTCCCAATTTTTTCAGTTGTATTATGGAGATAAATATAGCTGTCATGTATAATATTTACCTTGTAATATTATTTTTAAGATTATTTGAATAATACAACTTTTAAACAGGAAAATAACTTATATTATTTCTCAATATATATTTCATTTTTCAATTATAGTTGACATATAATATTATATTAGTTTCAGGTACTACATAGTGATTAGACATTTGTATAACTTACTAAGTGATCACCCCAATAAATCTGACACCATACATAGTTATTACAATATTATTGACTGTATTCCCAGTGCTGTACTTTACATTCCCATGACTATTCTGTAACTACTAAATTGTACTTATTAATAATCTCTTCCCCTTTTTCACCCAAACCCCAGCACCCCTCCAATTTGGCAACTATCAAAATGTTCTCTGTATCTATGAGTTTGTTTCTGTTTTGTTTATTATGTTTTTCAGATTCCACATATAAGTGAAATCTTATAGTATTGTCTTTATCTGACTTATTTTACTTAGCATAATATCCCTTAGGTCTATCCATGTTGTTGCAGATGGCAAGATTTACTAGTAATCCTTCTTATGGCTGATTCATATTCCATTTTATATATAAGCCACTTCTTTTTATCCATTAATCTATTGATGGGCACATAAGTTGTTTTCATATGTTGGATATTGTAAATAATGCTGCAATGAATATATGGATGCATAAGTGTTTTCAAATTAGTATTTGGGTTTCTTAGTATGAATATCCAGATGTGGAATTGCTGGGTCTGTCTTTGTCTCTTGTTATAGCCTTTGTTTTTAAGTCTATTTTGTCTTGATTTATTTCAAAACTATTAGCTCTAAGTCCCAAGGCCTGGGTTCTTTCTTTAGGCTACCATATTCAGCTAGGTTTTACTAGACATATTGCAGCATGCTAAAGATCAAATAAAGTATAACCTCCTAAATCTAGATTTACATGAATTAGGTAAGTTAAGCTATATGGTAATCCAAGTAATACAGAGAACTGTCTTTAGAACTTTCAATTGACTGGATGTGTGCTGTTTCTTTGCCCCATATATTGAGGAGATATGTTGCATTGCATACTAATGTATTAGAAAAATTTAAACAGTTTTAAATAAATACTGTCAATATGCCTAAGATCTACAAACAGAATACTGCAATTATTGGAGCTACTATGACAACTATCATGAGACATCATATTACTGTAGTAGTGATCTGTAATAATAAAAGGGTAATATGCTAATTAGACTGGATGGCCATTTGGATGAAGCCGGGGCTGCTAGGGAAGCCCAGGTCCTGGGTGCCAGAGGGAAGCCGGTGCCAGCAGCTGGGGGAAGGAAGGCCTACTCTTGCACGAATTTCATGCATCGGGCCTCTAGTGTTATCATAATTATACATTGTATGATCAATATTGTTTTGGATATTTTTAATCCCTTCATGGATGCTACTGATGTTTTCTAATATTACACTGTAAACACATTAAGTTGGAAATCACTGGCTTATAATACATATTTTTAGAAGAATATTTCATCATTCATATGCATACAAAAGTAGAATTATTTTCTTTTGGCATTTTACACTCCTTTGATTGACAAATCAGCCAGCTGGTTGGGTTTTCTTATGAATAATGTGACTGGTGCATTGAGGAGAGCATAGTAGATGATAAGACATGATATTATCTTCTGTCTGTCTTTTACTGATTCTGCTTTATTGACTAATCTATGTTAAAAAATGGACCAGTCAGTAAAATGTCACTAAAACATTAAATTTTATTCTTTATCTTTGCATTATTTTTGATTCAAGATGCAATGAAAAATTGCTTGGGGTTTTGTGTGAGTAGTCCTTTGATTCAGAAGAAATTATTCAACTTTCTTTTGTGTAGTGGAAGATAGAAAAGTATTAAGAAGACTGAAAGACTCTGTAAGGGAAAAAGCAAAATCACAAAGCACTGCTTTGTTGGATAAAAATAAGCTTTTATTACCTTCAGTTAGAAATAATGTGAATTAAGATAAAGTGTCTTATGGCTCAAAGGATGCTAATAAAACTAAGCTAGAGAAATAATAGTCAGGGATGAAACTTATGACTCGTATAAACATCGGATATAATAGTTATTAGTCTTTGTGTCATTTTCTTTTTAAATTAGCCTCATGATTTTCATTTTAGTTTATTTTCTTTCATGTTAGTTATTGTGGATAAAAGTATTAACTTAAATTGTCTCTATTAAGGCTATAAAATAAGACTAGTTGCTAAAAGGTGAATAAAATTTACAACTTATAAAAAAGAGAAATGATTGCAAGTTGGGTAAATAAGTTGAAATTAGGTAATTTAAATAAAATATATATTGGTCAGAGTAGCTAACACAGTGTCTTCAAAGTAAATTCAACTAGAATTATTTCTTAAAGGAACTATAGAAAAGTGTCCATATACTGAATTAATTGCTTTAAAACTTATTTGTCTTGAGTTACCAAATTTCAATTATGGACAAGATATAATATTTTAAATAATGACTAAAATTTAGATCACTTTAACAGATGCCATGTGAAACTGTATGATAAGTTAGTTTGAAAATTATCAAGGGAAATTAATACTATGTACAACAGATTTATATCAAATCATCAGTTTTGACCAGAATATATGCTCCTCCATAATAATAATTGCAAATGTGGCTACAGTGGACACAATGCTTGACCTAAAACATTATTTTGACTGGTTTTTTAAAAAAACTATTGCTAAAATTAAATTATGGGTTTTGAGAAAAACAGCCCAGTTGCTGTGTCTCAAATTGAGTATTTAGGCCACTGTCAATAGTAAAAGAGTTGCAACAGACTTAAATCATTCATCTGGCCTCACACAGTCAAAATTTGAGCTCCAATAGATATTGGTTAGTGAGAGAAAGAATCTCCAATTTTAACTTTTTTTATATATAATTTACACTCTTTATTCAATGTGGACTAAAATCAAGTGGCCAATGTTGTCCTTTTAGGAAATACACTTTCAAAAGGTATTTTTTTTTAGTGTTTAAAGTATTACATATGTCTCCTATTTAGCCTTTTGACATCCCCCTCACCACTCCCACCCCTGAGGGCAAGTCTCCACCACCCGAGTGCCTTGTCAATTGGTTATGCTAATATGCACGAATACAAGTCCTTTGGTTGTACTCTAACCCCCCAGCTTCCCTGCCTTCTCTCTGAGATTAGAAGGTCTGTTCAGTGGTACCTTGTCTCCGAATCTATTTTTGTTCATCAATTTATGTTGATCATTATATCCCACATATGAGTGAGATCATGTGATATTTATCTTTCTCTGATTGGTTTATTTCACTTAGCATAATGCTCTCCAGTTCCATCCATGCTGTTGCAAATGGTAAAAGTTCTTCCTTTTTTATAGCAGTGTAGTATTCCATTGTGTACATGTACCACAGTCTTTGTTTTTTAAATATATTTTTATTGATTTCAGAGAGGAAGAGAGAGATAGAAACACCAATTATTAGAGAGAATCACTGATTGGCTGTTTCCTGCATGCCCCACACTGGGGATTGAGCCTACAACCCGGGCATGTGTGCTTCACCAGAATCAAATCTAGGACACTTCAGTCTGCAGGCCGATGCTCTATCCACTGAGCAAAACCAGCTAGGGCTGTACCACCATTTTCTAATCCACTCCTCTGCTGATATGCATTTAGGCTGTTTACAAATCTTAGCTATAGTAAATTGTGCTGCTATGAACATAGGGGTGCATATATCCTTTCTGATTGGTGTTTCTGATTTCTTGGGATATATTCCTAGAAGTGGGATTACTGGGTCAAATGGGAGTTCCATTTTTAACTTTTTGAGGAAACTCCATACTGTTATCCACAGTGGCTGTACCAGTCTGCATTCCTACCATTAGTGTACAAGGGTTTCTTTTTCTCCATATACTCACCAGTACTTGTCATTTGTTGATTTGTTGATGATAGCCATTCTGACAGGTGTGAGATGGTACCTCATTGTTGTTTTGATTTGCATATCTCAGATGATTAGTGACTTTAAACATGTTTTCATATGTCTCTTGGCCTTCTGTATATCCTTTTTTGAAAAGTGTCTATTGAGGTAATTTGATCACTTTTTGATTGGATTGTTTATCTTTTGTTAAGCTGTATGACTTCCCTGTAAATGTTGGAGACTAAACCCTTATCTGAAATAACATTGGCAAATATGTTCTGCCATGCAGTGGGCTTTCTTCTTGTTTTGTTGATGGATTCTTTTCCTGTGCAGAAGCTTTTTATTTTGATGTAGTCCCATTTGTTTATTTTCTCCCTAGTTTCCATTGCCCTAGAAGCTGTATCGGTAAAGATATTGCTAAGACATATGTCTGCTATTTTGCTGCCTATGGTTAAGTCTTTTAACCATTTTGAGTTTGTTTTGGGGTATGGTGTAAGTTGGTGATCTAGTTTCAGTTTTTTGCATGTATTTGACCAAATTTCCCAACACCATTTATTGAAGAGGCTGTTTTGACTCCATTATATGCTCTTGCCTCCTTTGTCAAATATTAATTGAGCATAATGGCTTGGGTGTATTTCTGTGTTCTCTGTTCTGTTCCATTGGCCTACTAGTATGTGTTTGTTCTTATGCCAGTACCAGGCAGTTTTGAGTACCATGGCTTGGTAATATAACTTGATATCTGATACTGTGTCCCTCCAACTTTGTTCTTCTTTCTCAGGATTGCTGTGGCTATTCAGGGTCTTTTTTTATTCCAGATGAATTTTTGGAGAATTTGTTCAAGATTTTTGAAGTATGCCATTGGTATTTTAATGGGGATTGCATTGAATTTATAGATTGCTTTGGGTAGTATGGACATTTTAATGAAGTTGATTCTACCGATCCATGAACATGTTATGTAGCTTTGGGGTGAAATGTTCTGAAGATGTCAATTAATTCCATCTGATCATTTAGGATTCTTGTTTCTTTCCTGATTTTTTGTTTAGAAAATTTATCCAGTGGGTTCAATTGGGGTATTAAATTTCTCAAATATGACTGTGTTGCTGTTGATCTCTCACTTGATATCTTCCAGAAGTTTTTTTTTTTTTTTTTAATGTATTTGGGTGCTCCTCTATTGGGTGCATATATGTTTATCAGAGTTATATCCTGTCATTGAATTGCTCCCTTTAGTATTATGAAGTGACCCTCCTTACCTCTTGTATGGCCTTCACTTTGAGGTGTAATTTGTCAGATATAAGTATTGCTACCCCAGCTTTTTTTTTTTTTTTATATTTCCATTTCAATGAAAAAATTTTTCCCATCCCTTCACTATCAGTCTGTGTGAGTTCTTTGTTCTGAGGGGGGTTTCTTGCAGACAGAAAATATATGGGTCATGTTTTCTTATCCATTAAGTGAGCTTATGTCTTTTCATTGTAGCATTTAATCCATTTACATTTAAGGTTATTATTGATAGGTACTTGTTTGTCGCCATTTTTATTGTTTATGCCTGTGTTCCTTCTTCCCTTCCTATTTCTACTTTTTTATAGCAGTCTCTTTAGCATTTATTGCATTGTGGCTTGGTGGTAATAAATTCCATTAGCCATTTTTTTTTGTCTGTGAAGCTCCTGATTTCACCGTCAATTTTGAATGATAGCCTTCCTGAGTATAGTATTCTTAGATTCAGTCCCTTGCTTTTCATAACTGTATATTTCATTCCATTCCCTTCTTGCCTGATGTGTTTTTGTTGAGAAATCAGTTGATAGTCTAATGGGAAATTCCCTATAGGTAACTTTATGTCTCTCTTTGGCAGCCTTTAAAATTTTTACTTTGTCATTGGAGTTTGCTAATTTAATTACTATGTGTCTGGGTGTTGGTCTTTTTGGGTTCATTTTGTTTGGGACTCTGAGCTTCGTGGACTTGTGTGAGTTTTTTCTTGCCAATATCAGGGAAGTTTTCTGTCATTATTTCTTCAAACAAGTTTTCTAATCCTTGCTCAGTTTCCTCTCCTTCTGGGACCCCTTTTATGCGGATGTTGTTATGCGTATGTTGTTTCGTTTTGTGTTGTCTCAAAGCTCCCTTAGGGCAGTGATGGGCAACCTTTTGAGCTTGGTGTGTCAAACTTCGCGAAAAAACTGAGCATAACTCGGGTAGTGTGTCACTTTGAGGAAAAAACATTATTTCACAAATGTTTCATCCTCGGCATGCAGCCGCCTCAGCGGCCACGTGTCATCAGAAATGGCTACGCGTGTCAGTGCTGACATGTGTGTCATAGGTTTGCCATCACTGCCTTAGGGTCTCCTCTTTTTTTCCCCAGTTGCTGCTCTGCTTGGGTGTTTTTTCCTACCTTGTCTTCTAGTTCACTGATGTGGTCCTCAGCTTCTTCTAGTCTGCTGTTGATGCTTTCTATTGTTTTCCATCCTTTCTGCATCCTTATGACCATTGCACTGCATTCTTTCTCTGACAAATTGCTTGTCTCCATTTTGTTTACTTCCTTTTCTGGTGATTCTTCCTTTTCTTTTGTATGTAGGCTGTTTTTTGTCTCCCCATTTTCACTCCTCTGAGGGTGTCTGGTTATGTGGCTCACTCTCTACCACGTTGACCAAATAGCACAAAATACAATTTGACAAGACACGGCACAGAGGAAACAAAACAAATGTATTCATGACACAGATAACCCCAAATAAAGGTGACCACCAGAGAAAAGAGTATTAGAGGATAGAAAAGAATGCAAAAATGATATTTGGAAAAGTAAAAAGGTAATAGGAAAAGAAAAAGAAGGAAACATATACATATATGGAGAGACAACTCCAAAAAATCAACAACTAAACCAAAAAATGCAAATAACAAACACCCAGAATAAAAGGGGGGAGCTGAACCTGAGGGGGCAGAGATTATTTCCAGAAGGTAAGGTAAAGGAATTGAATGAATGGGGGACTGGCCATGATGCAGTATAGAGGAGGTAAAAGAGAATAAGTGTATAAAAAGAAAAGTAAAAAACAAAATACTCAATAAAAATAATAATAAATAATAATTAAAATATATATTATATATATCAAAAATTTTATATATATATATATATATATATATATATATATATATATATATATATATATATAAATTTCCCCTTTCTTTAGTCTATCTATCTATCTATTCATCTATTTCTGGAAAATGAGCATAGAGTAGATGGCATATAGGCTTGTGTTTGGTGAATGAAACTAATTAAGCGATTAGTAGAAGAAGAGAGCAAGTGAGGACAGGAAAAACAAAAGCATAAAATCAAAAACAAAAACAATCAAACAACAAGAAAAAAAATTGGCTAGTGAAGAAAGAGAAAGGTGTATGGACTTGGAGCAGGAGAAGGAATTAGATATATGAGTAAGCCAACAGAGATTACTACAATAGTAATGCCTCAATAAAATAGATAAAGAAGATCAATATTTAACAAAGAGTAAAAAGAAAGGAGAGAGAAAAACTAATGCAGGAACAGGAGAAGAGAAACAATGAAAAAGGGAGAAGTGAGGAAGCAAGAGTTAGCATAAAGGAAAAAAAATGAGATAGAGTAAAATAATGACAAAAAATAAAAATAGAATGTAGAACACTAATCCAAAAAAATGAAAGTTTAAAAAAATTAATAATAAATAAAAATAATAATAAAAAATAGAGAAAAGAGAAAAAAATTAGTTTCTTAAATAAAATATAAAAAATAAAAAAGTGAATTTTGTTTGCTTCAGCTGAGTTTTAATGTCCCCTGGGGGCTGGTTTAAGACCTCTCTCTACTGTTCTGTCTGCCACGTCTCAGCTCCCTGCTACATAGTCAGCACCATGTTGAAGCTCCCAGTGATCCACTGCTGCTCTGTGTCAGATGCCACAGCCTTGGTTTCAGCCAGGTGGGATCAATCTGCCTGCTGTGTTTTTCTGCCTGTTTTCAGTCCTTTTTACACAAGCATCTATTTCTGACACGGCCTCTAGGTGGCAATGTTTCTGCATTAGTTTCTGGGACCAAATAGCCCTTCAACCCAGTCACTGAGGGCTCTTTGAGGGTATTGGGAAATTTTTCCCCCTGCTGAGCTCAAGTCTTGGTGCGGCTGTGCTCCTGGGGGGGTGGTGGGGGCTGGTCTTCAGGAGAAAAATGTCTGCTCAGGGTTGGAGGGATAAGACTGTCCCAGAGCTGGCTTCCTGATAGCCTCTTCCTATGTTGCTTCCCAGGTTCCACAAAACCACCTTCCCCTGCACTGCAGCCTTGGTGAGTACTGAAAGATCCTATGCACTGGGTTTAGTGAGTAAAAGCAAAGAAAATATAGACAGAGCAACAGTGCCGCAGCACGTCTCTCTTTCCCCAGCACTGCGGGTCAGTGCAGAACTTCAGGCTGCCTTTCTGGGCACAGCCTCCCATGGCCATAGCCTTAGATGTAGAGTCCACTGTTGTGGACCCTTCTTCCACAGTCGAGCACTACACGTGTTCCCAAGGGACATGAACTTGGTGCAGCACAGTCTCCCTCTGACACTCTAGTCCTGACTGCATGAGTCTCTCCCTCCAGCCCAGCTTCCCAATCCCACCACTCTCCAGACTACCTCTGACCTTTCCATCCACGAATTGTCTCACCAGCTGTGTTTAATTTGCCAATTCTGTTATTCAATTCAGCTGTTTCTTCTATCAGCTCCTGAGAAGGCACAGGACCAGTCTGCCTATTTGGCTGCCATTTTGTCTCCCCCTGGACAAACATTTTAGGAGCCTGCAAATAGGGAGTCTGGAGTCTTGGTGTTCGTGGGTTCGCAGCCAAGGCAGCTGGTCCCTGGCCAGTGTGGCTATAGGGTCCCAGTTGGTGTCTGAGGTCTCCCTGATTTTAGGTGAGGCTGGGCTCCCAGTCATAGCCCCTCTCCCCTTCAAGATGGCATGGTCTCTGCAGCAGAGCCAGCCCCCCAGGAGAGATTTCAGTGGTAGTAGAGGCTGCCTGGCTAGGGGAGCCTGGTCCACCAGCCCCCAACAGTCCTGCGGGATATAACTGTAACACACACACACACACACACACACACGCCCCACACGTTCATGCACTCCCCTTTTTCTCCCTCACTCACTCAGTGTCCCTCACTGCCGTCTTGTCGGCCGTCATCTTGGATCTCTCCAATTTTAACTTTAATGTTTATCATCCAGTTTAAAAGTTTAAATTGTTCTAATACATTAGTATGCAATATAGCAAATCTCCTCAATATATGTGGCAAAGAAACAACACACATCCAGGCAATTGAAAGTCCTAAAGACAGTTCTCTGTATTATTTGGATTACCATATAGCTGAACGTACCTAATTCATGTAAATCTAGATTTAAGAGGTTATACTTTATTTGATCTTTAGCATGTTGCAATATGTCCATTAAAATATTCTTGAACATGGTATCCCCCAAAAAGAATCCTTGCCTTGGGATTTAGAGAAAATACTTTTGAAATAAATCAAGATAATGTCCTTATGATAATTAGCTTTGTGCATTGGCTACATTAAAATTGCACACCAAAGTACCATAAAAAAATTGTATCCCCAAAGGCTGTAATTTGAACATTTGATTTTTTATTTATAATTGTCATGCTTTCTAAATGTTCAAACTTTTCTTCTACCAAAATAGAAAAAAAATCTTTTTTATAAATGTATAAAATTTTTTAATATACCAAGGTCTGCATTGTGTAGGTTTCTATATAGACTTTGAAGTCCTTACTACAGTCTAATGTATATTCAAAGTAGGAGAACAAACAAAGATATAATTCCAAAAATAGTTTTTCTAAGCACACCTGATCAACTTTTCCTAAGCTTATGTGAAATATAATAATAAATCATGTTCACTTGCATTAGTCATGTTATATTGTTATTGTCTCCTAACCCAATATAAATGTATGCAACAAGACTGATCATGACACAAGGAAAGAGAGTAGCCGAGAAATTTGAAAACATTGCAATGAAAAATAGAGAGGCAGTAGAATTGTAGCCCATTGGGGAAAGTGCTTATCTAGTTAGTAGAGGCCCAGTGCATGAAATTCATACATGGGTAGGGTCCCTAGGCCTGGCTGGTGATCAGGGCTGATCTGTGAGGTGACCGGTGGAGTGATCAGGGCCCCTGCTTGCATCCACCTTGGCCTGGCACCACTACTTGCCAGCCCCGACCCCCCACCGCTGCCACCAGTCGGGGCCTGCTGGCTGGAGGCAGCTCCTGCTTTGAGAGTCTGCTCCCTGGTGGTCAGTGTGAATCATAGCGACTGGTCATTCTGCTGTTCAGTTGATTTGCATATTAGGGTTTTATATAGATATATACTTAAGAAAGATTTACTTTTGGAGGACCAAGATGGTGGCATAGGTAAATGCCTATACTCACTGCCTCCCACACCACATCAAAATTACAACTAAAATTCAGAACAACCATCATTTAGAACCATCTGAAAGCTGACTGAATGGAAGTCCTACAACTAGAGAAATAAAGAAGAAAGTACATCGAGATTAGTAGAAGGGGTGGAGGTGTGGAATGGACTGGCCCGACACCAATGTCTGGCATTTTTTTCAATCGGGGCGGGGGGGATATGGCGGCTGAAGAGGCCTTCTGTGAGGAACAAGGGATCCCAGCCCCACACCAGACTCCCAACCCAGGGTTCCAGAGCTAGGAAGAGAAGGCCCTGTAACATCAGGCTATAAAAACCAGCGGGGATTGTGGTTAAGTGACATGGAGGCTGCTGGAAACCCAGAAGTACCTTTTATTTTATTTTATTTTTCATTTTAATTTTTAAAATATATTTCTTTATTGATTTCAGAAAGGAAGGGAGAGGGAGAGAGAGACAGAATCATCATTATGAGAGATAATCATTGATCGGCTGCCTCCTGCACATCCCCTACTGGGGATCAAGCCCACAACCTAGGCATGTGCCCTTGGCCAGAATCGAATTTGGGACCCTTCAGTCCTCAGGCCAACGCTCTATCCACTGAGCAAACTGGCTAGGGCCCAGCAGTTCCTTTTAAAAGGCTGGTGCACGAACTTACACATTCCTGCTTCCTCTGAGTTCTTGCACCTGGTGGCTGCTCTACAGGATCCAGACACATATGAGGAGTAACTGGATTATCTGGAATCTGGGCAGGGCTCTGGGGTGGCTTTCTGCAGGGGTCATTGTTCTTATGCTGGGATAACACCCCCCGTCCCCCGCCCCCAGCACCGAACAGACTGAGTTTCCATTAGCCTGGCTCACACTGTTTTCTCTGCCCTGGTGATTCCCTTAGACCCCGCCCCATCCAATTTGTAGCCTTACCCAAGCTGTTTGCAGTGGCTTTTCCATATGAATGGCATGACCTGGCTCAGGTTTCAGACCTTCCTAAAAACTCTAAAAAAAGTAGCAGCTGGAGTCAACATGCCCCAAACCTATCATTAAGAGGCCTAAGACCCAGCACTAGCAACAGCCTGCCTTGCTTTACAGCTAGGCCTTGCCTGGACACTTCCAAGCCCAATACAAATAGCAGCCATCTACTGATCTCTCTGTAACTCCTGCTGGGTGGCCCCAGGCAGTGGCTGACTTTGCACCTCCCCAGAGGCCCCAGAGCCAGTACACCCGATAGATAGTTTCAAACCATACCAGATTACAACTTTACACATCCACAAGGGGAAGACTCAGTGAGCACCAAAGCCCCACTGAATCAAGTCCTGCTCCATAGGGGTATCTCCTGCACAGCAACTCTTCCACTGTAGTCACAGTTGGCCCTCACAGCCAATTGGCGTGGAGGTCAATTCCTTCCAGTGATGCCAACAGCAATCAAGGCTCATCTACAAGACTGTGTACCCAGCCCACAAAGGGGCACACCTAGAGTGCCCAGCTCAGGTGACTGAGGAGGCTGAGTCACTGGGCCCTACAGGAAACCTACTACACAAGGACACTCCAGGAGACATAGCAGCTCTACCTAATACACAGAAACAAACAGGGAATCAGCCAATATGGGGAGACAAAGAAGCATGTCACAAATGAATGAAATGGAAGCAAGCAAACTATTGGATACAGAGTTCAAAAAATGGTTATAAGGTTGCTCAAGGATCTTAATGAGAACATCAAGGTACTTAGGGAAACTTATAAAGATCTTAGTGAGAATTTCAAAAACATGAAAAAGGACCAGTCAGAAAGTAAGCATACATTAACTGAAATAAAGAATAATTTACAGGGATTCAATAGTAGAGTAGATGTTTCTGAGAATCAAATCAGCGATATGGAATATGAGGAAGCAAAAAACACCCAATCAGAAGATCAAATAGTAAAAATAATAAAAAAATAAAGATAGTGTAAGGAGCCTCTGGGATACATTCAAGCATACCAATATTTGCATTATGGGGGTGCCAGAAAAAGAGTGAGAACAATGATACTGAAAACCTATTTGAAGAAATAATGACAGAAAACTTCCCTTTACCTGGTACAAAAAATAGAGTTAGAAGTCCAGGAAGTGCAGAGAGTCCCAAACAAGAAGTACCCAAAAAGACCCACACCAAGGCACATCATAATACAAAAGAAAGGCCAAGAGTTAGAACTGTTTGCTTAGTTTATTCAGTCTAGATATGATTATCAAGTTACTAAACACTTAGTAATCTACTACCGTGTATCAGTTATCATGGTCTTTATTCTTTTAACATATAACTAGACTCTTTACCTCTTTATTCTACAGTTTATTTTTCTAATAAAACAACAAGTAAACAACCAGGAAAAATCTTGTGGATATAAGGGAAAACAAATTAAAACTTAAAAAGATAGGTACCCCATAGGTACCAAAAAATATAAGCAATAACATAGTTTAAAAAATATATTATTTTCCTTTATTTTTCTCATGAGACTTCCATGGACAGTTCTAATGACTATATAGTATACATCTATATGTTTTTAATATAAAGATGATGAATTATATACATGAAATAAATGTGTCATTGCTAGCTGAGGCAATAATACAGAATGCCATGGAAGATCATTGTTTGCATGTACTTCAAATAAGTTCCTCATTTCTATAACAGTCAATACCTTATTTTGTGGATTTTTATGGCCCTTAATACATTTCAGTTAATTCAAATCTTCCAAATACCTTTGAATTGCATAATAGAGATCGAGTCTTTAAATGCAATTATATGGATCAACTTCTTTGAATGGCCAAACAACATATAAAATTTAAAACTAAAATATAAATGTGATGATAATATATATAATCATCACTAATTGGAAATCTAGGCCACATAATTTTTAGCAAAGTGAAAGACAAGTAACAAATACAGTATTTTAGAGTGTACAAAATTCACTTTAAGATTACATTATTATCTCAGGTTCAAACCATTCATTCCTAAATGTTTCAAGTTTTGTTTTCATTCCTAGTGAAGAAGTAGGTTGGAAATAGTGGACCTGCCAGCACAAGAGCTTTCTATATCAATGTTTTGCAAACTGCACATGGAAATACATTAGTGATTGTTGCAATAAATTAAATGGGCTCTGCAAAGAGTAATTTAAAAATACAAGATAAAATAACAAATGTCAGCATGCACCGTACACAGTAAAAAGTAGTTTCATTAAAATATTTCTCAGGGTGTGTGTGTGTTTACAGAGTCTTTATGTAAAATGTATTTCTTACTATTTTTTACAAGAGGTCAAAATAAAAACAAGTTTGAAATCCACTGGCCTACATATGTAAAACAGCTTCCATCATCTATAGACCCATGGCTAGAAAAATGTGGCCTAGGCATGGGGGCAAGGTGGTTTTTATAGACAGACTTCAGGCTTGCTACTGTCCATTTTGAGAACAGTGACCAAACAAAAGTGAACCTGAGGGGAAGATGGTGGCAGGCAGGACGGAGGTGAGGGAGAGGGTGTGAGTGAATGAGGGGGTGAAAGGAGAGTGTGTGGATGTGTGTGGTGTGTGTGTGACTGAGTGAGGGACAGTTAATTCCTGCAGGAGCAGCAGGGGCTGGCAGAGCAGGCTCTCCTGGATAGAGAGCAACTACCACCACTGTGGGAACTCCCTGGGCTGCAGGACTCAGGCACGGAGCCCATGCCATCTTGAAGGGGAGAGCAGCCTCTTCTAGGAACTCATCAACACCACCACCCAGACAGACCTTGGACACTGCCTGTGACCCTGCAGCCACTCCAGCCAAAATTCTGCTGCCCTACTCACAGACCTGCAGACCCTAGAACCTCCACCTCCAAAGGTTCACGCACCCACAGAAGTGAGTAAGACTTGCCCCCTCCCCAGCAGCTGATCTCCGTATGCCACAGTCACACTATTCCAGTGCCACAGTTGTGCTTTTCAAGCATACAGGCCTCCTGAGCCCACCACCCCACAAGCCGCTTTTGGGTGCTGCAACAGGGCAAACTCCTATCCAAACAAGGGCTCACTGCCCCTGCAGTAGAAATTCTGAATTCCCCCTTCATGGATACTTGCTCACAGACACCTGGGTTGTGCAGCTTCAGTGACAGGGCCCCTCTGAGTGCTTGAGCGCACCGCCACTGGGCGTGTGCGAACCCAACCAAGGGCACAAGGCCCCCGGCAGTAAAAATTCAGGCTTCACCCACTCCTGGCCACCTGCCCACAGACACCTTAGTCATGCAGCTTCAGAGAAAGGGCCTGAGTGCACTGCCCTGGCAATCTCTGTGCAGTAGTGCCACCCAGGCACAAGGGCCCCCTAAGCCCAGTGCCCCAGCAGATGGCTCCAGGGCACCTCTGTAAGCAACCATTGGGCATGCATATCCAACCAACGGCACACATCACCCAAAGCAGAAAATGGGACTTCTCCCTCCATGGGGCTGGTGGCACACTACAATCGCTCCGAACCAGCGTGTGGGCCCTATGAGCACACACCCCTTGCAGACAGCTCCTGAGCCTCTCTGTGTGCTGCCACTGGGCCTCTCTGTGTGCTCCAACCAAGGATGCACGGCTCCCACAGCGGGATCCACAACATCCCCCTCCTGGCTAACTACCACTGGACAGCTTGGTGAGTTGCCGAAGACTTGAACCCTGGACAAGGTCACATTGTTTCAGCCACAGACACCAAGATTCCCACATCCCCAGCTGCTGGATCCTGAACCCCTCGTGATTCAGAGAGGGAAATCACTTTGGCCAGAGTCCCACTGCTTCAACCACAGACTACAAGACACCCACCCCACACTGTCATGGGTTATAGGCCCCTCATAGTGAGTTGCAGAGTGACACTAATCCAGTAAGAGTCACACCACACTTGCCAAACCTACAGTACCTGAGCCTCAGGATCCAAGACTCCTTCCTCCCAGGCCATAGACTCAGTTAACCCACAGTGAGTGCATACCAGTGAGACCTCAGACATCCTTTTCCACAAGAGCCGGAACCACAATCACATCAAAAACAGCTTGCACAACGAAGCTGGGGGTGAGTCACATTGCGAACCCAAGATGAAAATTCATGCACAAATAAGAAACTAACATTCAAGATCCAACTACATCAAGAGAACCCAAATAGCTCAAGTAGGGAGCTCCACTAGATCACCAAGCCCAGGAGATCTGAGAGACCACACTTCTAGAACCACCCCCTAAAGAATCTGGGTAGCAAAGAAGTTGGATCTAAGAAACAGAAACAAAACTTCACAGCAAAACTTAGGGAGACAAAAAACAATCCCCAAAAGAAAGAAAAAGAGGACTCACAATAAAGGGAATTAAATGAAATGGAGGCAAGCAACATGTCAGAGAAAGAATAAAGAGTAATGGCTATAAGGATGCTCAAATGACTGGATGACAAATAAACACAACTCAGTTAGAATTATAAGTAGCTGAATGAGAATGTCACCAACATGAAAAGGAACCAAGAGGAAGTAACGAATGACATAGCTGCTATAAAGAACACAATGGAAGGCTTAAATAGTAGACTAGAAGAGGCTGAGGACAGCATCAGTGAATTAGAAGACAAGGTAAGAAAAAACACACAAACACAGCAACAACTGGAAAGAAAATTAAAAAGCAAGTGGAGAGCCTAAGGGAGCTTTGGGACAACACAAAACAAAACAACATCCACATAATAGGGGTACCAGAAGAAGAGGAAACTGAACAAGGAATAGAAAACCTGTTTGAAGAAATAATGACAGAAAACTTCCCTGATAATGGCAAGAAAAAAACTATGCAAGTCCAAGAAGCACATAGAGTCCCAAACAAGATGAACCCAGAAAAACCAACACCAAGACACATCATAATTAAATTGGCAAACATCAAAGACAAAGTAAGAATCTTAAAGGCTGACAGAGAGAGACAGAAAGTTGCCTACAAGGGATCTCCTATTAGAATATCAACTGATTTCTCAAAAGAAACACACCAAGCCAGAAGGGAATACAATAAAATATACAAAGTGATGCAAAACAAGGGACTGACTCCAAGAATACTATACCCAGCAAGGCTATCATTCAAAATTGAAGGTGGGATCAGGAGCTTCACAGATAAAAAAGGGTTAAGAGAGTATATTACCACCAAACCAACAATGCAAGAAATGCTAAAGGGACTGCTGTAAAAAGAAAAAAAACAGACAGGCAAGAAGGAACACAAACATTAAGAATAAAAATAACTATAAACAAGTACTTATCAATAATAACATTAAACATAAATGCATTAAATGCTCTAATCAAAAGACATAGGGTAGCTAAATGGATAAGAAAACATGACCCATATATTTGCTGTCTGCAAGAGTCCCACCTCAGAACAAAGGATTCACACAGACTGATAATGAAGGGAAGAAAAAAGTTTTCTTTAGGAAAATGGAAATAAGAAAAAATCTGGGGTTGCAATACTTATATTTGACAAAATAGAACTCAAAGTAAAGGCCATAACAAGAGATAAGGAATACCACCTCATAATACCAAAGGGAGCAATTCAACAAGTGGATATAACTCTGGTAAACATATATGCACCCAGTAAATGAGCACCCAAATACATAAAACAACTTCTGGAAGATATCAAGGGAGAGATCAATAGCAGTACAATTATAGTAGGGTTCTTTAATACCCCACTGACACCACTGGACAAATCCTCTAAACAAAAAATCACCAAAGAAACAGCAACCCTAAATGACTCACTAGATCAGATTGAGTTAATTGACATCTTCAGAATGTTTTACCCCAAAGCTACAGAATATACATTCTTCTCAAGTGCACATGGGACATTTTCAAAGATAAACCACATATTAATACAGAGGCAAAGTCTCTTCAAATTCAAGAATAGAAATCATACCAAGAATCTCCTCAGATCATAATGGCATAAAACTGGAAATCAACTGCAATAAAAACAATGAAATAAATCAAACAATTGGAGGCTAAATAGCATAATATTAAACAATGATTGGGTTACCAAAGAGACCAAAGAATATATAAAAAGCATCCTGGTAACAAATGACAATGAAAACGCAACAATCCATAATTTATGGGACACAATGAAAGCAGTCCTGAGAGGGAAGTTCATAGCTCTACGGGCTTACCTCAAAAAACAAGAAAAAATGGTAATAAATTATCTAAACTTGCAAATCAAAGAATTAGAAAGAGAACAAGAAAAGCCCACAGTAACCAGAAGGAAGGAGATAATAAAGATCAGAGCAGAAATAAAAGACATAGAGACAAAAACACACACACACACACACACAAAAAAAAAAAAACCCACCAACAACAATACAAAAGATCAAAGAAACCAAGAGATAGTTCTTTGAAAGGATAAAGAAGATTGATGAACCTCTAGTCAGTCTCACCAAGAAACAAAGAGAGAGGACCCAAATAAGCAAAATCAGAAATGAAAGAGGTAAAGTAACAACTGACCCCACTGATATACAAATGTTTGTAAATAAAATATTGTGAACTCCTCTACTCCAACAAACTGAACAACCTCGATGAAATGGACACATTCCTAGAAAAACACAAGCTTCCAAAACTGAATCAGGAAAATTCAAATAACCTGAATAGGCCGATAACTACTGATGAAATTAAAACAGTAATAAAAAAAGCTTCCAGCAAACAAAAGCAATGGCCCAGATGGTTTCACAGGGGAGTTTTGCCAAAAAAATCAAGAGGAAGGCACACTTCCAAACTCTTTCTATGAAGCCAGCATTATCCTAATCCAAAACAAGATAAAAACACCAAAAAGAAAGAGAATTACAGGGCAATATCCCTGATGAACATAGATGCTAAAATCCTCAACAAAATTCTAGCAAACTGATCCACCATTACATTAGAAAGATCATACACAATGACCAAGTGTGATTTATTCCAGGAATGCAAGGCTAGTACAATATTCACAAATCAATAAATGTGATACATTACATAAAAAAATCGAGAGACAAAAATCACATAATCATATCAAATGATTCAGAAAAGGCATTTGACAAAGTCCAACATCCTTTTCTGATAAAAAAAAAAACTCTCAGCAAAGTGGGAATAGAGGGATCATACCTCAATATAATAAAAGCCTTATATGACAAACCTACAGCCAACATCATACTCAATGGCCAAAAACTAAAACCATTTCCCCTAAGAACAGGAACAAGAGAGATGCGCACTTTCACAACTCCTGTTCAACATACTACTGGAAGTGCTAGCCAATGCAATCAGACAAGAAGAAGAAATGAGTGGTATCCAAATTGGAAAAGAAGACATAAAATTGTCATTATCCTCAGATGACATAATACTGTACATAGAAAACCCTAAAGACTCCATCCAAAAATTATTAGACTTAATAAATGAATTTTTCAATGTAGCAGGATACATAATTAATGCCAAGACATCTATGGCATTTTTATACACCAATAATGAACTTACAGAAAGAGATACTAAAGAAACAATCACATTTACCACTGCACCAAAAATATTAGGATACCTAGGAATAAACTTAACTAAAGAGGTAAAAGACCTGTACTCCTAAAACTATAGGATGTTGAAAAAAGAGATAGGGGAAGACATAAATAGATGGAAGAGCATACCATGTTCATGGCTTGGTAGAATCAAAATCATTATAATGTCCATACTACCCAAAGCAATCTATAGATTCAATGCAGTCCCCATTAAAATACCACCAGCATATTTCACAGAACTAGAATGAACTCTCCAAAAATTCATCTGGAATAAAAAAAAGACCCTGAATAGCTGCAGCAATCCTGAGAAAGAAGAACAACATAGGAGGGATCTCAATACCAGATATCAAGCTGTATTACAAAGCCACTGTTCTCAAAACTGCCTGGTATTGGCACAAGAACAGACACATAGACCAATTGAATAGAATAGAGAAGCCAGAAATTGACACAAACCGCTATGCTCCATTAATATTGGACAAAGGAGGCAAGAGCATACAATGGAGTCAAGACAGTCTCTTTAATAAATGATGTTGGGAAAATTGGACAGATACATGCATAAAAATAAAATTAGACCACCAACTTACACCGTACACAAAAATAAACTCAAAATGGATAAAGGACTTAAACATAAGATGGGAAACCACAAAAATCTTAGAAGAAGCCATAGGCAACAAAATATCAGACATTTGTCTTTACCGATACAGCTCCTAGGGCAATGGAAACAAAGGGGAAAATAAACAAATGGGACTACATCAAAATAAAATGCTTCTGCACAGCAAAATAAACCATCAACAAAACAACAGGAAAGCTCACTGCATGGGAGAACATGTTTGCCAATGTTATGTCTGATAAAGATTTAATCCCCAACATTTACAGGGAACTCATACAACCTAACAAAAAGAAGATAAACAACCCAATCAAAAAATGGGCAATGCACCTAAATAGATAATTTTTGAAAGAGGACATAAGGAAGGCTAAGAGACATATGAAAACATGCTCAAAGTCACTAATCATCCGAGAGATGCATATCAAAAGAACAATGAGGTACCATCTCATACCTGTCATAATGGCTATCATCAACAAATCAACAAATGACAAGCGCTGATGAGGATGCAGAGAAAAAGGAACCCTCCTTCACTGCTGCTTTGAATGCAGAATGGTGCAGCCATTGTGGATAACAGTATGGTGTTTCCTCAAAAAACTTAAAATGGAACTCCCATTTGACCCAGTGATCCCACTTCTAGGAATATATCCCAAGAAATCAGAAACACCAATCAGAATGGATATAAGCACCCCTATTTTCATAGCAGCACAATTTACAATAGCGAAGATGTGAAACAGCCTACGTGCCCATAGCAGATGAGTGGATTAGAAAACTGTGGTACATCTACACAATGGAATACTATGCTGTGGTAAAAAGGAAGGTACTCCTACCATTTGCAACAGCATGCATGGAGCTGGAGAGCATTATGCTAAGTGAAATAAGTCAGTCAGAGAATGATAAATATTACATGATGTAACTCATTTGCAGATTATAATGAACAACATAAACTGATGAACAAAAACAGATCCAGAGACAGAGAAGCATAGATCAGATACTCAAACCTCAGAGGGAAGGTAGGGGAGGGTGGTAATGGGTAGAGTTCAACCAAAGGACTTGTATTCATGCATATAAGCATAACCAATGGACATAGACACCAGGGGTGTGAGGGCATGAATGAGAGTGAGGTGGGGGGCAATAGGGGAATAAGGACACATATGTAATACTTTAACAATAAAATAAAAGTGAACCTGATGTAGATATGCTGCAGGACTATCAAGTTATGTCCAAATAGTCAACAAATAAATGTCACTTTTTTCAAAAATTAAAATTATTGGGTTGACATTGGTTAACAAGATTATATAGGTTTCAAGTATAAATTTCCTTGCTACATGATTGGTATATTGGATTGTGTGACCACCATCCATACTCAGATCACCTTCTGTCACTATATATTTGGCCCCCTTTAATATTTATTATTCCCCAATCCCCTTCCCTCTGGTGACCACCATACTGTTGTCTCCATCATTTCTCATGTGTACATATCATAACCTTAAGGTATTTTGTTTTATTAATAAATCAAAATAAGTCCTGATTTTTATCCATTTTTAAAATGAAATGAAAAATCCCCCATACATTGGTGAGCCATTTTCTGTTTTCGTCACTAGCTCTATTTCTTTTGAAATTAGAAGTTCCCATATATTTTTTATTTAATAACTAGAGGCCTGGTGCACAAAATGTGTGCACTTAGAGGGGGAAGGGTCCCTCATCCTGGACTGCACCCTCTCGCAGTCCAGGAGCCATCAGTCAGACATCCTTATTGCTGCCGCGGAGGTGGGAGATGCTCCCACTTCCGCTGCTGTGCTAGCCAGCCATGAGCCCAGTTTTTGGTTGAGCAGCGCTCTCCCTGTGGGAGCACACTGACCACCAGGGGACCACTCCTGTATTGAGCATCTGCCTCCTGGTGGTCAGTGCATGTCATAGTGACCTGTGGTTCTGCTGCTCACTTGATTTCCATATTAGCCTTTTATTATATAGGATAATGTCTTATTATGGGCAAGGCCTCTAATTCAATTTTTTTTTAGGTAGTTAAAGGGAGGGGCAGAATCTTTACTAGAGTCAGAAGCTAAAATTGCCCTTAGCTCAAAAATCTGCATACCACTGAGACACATCTTGGTGAGGCTCATTCTGAACCCCCACATTGTTCTATTATGTGTATAAGTATTGGGAACCATCTTATCTCTTTAGTGAGAGGAACCTTTTCTAATGTTACAATGACTAACTTTATCTCATGAGTTGTGTTTTGGCTTCAAGCCTAGATCCAGTATTCATGCAGCAACTTCAGCTCTTCTGTCCAATATTTACCTGGCATATCTTTTATTTTCTTTTCTCTAAATCTTTCTAGATTTTTATATATTAGACTAGAGGCCCAGTGCACGAAATTCATGTGGCGGGGGGGGGGGGGTTCCACAGCCCAGCCTGAACCCTCTCCAATCTGGGACCCCTCTCACAAACCAGGACTGCTGGCTTCCAACTGCTCGCCTGCCTGCCTTCCTGATTGCCCCTAACCACTTCTGCCTGCCAGCCTGATCACCCCCTAACCACTCCCCTGCCAGCTTGACTGATGCCTAACTGCTCTCCTACCAGCCTGTTTGCCCCTAACTGCCCTCCCTTGCAGGCCTGGCCACCCCTAACTGCCCTCCCTTGCAGTCCTGATCACCTCTAACTGCCCTCCTCTGCAGGCCTAGTCCCCCGCAACTGCCCTCCCTTACAGGCCTGGTCCCTCCCTATTGCCCTCCCCTGCTGGCCATCTTGTGGTGGCCATCTTGTGTCCACATGGGGTAGGATCTTTGACCACATGGGGGCAGACATCTTGTGTGTTAGAGTGATGGTCAATCTGCATATTACTCTTTTATTAGATATGATAGAGGCCTGGTGCATGTGTGGGGGCCAGCTGGTTTGCCCTGAAGGGTGTCCCGGATCAGGGTGGGAGTTCCCTTGGGGCATGGTGCGGCCTGGGCGAGGGGTCTGTGGAGGTGTGTAGGCCGGCTACACCCCCCGGTGCCCAAGCGGAGGCCCTGGTATCTGGGATTTATTTTCCTTCTACAATTGAAACTTTGTAGCCTGGAGCAGAGCCAAACCTACTGCTCACTCTGTGGTGGCAGACATGTCTGTTAGGATTGATTTATCTTCTATAATTGAAACTTTGTAGCCTTAAGCGGAGGCCAAGACAGGCCAGGGCTGCAGAAGGTTGGCTTCCACCTTCGCCGGGGGCAACCCTAGCCTCCTGTTCTCTCCAGCTCAGTGGCTGCTGCCATTTTTGTTGGTATTTATTTATCTTCTATAATTGAAACTTTGTAGCCTTGAGTGGAGGCCTGGGCCTGCCAGGCTGTGTGGAAAGCTTGGCTTCCTCCATCACCGGTGAAACCCAAGCCTCTGTCCTGCTCGCTCCATGGCCGCAGCCATCTTGGTTGGGGTTAATTTTCATACTCGCTCCTGATTGGCTGGTGGGCATGGCTTGTGAGTGTAGCAGAGTGGTGGTTAATTTGCATATTACTCTTTTATTAGATAGGATAGGAATAGCCCATGGACACAGACAATAGTCTGGTGAAGGCGTGGAAGGGGCAGGTGCAGGGTGGAGGAGATCAATGGGAAAAAAAAAAAGTAAAACAAAGGGACATGTGTAATACTTTCAACAATAAAGATACATTTTAAATTAAAAAAAATCTTAGTTAAAAAGAGTTTTATGTGAAATAATATAAGTAATTGCTCTACACTGTACTTTATATTCTCAACTCCTCTCAAAGAGATATTAATTGACCCTATGTTCACTTAATATTAATTGACCCTATGTTCACTGACTGCAGGACTGACTTCCGCCACGCTGACCCATCACTGACTGCCACAGGGGCTGTGATCAGACCCTGCTTTTCTCTCCCGGCCTCTGTCCAGGCCTGATCGCAGCTCCCTCGTCTGTCATTGCTGGGTCCCTTAGGCGCCCGCAGCGCGGCAGTCAGTGCTGGTTCATTGTGGCAGCCCAGTATTGACTGCAGGACTGACTTTTGGTGTTCAGTTGAGCCTTCCGTCATTTTGGGCATTATGGACCCTGACTCTTTATATATATACATATGAGTGGAAACAATGATGCCTTCTTCTGGTAGGCTAGAAGAACCTTGAGACAGTACCATGTGTTGCTTGGGAGAGATTAAATAATCCAAATTTTACAAATAAACTAGATGAACTGGTTTTCTTTAAGCATAATTATTTTCTAATTGTGTTTTGCTGTCATTAAAATTCAATGTTTTTTAGTTGCTTTACCAGGAAACATGACAATTTTTAGTTCCTATGGACAACAAATCAGTTGTCTTGCTTCAAAACTGTTTATGTGGATCTAAACCATATGTGAATTAACTCAGTGCCTTCTCACAGCCTAATATTTTTAATATGGGATTTGATTCTTATTGAAATTTCATGTATCACATGATTGATTATTCTCATATATTGATTATTATATATACGTTTCTCTTATAACTCCATTATGTTTTTTTCCCCACACAAACTTTTCAGAACCTAACACAATTCTTGGGCTACAATATTATATTTTTATGCTTGTAATAGTCTGTTTCCAGTTCACACATTCTTGGGTAGTCATAGGTGATATGGCAGATTATACATATAGGAAAGCTATCACAGGAAAGGACGAACAACCAAACATTATGATGATTCATTTATCTGCTTCAGGGAGACTTGGAGGGATAATGCTTTGTGATGAAAAGGAATCCTTATCAGAAGACCTAGTTTGAGTCCTCAGAAGTACTGTTGAGAAAGCACCCTAGACTCAGTCAGGGTTGCATACCTATTCTCTCCTGTCTTTCATAATTACTGTGAAGCCAAAATGAAATAAAACAGATGAAGGTACTCAAATGACTGTAATATTCTATAAATGTCACTGGTTATCAAAGCCTTACTTTTTGTATGTAAATCCGTGTGTATTTATTATCCTTAGTTCCTTTACTATTATTTTTTTCCTCCTCTATACCAACGAAGATGACAAGGTCATCCTAAGACATAGCTAACTCACTACTATGCATGAAGAACTTAGCCAAGGTATATTCTCTCTTAACTAGATTTCTTAGGTGTTTGTGAGACTAACAACTGGCAGTCAGTTTCAACCAGAAATAGGATAGGAATGAAGAACAAATGACTCTGAATATGTTTGCATGCATTATACATTATTGATAATCAAGTTTATCATATTTAGTTTAGGAGAGAGATTTTCAAATGCACCATGATCTAACTAAATTCTAGAAATGCAAGCTGTTCTTTTCGACTGGACTTCTTCATCTTTCCCCTATGTCATTCCACTGCCATCAGCCAGCACATCTCTATTCATTCTTCAGTTATCCACTTAAAAACACTTCATACATACAACTTTTAATGACAACTTAAGCCTGCATTGGTGCCTTTTTAATGTATTTTCATATTACCCTGTATTATAAGTGCCTGTGTACCTATTTCAATCACTCTTGATACTCTAAGTTCTGTAAGGGCAGACACTTTATCTTTCATATGTTTATGCAAAAAATATGTATCAAGTGCCTCATTCATGTACTTTAACTCTTAGCACCTTGCCTCACAATATTAGATATACAGTAAATAGATAAAAACAAAACTAATACTTTTGTTTCATGAAAATAAAAATAATTTAAAAGCTCCTTCAAGATAAAAAAGTTAATGTTATGAATTTAAGATATAAGTTATATGCTCTAAAATCCTTCTTATAATCATATAATTTAGTTTTCCATCCTTTCCACACTAATGATAATTTAATGTATCCTTCACTTCTCTATAAAACTCATATAAATATATGCATATTTGTAGAAACAGATGAAGTTTCAGGATTGCTATTCTTGAGAACAATGTGGTTGAGAAAATATTTTTTGTTCATTGCATAAGGTAGTTGAAAATGAAATAAGAGATGACAGAAGCCATCATATTATATATATCAAACCAATGGGTCATATCAAGTTTACAAAACTGAAGTTTTTCAGCATTTGATCCACAAGCTCAATAGGTAAGATAAGCCATTAATGTAATGATAATTAAAGACATTTTAAGAGGTCCTTGAAATAACTTAAATTGGAAATATTAATATGTATAAACTATGTTAGAACACATTGTTTCTTTTGTTTCTCATAATCCATGTATGAGAAATACATGGATTTATAGTGTAGATACTATTGACCTTGAAAAATCATTTCTTAACAATGAAACTGAAATAAGTCCCAGCCTTCATAGTACCATTTGATTCTTTTAATTCCTCACAATTTTTAGAAATCAAAAGTCAAGGAATACATTTTAACAGAAATATATGTTTCAAAATACAATTCAAGTGCTGGCTTTTAAAAGAGTCTAAAACTTACCAGAAGATAGATAATTATGGGGTGCCTGTACTCTTCTCAAAGAAGGAAGAAAATGATTTAGTGGAAGCCCAGAAGTGTTCAGGCATATGAACTTTTTTTTGTTATTTCCTTGTCATACTGAGTCAAGAAATTGCAAGGCTTACCAAGGAGACATTACTGCATAATCAATATGATGCTATAAATTGTAAAGCACTGTCAAATAAGGCATGGATAGTATTATCCAACAGATGCAATTTTACCAAAGAAGAAGAGCATTTTTGGCCAGCAAATCTTCCCAAGCTAACTAACATATAACATAAAAGGAAATAAACAAACAAAATAAGAATAGATCCATTACCTTTCTTTTCTGCACCTGGAAGATGAAAATAGTGAACATATTTTATCATCTAAGTATTTCTAAATCAAGTTTGATAACCTAAAACGAGATAAATCATAGTAGTTTGGATAAAATTCAGAGGGAAAATAAAGTATTCACTAGTTAGAAAATCATACCAAAAAACATGGTTTAACAATTACCCACTAATAATGGAAATGCAGAAGTTCTATGCTAAGTATTATCACTATTTCTAAGACATATGAAATGTTGATTTCAGTTGCAAAATAAACAAACAAACAAAAAGAACAAAAACCCATTCTATGTTACACTGTGGATATTTAGTGACATGATTTTAATCTTGGCATAAAGGAGGGGCGGGAAAAAGAAGTAACAATTAGAATTCTAATTTTAATGGTATGTGCAATTTGTATTCAACTGAATAAAAACACAGTCCAATTATGGGCTTGGTTATAAAAGCATGGTCTGGTCTCAGGTAGAGTCCGGCACGTAGCTCAGAATATCTGTCTTCATAGAAAAACATGAAGTAGATACAAGTCATTGCCTTAGTATCATAGAATATTAAAATTGTAAAAATGGAGATCAATCTTTATAGTTCAAATCTTTTTCTATGTATATGAGAAAAATAAATCCCAAGGAGCTAAAGTGACTTGTCCAAGATTAGTCAGCTAGTTATTAGCAGAGTTGGGTTTAGAATCCAGGTTTCCTGTCTGCTAATCCAGACTTTTTCCCCTCCAGACCGTGACACTATCTCTTTACCTGTGTTCACCAATTGCCCTAGACATTGTGGTAATTATTTTCCTGGCTCCTTACCCTAGTCCTTAAAGCTAGGACAATATAATTGATTTCCAAGCTCCACCCTGAATTAGATTATATTAGCAAGTATAGTCAGAATCATTTAACACATAACTTGGTCACCAAATAACCAGTCTGACTTGCCACTGCAAACTTATATCCTAGTGCTAATACTAATCTTTTTCTCCTTCCCTTTCAACCAACACTGCCATCTAGGAATGGAATCGTTGTATTTTTTCCATGTTTGTGTCACTAACTTGGAGTCTAAGCAAGGGTGTGCTTTCCTCTAGTCTCCCCTCTTAAAGACTGAAGTCTACTTCAGTCTCCATGATGGATCTCAACTAACCCAAGCCTACTGCTGGACTGTTCAACTTATGCTTATTTATTAAATTATCCTTACATAATGTTCTTATATCAAGTATTACCCACATTTCTTTGATGTCTCCTGCCTGTTCTCCTTAATGGCAGTGGCCCATTATTCTTGGATACTTCGCATTTTCTGTTGCTAGATCTGCCTTGACCTGTTGTTCAAATTCCAGTTAATCTGTCAAATATTTTGTTCTTAGTCAAGTCCTGCCACTATCTATATACATAAAAGGCTAAGTGATCAATCGTCCGTCTGTCCGACCATCTGACCAACCAACTGACCAGTACAAATGACACACACTGGCAATTTAAATTAAACATTGACTCGCGCATGCACAATACATATAAAGCTCTCGCTGGTGCCAATTGCACAAGTATTTTAATTTTATAATACTATATTATATATACTATTTTGACATGTAATTTTTGCAGTAATTACCACACGAATCTTTCTTCTAATTAATCTCCTTTCAATGTGCACGTATCCATGCACCAGGCCACTAGTCCATTCATAAGACCTACAGTTGGAGGAAAATTTCTTTGGAGCTATTGAACACTTTCTGTGGAGTTTCAAGAAATAATAAACAGGGAGAGGAATAATGTTATTTGGATCAGAGATACTTGATATTGAATTTTATTTATTTCTTACTATATAGATAAGAACGTGTCTTATTTATCTCTGTTTCTTAAGTACCCAGTGTTATCTTCACAAAAGAAATACTCAGGAAAATTAATCATTAAATTATGGCCAGCATTAGTGCTTCAGTGGGCCTCCAAAAAGCACCACATTGTTCTTCTGCACTTGGAATCAATTGAGAGATAATATTTTGGAGTGAGAAAAATAAAGATCAACATGTCAGTATTTTTTCCAATTAAAAGCTAAATTGAAGAATGTAATTTAGGGTTATATCTGCTTGCTAGCACTCCACAAAATCATTTAGATTTATTCACCCAGTCACAGACAGCTCTGAATAACTCATCCATCGACTTCAGAGATAGCCATTCTCTCTGCATTTATCATATGACTTAGAGAGGATAACAGAATGCACTTTTTCTGAAGGCAGGCTGAGCCAATGAAAAGACAGAGAAAAGAACTGAGTAAAATACCTACTTCTCTGCCAAAAGGAGTGGGGAATTAGTGTCACCTGATAAAAAATAGATTTTGCCATTGCTCTTAAAGGTAAAGCTTGTTGATGTGAGTACTAGTAAAATACTTTCATTAAGAAGGGTTTATTCATGATGGCTCTATAGAAAGCAATTTAATGCATGAATTGTGGAGGCTGGCTGACCTCTTTCTTATCCTGGTTCTACCACTTACCACAACACTTAATGTCTGTAAGCTTTTATTTCTACATCTGTGAAATGAGGAAATGTGTGCCTACTTTATCTAGTGGTTGAGTAAATAAAGTTAATTATTTGATTTGTTATCTATAAAGTACCCATACATGAACGGGGATTATTACTTCTACAAAAAGCACAGATAAATAACTCCATGGCAGAATAAATCTCTAAGCAAGAAAGAGAGATATGCTAATATTTTCTAAATAACTGTCAATATATTTGGATAACTAGATAATGTAGCCATGCCTTACTTGTATTAGGGCAAAAACATAGATTATTTATTGCAATTGTTATGCCACCTCCAGGTGTCTTTCTTAAACTTATTTTTTATAAACTTTGCTTCCTATTTCTCCTAAAGTCATTAATCAAACCATTGATTGATGTTTGCAATAGTGCAGGTGCTGCTATTGCATATTCATTATTAATCAAATTATTTATTCAGTCCAGTAGATGCTACATACACAACACTAATCTCCAGCAAAAGTCCTCTCATATTATTCAAAACATAAGAGTTATTATAGGAGTATTCAGAAACACTTTGTTAGTGTTATATAAAATGCATTTTTTTCAATTAAAAGTCCCAGGACTCTAGCTTTTCTATTTCTACTTCTTAAAGGACATTGGTTCTGCTGTCTTTCATTTAACCTTCAACACTTTAAAAAATAAAAATTTGTAAATGTACCAGAGCATTTTTATCCACTCATCTACTGATGGGCACTTGGGCTGCTTCCAAATCTTGGCTATTGTAAATAACACTGCGATGAACAAGGATATGTTAGCTTTTGGAACAGCATGTATGGACCTGGAGGGTACTATGCTAAGTGAAATAAGCTGGTCAAAGAAAGACAAATGCCATATAATTCCAATTGTATATAAAATCTAATGAATGAAATAAACTAACAAGCAAAATAGAATCAGACTCATGGATATTGTGAACAGACTGACAACTGTCGGAGAAGAGGTAAGTTGGGGGCTAGGTGAAAAATGTGAAGGGATTAAGCAAAGACAAAAAACACTTCATAGACACAAACAACAATGTGGTGATAACTAGATGGAAAAGGGGTGGAGGGAGGTAAACGAAGGTAAAGGGGGGCTAAATGGTGATGGAAAGAGATTGGACTTGGGGTGGTATAGACACAATACATTATATAGATGCTGTATTATAGAAATGTACACCTGAAACTTATTTTATTAACCTATATCACCCAACTAAATTCAAAGAACAGAAAATATAGTTTAGCTTTCAAAAATAAAATTAGATTTTAATATGCAGATTCATACCTTAAAAAATTATTCTCTTGGATTGATTCAGGGACAAAATCTTCAAGATGATCTTAATGCCTTCAGTTTCCAGACAAGAAAAGCAGATCCTTAGAAAGGAAAAAATAACTTGCTCAAGATTACAGTGTGCAAACAAATGTGGTCTGCTGATGTCTGTGTTCCTTCCATTGTTTCCCAAATTGGCAAGAGTTATTGATTGAGACTTTTAAAAATAGTATTTGTGATGCAGAATTAGCAGCAATGCCAATATGCTGATCTTGCTAAGACAAAGTATTTCAAGTTCTAGCAAGTGAAATTCTTACTGATGAGCTCAGTTTGGTAAAGTGTATATTAATAAGCACATGGTAAGGTGCCTTGTTTAAAGCAAGTGTTTAATAAAGTTTTTAGGACAATTTTTATCGCCTTGTACAAATAGTTGTATTGATTTCAGAGAGGAAGGGAAAGGGGGAGAGAGGTAGAAACACCAATGATGAGAATCATTGAGTCTGCAACCCAGTCATGACGGGTAAATCACTGGGCAACACTGGCTGGGCACAAGTTTTATTCTCTTAAGCTGTAGTTATATCTCTAGCACATGAAACCACAAACCATCTAGGCATATTATAGATGCAAATGCATGATCACCATGTTTTTTTATCAGGCATAAATATAAGTAATGTACTGCTTCTTGAAAAATATCTTAAAGTTAATATTTTAGTGCAAGTAGATCTGTAGCATTATCTTTAGCAATGAAAATAGCATGCACCAAATTATTACATCATATATAAAAATGAGAAAAAATAAATGAACTGACTTTTCAAATAACAAATTTATAATAACTGCTACTTAGTTTGCATAGAGCTTAAAATATATCATCTATCACTCCTTTGTATTTAATCAACATCTATTGAAACTAGTTTGATTTATAGCCCATCACAGAGTGTCATGTGGAGATAAAAATAAAATATGCTTAGAAAGTGCGATCTTTACTTGTGTCTATATTGCTTGTATGTGGGTTGGCAGTGGCAGGGGATGCACTGCAGAACATTTAAAGTGAGTTAAATATGCTATATTTTATCATCTTTATCTAAGTCTTGCATGTATTAAAATTATAGTCTTAAACATGACTGGTAACCTAACCAACTAGAACATTTTATTTTGCTTTATTATCATTATTAAATATTTGAAACATAAAATTCTATAGTATAATATAATGAACACCTACACTAGTAGGTGTATAATGAACACCTACACTAGTAGGTGTATAATGAACACCTACACTAGTATCCAATACATAGTTAAAATATCAACCTAATAGGGTAAGATTAAATAACTTAATACATATAAAGTGTTTCTAACACTGCCTGAGTAAATACTGAATAAATACTAATTAATATGATATCTTCTTCATTTGCTGTCTTTTCTTTTGATATTTCTGAGAAGAAATAGGACCTTACTATTACAATTAACATTCCCACCATAAGCTTCCAAAATCCATGTTTTTATAAATTACCACATAAGTCTATGTATTTTTTAATTCTTTATTGTTTAAAGTATTATATATGAATGCTTTTTCCCTCATTGACCTCTCCCCACTATTCCCACCTGCCCAAAACATGCCCTCACCACCCCCACTGACTGTGTCCATGGGTTATGCTTATATGCATGCATACACGTCCTTTGGTTGATCTCTACCCCCCGACCCCTCCACCCACCTTCCCCCTGAGGCTGGATGGTCTGTTAGATGTGTCTATGTCTCTGGTTCTATATCAGTTCATCAGTTTATGTTGTTCATCATATTCCACATATGAGTGAGATCATGTGATATCTATCTTTCTCTGACTGGCTTATTTTGCTTAGCATAATGTTCTCCAGTTGCATCCATGCTGTTGCAAATGGTAAGAGTTCCTTCTTTACCACCGTTTTTTAACCCACTCATCTGCTGATGGGCATTTAGGCTGTTTCCAAATCTCAGCTATGGTAAATTGTGCTGCTATGAACATAGAGGTGCACATGTCATTTCTGATTGGTGTTTCTGGTTTCTTGGGATATATTCCTAAAAGTGGGATTACTGGGTCAAATGGGAGATCCATTTTTAGTTTTTTGAGGAAATTCCATATTGTTTTGCACAATGGCTGCACCAGTCTGCATTCCCACCAGCAGTGCACCAGGGTTCCTATTTCTCCACATTCTAGCCAGCACTTGTCTTTGTTGATTTGTTGATGATCGCCATTCTGACAGGAGTGAGATGGTATCTCATTGTTGTTTTGATTTGCATCACTTGGATGATTAGTGATTTTGAGCATGTTTTCATATGTCTATTGGCTTTCTTAATGTCCTCTTTCAAAAAGTGTCTATTTAGGTCATTTGCCCAGTTTTTGATTGGATTGTTTAACTCCCTTTTGTTAAGTTGTATGAGTTCCCCATAAATGCTGGACATTAAACCCTTATCGGAGAAAACATTGGCAAACATGTTCTCCAATGCAGTGGGCTTTCTTGTTGTTTTGTTGATGGTTTCTTTTGCTGTGCAGAAGCCTTTTATTTTGATGTAGTCCCATTTGTTTATTTTCTCCTTATTTTCCATTGTCCTAGGAGCTGTACCCGTAAAAATATTGCTATGACATATGTCTGCTATTTTTCTGCCTATGGATTCTTCTAAGATTTTTATGGTTTCCTGTCTTAAGTTGAAGTCCTTTATCCATTTTGAGTTTATTTTTGTGAATGGTGTAAGTTGGTGGACATATTCCTAGAAAAATACAAGCTTCCAAAACTCAATCAGGAAGAATAAAAAATATATGAATAGGCCTACAATTACCAATTAAATTGAAGCAGTAATCAAAATACTTCCCGCAAACAAAAGCCCTGGTCTGGATGGCTTCACAGGGCAGTTTTACCAAACATTCAAAGAATTAAAGCTATCCTCCTCAGACTATTCAAAACAATTCAAAAGGAAGGAACACTTCTAAGCTCTTTCACTGAAGCCAGTATTACCCTATTACCAAAATCTGATAAAGACATTACAAATAAAGAGAATTCCAGGCCAATATACCTGATGAACATAGATGCTAAAATCCTCAACAAAATCCTAGAAAATTGGATCCAGCATTACATTAGAAAGATCATACAACATGACCAAGTGGGATTTATTCTGGGGATGCAAGAATAATACAATATTCACAAATCAAAAATTGTGATACATCACATAAACAAATTGAGAGACAAAAATCACATAATCATATCAATTGATGCAGAAAAAGCATTTGACAAATTCTGACACCCATTCTTGGTAAAAACTCTCAGCAGAACAGTAATAGAGGGTTCATACCTCAACATAATGAAAGCCTTATATGACAAACCTACAGCCAACATCATACTCAATGGGCAAAAAATAAAATCATTTCCCCTAAGAACAGGAACAAGACAGGGATACCTACTTTCACCACTCCTGTTCAACATAGTACTGGAAGTACTTACCATGGCGATCAGACAAGAAGAAGAAATAAAAGGCATCTGAATTGAAAAGAAGTAATAAAATTGTCATTATTCACAGATAACATCATATTGTACATAGAAAACCCCAACGACTCCATCAAAAACCTACTAGACTTAATAAATGAATTTGGTAATGTAACAGGATATAAAATTAACACCCAGAAGTCTATGGCTTTTTTATACACCAACAATGAACTCACAGAAAGTGAAACTAAAAACTCAATCCCATTTACCATTGCAACCAAAAAATTAAGATACCTCGGAATAAACTTCACTAAGGAGGTAAAAGACCTGTACTTGGAAAATTACAGGACACTGAAAAAAGAGATAGAGGAAGACATAAACAAATGGAAGAATGTACCGTGCTCATGAATTGGTAGAATCAACATCATTAAAATGTACATACTACCCAAAGTAATATATAGATTCAATGCAATCCCCATTAAAATACCAATGGCATACTTCAAAGATCTAGAACAAACTCTCCAAAAATTCATCTGGAATAAAAAAAAGATCCCGAATAGCCGCCACTATCCAGGGCAAGAGTTGGAGGGATCACAATACCAGATATCAAAACTATATTACAAAGCCACTGTTCTCAAAACTGCCTAGTACTGGCACAAGAACAGACATATAGACCAATGGAACAGAATAGAGGACCCAGAAATTGACCCAAGCCATTATACTCAATTAATATTTGACAAAGGAGGCAAGAGCATACAATGGAGCTCAAATAGCCCCTTTAATAAATGGTTCTGGGAAATTTGGTCAGATACATGCAAAAAAATGAAACTAGATCACCAACTTACACCATACACAAAAACAAACTCAAAATGGCTAAAGG